>NC_037350.1:19981144-20288951 GCF_002263795.3 Bos taurus | reverse complement strand
TCTTACATACTGCGGTGCTCCCGTGTTGGGTGCATATATATTTATAATTGTTATATCTTCTTCTTGGATTGATCCTTTGATCATTATGTAGTGACCTTCTTTGTCTCTTTTCACAGCCTTTGTTTTAAAGTCTATTTTATCTGATATGAGTATTGCTACTCCTGCTTTCTTTTGGTCCCTATTTGCATGGAAAATCTTTTTCCAGCCCTTCACTTTCAGTCTGTATGTGTCCCCTGTTTTGAGGTGGGTCTCTTGTAGACAACATATGTAGGGGTCTTGTTTTTTTTTTTTTTTTTAGAGTTGCAAATTAAGCTTTATTTGGGGCAAAATGAAGACTGCAGCCTAGGAGACAGAGCCTCAGATAGCTCTGAGAAACTGCTCTGAAGAGGTAGAGAGGGAAGAACAGTATATATGTGATTTTGGTGAAGGGAGAGTACATGTAGTCAAGCACATATTTTTCCAGAAGCTTCTGCTATGCATGAAAGAGAATCACCACCGTGAAGGATTTTGGTGTTTTTCTAGATATGAAGTGATACAAGAATTGCACTCATAAATTGACTCTTGAAATTATCTTGCTATCTGAAGACATGTTTTGCCAGTTCCCCCACCCCCAGCACAGAGTGCCTCATTTCTGCTCTCCATCCTGAGCTCCTTTCAGGGAGTGTTGAAAATCAGCAGTTGCAGCAGCACATAATTTAATTTTTGTAGAAGTAAGTGGCAAGTGCCAGTTTGTTGTTCAGTTGCTGAGTCATGTCTGATTCTTTGTGACCCCATGGACTATAGTATGCCAGGCTCCTCTGTCTTTCACATCCATATCCTGGAGTGTGCACAAATACTTGTCCATTCAGTCAGTAATGCTGTCTAACCATGTCATCCTCTGCCACCCCCTTCTCCTTTAGCCTTCGAGCATTAGGGTCTTTTCCAATGAGTCTGCTCTCCCCATCAGATGGCCAAAATATTGGAGCTTCAGCTTTAGCATCAGTTCTTCCAATGACTTTTCCAGTTCAACTTTGGATTGATTTCTTAAAGGAAACCAATATTGATTTCCTTTAAGATTGACCGATTTGTTCTCCTTGCAGTCCAAGGGACTCTCAGGAATCTTTTCCAACACCCCAATTTGAAAGCATCAGTTCTTCAGCATTCAGTCTTATTTATGGTCCAACTGTCACATTCGTACATGACTAGTGGAAAAACCATAGCTTTGACTATATGGACCTTTATCGGCAAAGTGATGCCTCTGCTTTTTAATATCTTGTCTAGGTTTGTCAAAGCTTTCCTTCCAAGGAGTATCTTTTAAATTCATGGCTGCACTTACCATCTGTGGTGATTTTATGTGCTCAGTTGTTCAGTCATGTCTGACTCTGTGACCCCCTGGGCCATAGCCTGCCAGGCTCATCTGTCCACAGGATTTTCCTGGCAGGAATACTGAAGTTGGTTGCCATGCCATCCTCCAGGGGATCTTGCTGACCCAGGAATCAATGGATGTCTCCTGCATAGCAGGCTGATTATTTACTGCTGAGCCTCCAGGGAAGCCTTCTAGTGATTTTGGACCCCGAGAAAATAAAATGTCACTGTTTCCACTTTTACTTCTTCTATTTGCCATTGTTTTTGTATCCATTCTGCCAGTCTTTGTCTTTTGGTTGGGGCATTCAACCCATTTACGTTTAAGGTAATTACTGATAAGTATGATCCCGTTGCCACTTACTTTATTGTTTTGGGTTTGAACTTATACACCGTTTTTGTGTTTCCTGTCTAGAGAATATCCTTTAGTATTTGTTGGAGAGCTGGTTTGGTGGTGCTGAATTCTCTCAGCTTTTCTTGTCTGTAAAGCTTTTGATTTCTCCTTCATACTTGAATGAAATCCTTGCTGGGTACAATAATCTGGGCTGTAGGTTATTTTCTTTCATCACTTTAAGTATGTCTTGCCATTCCCTCCTGGCTTGAAGAGTTTCTATTGAAAGATCAGCTGTTATCCTTATGGGAATTCCCTTGTGTGTTATTTGTTTTTCCCTTGCTGCGTTTAATATTTGTTCTTTGTGTTTGATCTTTGTTAATTTGATTAATATGTGTCTTGGGGTGTTTCGCCTTGGGTTTATCCTGTTTAGGACTCTCTGGGTTTCTTGGACTTGGGTGATTATTTCCTTCCCCATTTTAGGGAAGTTTTCAACTATTATCTCCTCAAGTATTTTCTCATGGTCTTTCTTTTTGTCTTCTTCTGGAACCCCTATGATTCGAATGTTGTAGCGTTTAATATTGTCCTGGAGGTCTCTGAGATTGTCCTCATTTCTTTTAATTCATTTTTATTTTATTCTCTCTGATTCATTTATTTCTACCATTCTATCTTCTAATTCACTAATCCTATCTTCTGCCTCTGTTATTCTACTATTTGTTGCCTCCAGAGTGTTTTTAATTTCATTTATTGCATTATTCATTATATATTGACTCTTTTTTATTTCTTCTAGGTCCTTGTTAAACCTTTCTTGCATCTTCTCAATCCTTGTCTCCAGGCTATTTATCTGTGATTCCATTTTAATTTCAAGATTTTGGATCAATTTCACTATCATTATTCGGAATTCTTTATCAGGTAGATTCCCTATCTCCTCCTCTTTTGTTTGGTTTTGTGGGCATTTATCCTGTTCCTTTACCTGCTGGGTATTCCTCTGTCTCTTCATCTTGTTTAAATTGCTGATTTTGGGGTGTCCTTTCTGTATTCTGGCAGTTTGTGGAGTTCTCTTTATTGTGGCATTTTCTTGCTGTGTGTGGGTTTGTACAGGTGGCTTGTCAAGGTTTCCTGGTTAGGGAAGCTTGTGTCGGTGTTCTGGTGGGTGGAGCTGTATTTCTTCTCTCTGGAGTGCAATGAAATGTCCAGTAATCAGTTATGAGATGTCTATGGTTTTGGGGTGACTTCGGGCAGCTTGTATCTTGAAGCTCAGCGCTGTGCTCCTTTGTTGCTGGAGAATTTGCTTGGTATGTCTTGCCCTGGAACTTGTTGGCCCTTGTGTGGTGCTTGGTTTCAGTGTCGGTATGGAGGCGTTTGATGAGGTCCTGTCAATTAATGTTCCTTGGAGTCAGGAGTTCCCTGGAGTCAGGGTTTGGACTTAAGCCTCCTGCTTCCAGTTATCGGTCTTATTTTTACAGTAGTTTCAAAACTTCTTCTATACAGCACCATTGATAAAACATCTACGTTAAAGATGAAAAGTTTCTCTACTGTGAGGGTCACTCAGAGAGGTTCACAGCGTTACATGGAAAAGAGAAGAGGGAGGAGGGAGTTAGAGGTGACCCAACTGAGATGAGGTGGAATCAATAGTGGAGAGAGTGGGGTAGCCAGTAGTCACTTCCTTATGTGCACTCCACAACTGGACCACTCAGAGATGTTCACGGAGTTATACAGAGAAGAGAAGAAGAAGAAGGAAGGAGACAGAGGTGGCCAGAGGGATAATAGCGGGGAATGAAAAGGAGGGAGACAGATCCAGCCAGTAATCAGTTCCCTAAGTGTTCTCCACCATCTGGAACACACATAAACTCACAGAGTTGGGTAGAGTAGAGAGGGGTTAGGGAGGAGACACAGGCGACCTGGTGGAGAAAAAGGAGAGTCCAAAGGGAGAGAGAGCAGTCAAGCCAGTAATCTCGCTCCCTAGTGAAAAATGGGTCCTGAAGATTGGGTTCTTAAAGGTACAAAATTGGTAACAAATACATAAAAGCAAAAATTAAAGATCTAGAGTAGAGTTTGGAATTTCAAAAATACGATGTTAAAGAAAAGAAGAAGGAAAAGAAAGAGAGAAAAAACGAACAAAGAAGAACAAACAAGGTTGCGAAAATTATAAAGAAAATACAGGTACAAAATTGATAACTAATACCAAAAAGCAAAAATTAAAAATCTAGAGTAGAGTTTGGAATTTCAAAAATACAATGTTAAAAAAAAGGAAGAAGAAACATAAAGAGAGAAAACAAACAAACAAAAACAAACAGTGTCGCAAAAATTGTAAAGAAAATACAGGTACAAATTTGATATCAAATACCAAAAAGCATAAATTAAAAATCTAGAGTAGAGTTTGGAATTTCAGATATACAATGTTATATAAAAGAAGAAGAGAATGAAACAGAAAAAAAAAAAAGTCACAGAAATTATAAAAAAAAATTGTAGGTACAAAATTGATAACATATACCAAAAAGCTAAAATTAAAAAACTAGAGTAGAGTTTGGAATTTCAAAAATACAATGTTAAAGAAAAGAAGAAGAAAAAACAAAACAAAACAAAACAAGGTCAAAAAATTATAAAATATATATATATGAAGTTTGCTGAAGAAGAAAAAAATAGGATCTTTTTTTTTTTTTTTTGCAAAGTAATAGGTTATAAAAGTGAAAATTAAAGGAACAATAGCGGACTTAAAAAAAATTTTTTTTTTAATTAAAAAAAAAAGAAAGAATGATCGTAAAAATAGTAAAAATATATCTAGGACTTTCTCTGGTTTTGTTGTATTGTGGGTTCAGTTCATTTTTGGCTAGTTCCTTGGTCCGACTTATATTTCTCAAGATGTATAGGCCCCTTCCTATGTAGTCTGTAGTAACCACGGGGTTTTAATCTATTGCCCGTAGCTTCCAAGGCATTTCCCTCTGTTATAACTTCTTCTGTTTGCTGGTCTCTTCAGTGTCTGGCTTCCGCCCTGACACAAAGGGGATGGTGGGGGAAACTTTTTTTTTTTTTTTTTTTTTTAGGCTCACTTGTTCACACTGGCGTGCGCTCACAGTGCCTCAGCCACACTGGGTCTGCCCCCGCTCACGGCGCATGTAGCCTCCCTGCCCACACTGCTCGGGCTCTAGGTTGTTCCGCCGGGAACAATCCGAGGCCGGCCCTGGGCTGCATGCACCTTCCAGGTCCAAGCCGCTCAGGTTCAGGCACTCGGGTAGTCCTCAGAGGCGCAGACTCAGTTGGGCCTGCATTTTGTGCTCTTCCCAGGTCCGAGCAGCTCAGGTGATGAGGTGTTTGGCGAACGCCAATGTTGCGACTTATCGCCTCCCTGCCACTCGGTTATCTGGGTGTAAAACCGGCGCACCTTGTCAGGCAGATGTTGACCGTCCAGACCCCCAAGAAGTTTTAGTTAGCAAAGAAGCCTGCTTACAGTTTTATAGATAATGTCTCTCTGGGGCTGCGATTGCCCCCTTCCGGCTCTGGCTGCCTGTCAACGGAGGGGGAAGGTCTGCAGCCGGCTATCTCCGTTCAGTCCTTTGTTCCGTGCGCGGGCCTGGCGGTGTCTTAGGTTAGGGCTGGCTTTTCACGTGGTAGATATCCCACAGACTGGTTTGCTAGCCCAAATTATTTCGCTCAGATAGCGCTCAGGGTATTCAGGCCAGATTCTTACTCTAAGCGATCCAGCCGGCGCCACGCCTCCCTGCCCAGCCCCCGCTTGCTAATGGCGTGTGCAGGCGTCTGTGCTGCTTCTCCGCTGGGGGAGTTACCATAGGGCTCGCAATCTGCGAGTTTTAATTGTTTATTTTTTCTCCCTGTTATGTTGCCCTCTGTGCTTCCAAAGCTCAGCACAGATTCGGCAGTGAGAAGGTTTCCTGGTGTTTGGAAACTTCTCTCTTTTTAAGACTCCCTTCCCAGGACGGAACTCCGTCCCTCCCTCTTTTGTCTCTTTTTTTGTCTTTTATATTTTTTCCTACCTCCTTTCGAAGAGTTGGGTTGCTTTTCTGGGTGCCTGATGTCCTCTGTCGGCATTCAGAAGTTGTTTTGTGGAATTTACTCAACGTTTAAATGCTCTTTTGATGAATTTGTGGGGGAGAAAGTGTTCTCCCCGTCCTACTCCTCTGCCATCTTGGCTCCTCCTCCTCTCACCTCTTCTCTTTAATAATCCAGATTCTAGCCATCCTTTGAGAGCATGGAGCCTTATACTAGGACAGGCGTGGAGCCCTGTACCAAGGTCACAGAACAAAAATCTCTGAAACTGACTGAGCCTCAGAACAGCTGTTGCCATGAGCCTCTGGGTCTAAAACGACCAATTCCCTGACCCCGTATTAGGGAAAATGCCCTTCCTGTTACCCACCCTGCAGTTAACTCCCTACTGCTGCTACTACTGCTAAGTCTCTTCAGTCGTGTCGTGTCCGACCGTGTGTGACCCCATAGACGTCAGCCCACCAGGCTCTCCTGCCCCTGGGATTCTACAGGCAGGAACACTGGAGTGGGTTGCCATTTCCTTCTCCAGTGTGTGAAAGTGAAAAAATGAAAGGGAAGTCACTCAGTCGTGTCCTACTCTTAGCGACCCCATGGACTGCCGCCCACCAGGCTCCTCCGTCCATGGGATTTTCCAGGCAAGAGTACTGGAGTGGGGTGCCATTGCCTTCTCCGATTATCAGGTTGATACGAAGTCAAATGCAGTATGGAAGACGATTTGAATAATCATGTACCCCCCTAACCAAATACCTAATACTACCCTTCCAGTTGAAATTCTCTGTGACTTGAGAAAACTGGCTATCAGCTCATGAAAGGGGTTGGCTCTTCCTTGAGCTGGCCAGCTGTTCTAAGAGTGTCTCCAACTCTAATAAATTTTATTCTCCTTTCATTCTGTCTCAAGTCTGGAAATTCTTTTCCACCCCGTGCACCGACCACGACAGAGTGATATCAAATCTAATCTCCCCATGTAGTTTTTCCTAATCTCCTGCTATCCTTCACCACTTCAGGAACAAATTCCTACAGCTTTTATTGTATGACCAAGTCATTTCAGCCCCTAACAATTTCCTGCCACCACAGGCCCTGACACATTTCCTTTCAACAGAGGTTATATTTACAGATAGATCTGTTTTCATCAGCTACACTGTAAGCCTTTTAACGACAGAATCAAGACTTATTTGCGCTTTCACTAATATCTTGTGTAGTGTCTGACTCAAAGGAGATTCTTCACAGAAATCTGTTGATTGGATGAATGAATCAACAAACTAGTTTGGGTGTGAGTGTGCTTTCTGTCTTTTTGTCTGGATTGTAAGGTCCGTAAGACCCAGATCTGGTTTCCCAGTTCTTTTAAGATCCTCATCTTTAGCAAATGGTAGAATCAGCACAGAAATATTCATGGAACTGAATCGTAATGGTCTGTCCTAAAAGACGGGTCACACTATGTCCTTGTTCTGAGAAGAGGCAGCCCTCTATCAAAGGGAAGCAGTCCCATGTGAAATCTCACATGAAAACTAGAGAAATTTTTAATCTCTGAGTTTGTTGCTTGTCCAACCCTCTGTGTGCTGTTTTCCATAACTCTGCATGTGACCAAACGCCCTTGACTTGACCTTATGGGAATATGTAAACCGTGAGTTTCAAGTGGGGGTGTTCGTGGGAGGAGGGTATCATAGGATGTGGAGCAAATTTTATTTGCAGTTCCCTGACTCAGGAGTGACTTCTGCTAAGTAACAAGAGGTGACTCCACAAGGAGTCTTGTCTGCTTCTTTAAACACGAGACTTTTTATTGGGATGGCACCCTGCCAATCTGACAGGAAGTACGCAACAAAGAGGCAGCTGCCTCTAGGTCCCATACTGACCAGCACTAACTTTTTTGAGGCTAGTTTTTAGCATGAAGTTTCTCCTTCAGGAGGGAAAAGCTGAACTCAAAGAATACAGGTGACATGTCCCTTTGTCCTGGTAGATCAAATGCATTTACTTCTATAAACAAAAAATAATTTTTAAAATGCATCAAAGAGCTTGCAACTCTAAGTACCCCATACTTTTCTGACATGAATCATCTGACCATCCCCACTTCCCAAGTTTACCTATTTTGCAAGCATACATGATCTATTTTGGGGCTTTTTCAAAGACATATAAATTTATCTTCAAAGAACAGGGGGAAAGCAGTGAAGTACAGGAGGTTAGGAAAACTCATTACACTTTGGAGCATGTTTTAAACTTGACCTCAAAGCAGTGACCCGAAAGCTTGCAGTTCAACCTCAAGGTCACTCTGTGTCCCACGCTGCTGTCAGCCAGGAAAGGCGAGAGTTCCTCAGGTTGGGGTCAGGGTGGGGATAGGGTCAGGAGAAGTTCTGGGCATTCACAACCTTAGGAAGTGCTTGTTCTCTCTTCATTGTGTTTGCTTAAGAAGAGAAAAGAAGCCCACAGGTCTCTTTGAAGCCCCGTGGGGCTGTTTTCACTGTGAGAGCAAAGCTCATGATTGTTCCTGGAATGCTGGTCCTACCATTTATTGTCCTTGGATTTAATGCCTGCCTTGCATTTGGAATAAAGATCCATTCATTCCTGTGCCAAGAAATAAAGAATTCTATTGTTTCCCTGCCCGAATTGTTCCAAGACCATCTTTTTTTTTTTTTCCTGAGGCTAACAGGCCAGATAGCATCTCGTTTGGCCCCATGATCTGGTCTCCAGAGGAGATGTTGTGCTCATTTTTGGTCTGAGCTTCTCAGCCACAATACTGTCACACAGAGCAGTTCTGTCCCCTTGGTACCAGGAACTTCGCCCCTTTCACAAGGACCCTTAGCAACCTCTGTGGATTGCCAAACCAGACTTACTCTAATTCTCCACGATAAGGACGGTTGTGTCACTCAAATTAGCCGAACCTTGGGTGGCTGCTAATTCCATCCCTGGGGAGAAATGAGTATAGCTGATTTGCATTCTGTGACATGCTCCATCCCAGAATATTCCTTGATGATTCACCAGAATAAAGGGCAATTTAATTAAAACAAACACAAAAGTGTGAAAAAACAAAGGGCAAAAGAAGTTCAAAGGAAGTTGGTTATCACTTCAGAGGAAAACTACCTCCAGGGGCTGTAGTCTAAACAGTTCCTAACAGAAGGTTCTTATTCATTTAGGAGGTTTACTTCCAGCACATCTGCCCTCCTAAAGCTTCCGCTTTCCTCTTCAGCCTCCTCTGCCAGCAGACCTCCTGGCCTCCAGCCTGGGAGAGAAGATGAATCCACTCCCCACCTTATACTTGTTTCCTCTAGTTTCAGACAAAGGCGACCTTTCTCCAATTTACTGCTTGTCCTTCCTGTTGAGTTCTTCATCCAAATGTCTTCTTCCGGAGCTGGTTCCAAGTTATGTCTGCTCTGCATTGTAGCGTCCTTTTTCTTACTTAGCTGACTCCATTGCTTAGCCTATAAAAAATGCTCAAGTGTCTTTAATCTTTTGAAAACATCCTCTCTTAACCTGTGTCTTTCTGCCCATCTCCCCTCCAATCACTTCCCTTTCTCTTTTCTTCCCAGATAAGATCCTTCAAAGCATAGCGTATATTTAACATCTCCACTTCTATCTGCACTTGGCCTGCTTCACTTTTCATCACTGTGGTTTCCTCTTTTTTTTTTTTTTTTTAATTTGCTTATTTATTTTTGGCTGCGCTGGGTCTTCATGGCTACATGGGCTTTCTCTAGTGCGGTCCGCAAGCTTCTCTTTGAGGCGCCTCCTCTTGTTGAGGAGTGGTGGCTCTGGGGCGCACAGGCTCAGTAGTTGTGGCTCACGGGCTTTCTTGCTCCGTGGCATGTGGTATCTTCCCAGATCAGGGATCGAACTAGTGTCCCCTTGTCTTGCATTGGCAGACAAGTTATCAGTCAATGAACCACCAAGGAAGTCCCTTTGATTTCCTCTTTAAGCTCTCTACCTCCCTGACAGCAACTTTACTATTTCCAGCCGCCAAAGCCAGGAAAATGATTGAAATAAGACATGAAGGACCTACTTGTCAGAGGCAAAGGACTCTATGCTCATCTTGTTTGACTTTTATGTAGCACTTGCCTCCGTGGTCAGTCCTTGCTTCTTGAGATTCTATTCTGGATTTTTAAGAAACCGCCCCCTCTTAATTCTCCTTCTTCTCTCTCTGCTAATTCCTCTCCACCTCCACCCTCAAATGCTGATGTTCCTCGAGGCCCTTGGATCTTGTCCCTCTTGCTTTCTCCTGGTAATTTCTCCCTTGTCCATGGTTCTTACCTGTGTACTGCTGGTGCCTATATTTGTATTTCCATTCCATGTTTTCCCCTAAGTTCCAACTGCTTCTTTCCAGATCTCTTCTCCCGGACACCACATAGGCAACTCAAACTCAACATACTCAAAATTGCATATATCTTTCCTGTAGAACCTGGTCTTCCTCCTGTATCCCATCCAGGAAATAATGTTACCATTCATCTACTCACCCAAGTCAGAAACCTGGGTGGTTATCCTAACTTTCTCTCTTTCCCTCAGCTCCTACGCCCCATCTGTTACCATGTCTTGTAGACCCGACCACCACAGCATCTCTGATATGTATCTACTCCCCTCTTTTTCCCCATCCCTGACTTTTCTCCTAGATTATTAAAATACTCCTCTTACCTCCAGTTTTTTCATCTGCAGTCTACCTCCCACAAAGCAGCTAGAATGCCTTCAGTGGTGCCCTCTTGCTTGTGAGATGAGGCCCATACTCTTTAGTGGGATCCGTAAATCGAGCAGCCCCAGCCTGCCTTTCAGTTCACCGGTTTCATCTCTCACCTAAACCTCACACACTCTACTCCCCACAGAGACACAAATTAATCATGCTCCCTCTTTTCACCTTTCCAAGAATGGTGCTTTTCCTTTTCTGACTTTCCTTACTTGCTATTGCTCCATTTTCCTCCAAACTAAAGCCACTGCAGCATCACATAATCTATATATCTGTTTTAAGACCCAATTCTAGAGTTATTTCACTTCTAATCACTAGGAGACTTTTCCTGAATAATAACCCATCCCTTACCTCCAGGTACAACCACAAGTCTATTCCTCTGAGTCTCATGGTAGTCTGTGCTTTCTTTAACACGGACTTGATAGCCCTTTATTATCATTGTAGTTGCTCATTTTTGTTTAGCATTTATCACAGTGCCAAAACTGAATAAATTTTTCTCTGAGTAAATGAATGACTAGGCTCTCAACCGTTTGCAAATGTAACTTGCAAATCGCAAGTATTAACCACTGAGGAATTTTGCTCCTAGAGGACATCTGCTATGAGAAAGGAGATAAAGCCATTTTGCTTTCCCAATGTTTTTAATAATCGAGAATATGATGGTGATTAATACCATTTTAAAAATAATAAAATAGCATCTTTTTTGTATTACCTTTTATTTTTATCTTATTTTATTTCATTTTTTTCCCCTTCGGCTATACCATGTAGCATGTGGGATCTTAGTTCCCTGACCAGGGATAGAACCTGCACCCCCTGCAGTGGGAGTATAGTTTCTTAAGCACTGGACCAAAGAGAATTCCCTGATTAACATCATTCTCTTTGTGATAGATTGTATTTCCCAAATATATCTCCCCTTCCACACACTTTTTTTAATGTGACCTTGTGATGCCCCCATCCACACATGGAATCTACTCCCCCTCTCTTTGAGTGTGGAATAGTGTTATAACTCATTTGGAGCCCACAGAACTGGGTAATAGTCAGTGTGCAAAACTTTTGTTGTTCGTTTTCTTAAAAATTCGATACTACATTTACTTTGCATAGTTGCATGTTATATACACTTGCATTTTTAAATTAACCTCCTTTTTTGAGATAATTATAGGATCATGTAGGTTGTATGAAATAGTACAGAATGATCCAGTATACTGCTACCCATGCTACCCAAGGGTAACATCTTGCAAAACTATAGTTCAATATCATAACCAAGATATTGATATGGATATAGTCAAAACGTAAAGCACTTCTAGTGCTACAAGGATCACTAATGATCCTTGAAATTGTGTCATTTCAAGGATGTTATATAAATAAAGTCAATTCAGTTCAGTTCAGTCGCTTAGTCATGTCCGACTGTTTGCGACCCCATGAATTGCAGCACACCAGGCCTCCCTGTCCATCACCAACTCCCAGAGTTCACCCAAACTCATATCCATCGAGTCAGCGATGCCATCCAGCCATCTCATCCTCTGGCGTCCCCTTCTCCTCCTGCCCCCAATCCCTCCCAGTATCAGTCTTTTCCAATGAGTCAACTCTTCGCATGAGGTGGCCAAAGTATTGGAGTTTCAGCTTCAACATCAGTCCTTCCAATGAACACCCAGGACTGATCTCCTTTAGGATGGACTGGTTGGATCTCCTTGCAGTCCAAGGGACTCTCAAGAGTCTTCTCCAACACCACAGTTCAAAAGCATCAATTCTTTGGCATTCAACTTTCTTCACAGTCCAATTCTCACATCCATACATGACTACTGGAAAAACCATAGCCTTGACTAGACGGACCTTTGTTGGCAAAGTAATATCTCTGCTTTTGAATATGCTATCTAGGTTGGTCATAACTTTCCTTCCAAGGAGTAAGCGTCTTTTAATTTCATGGCTGCAATCACCATCTGCAGTGATTTTGGAACCCCTCAAAATAAAGTCTGATATAGTGTGTAATTTTTATTGGCTTTTTTAGCTCAGCATAATTCCTAGAGATTCATTCAGGGATTGTCACATGTTTCAGTAGTTTTTTTCATGGCTGAATAGTATTCCATGATATGGGTATATCAATTTGTTTAACCAGTTACCTATTGAAGGACATTTGACTTGTGTTCAGCTTGAAACTGTTATGAATAAATCTGCTATGAACATTCATACATAGCTTTTTTTTTGACCATGTGATTACATAAGTGTTTAGGAATACAACTGCTAGCATGTGGAAATACAACTGATTTTGCGTGATGATGCTACAACTTGCTAAACTCACTTATAATAAGTGAGTTTAACTGGAGGGGTGTGTGTGTGTGTGTGTGTGTGTGTGTGTGTGTGTGTGTGTATTAGCTTCCTTGGGATGATTTTATGTAGACGATCACGTTATCTGCAAAGAGGGACAGTTTTGGTTCTTACTTTCTGATTTGTATACCTTTTATTTCTTTTCTTGCCTTTTTGCATTAGAGAGAACTTCTGGCAACACACTGAATAAGTGTGATAAAGTGGATGTCCTTGCCGTGTTCTGACCACAGGAGAAAAGCATTCAGTCTTACACTACTAAGCATAATATTAGCTGTAGGCAGTTTATCAAGTGGAGGAAGTTCCTCTTTATTCCTAGTTTTCTGAGACACCCTTTAAAAATCATAAATAGATGTTGAATTTTGATGTTTTCTTTACATCAGTTAAAACGATCATATGATTTTTCTTCTTTCAACTTATCAAGGAAAAATTAATCAGTCAATCTAAGAAATAAATGGAAAAGTTTATTTGCACTAGGGTTATAACCCAGGAAGAGCATCTCAGAAAGCTCTGAGAACTTTTCTGCCCCTTAGAAGTCAAAGCATATTTCTACAACTTTTTTAAGACAGAAAGCTGTACATCAAATAATCTATAACTGACAGCTTACATCATCCTGATCTAAGTGCCATTGCGGTGGGTCATGTGACCCCTTATGAAATCCAGAAAACATGCTATCTTTAAGGAGTTGTCTTATTGATGCTAGGAGAATGCTGCTTTTCATGGCTGAGCAGGTATTTCTGCTGATGGGGAGGTTTGGTTGATGCCAAATGCAGATGCACAGTGAACTTTAACGGGGAGAGGAAAGAAGGGCAGAGAAAATTTTTGTTTAAATTTTTCTTGTCTGGCCATAAAAATGTTAATTTTGACTGCTGGTCACTGTCACCATGGACCTTCTCCTGCAGTGTCTAGGAGAGATCTGAAGGCAGATAGAACTTGTCTGGTTATAGATTGGGTAGGGACTCTTTTTTTAAAAAAAAAAAATTATTTATTTAGCTTCACTGGGTCTTAGTTGCAACATGTGGGATCTAGTTCCCTGACTGGGGATCGAACCCAGGCCTGCATCAGGGGTGCAGAATGGCCACTGGACCACCAGGGAAGTCCCTGGATCAGGACTCTGATCACAAATCTCCCCCTCTTCCCCATCCCAAAGAACTCTCTGATCACCTTCTTACTGTGTCTTATTCCTCCTTGAGAGTTATCACCAGGTCTGCATTAAAGGAAGCAGAGAACCCGGCTGTCTCTCCCAGCATCCTTTCCATTTACAAGAAGTCTAAATGGCAGGGGCTGTTCAGACCTTGCTAGGTATTTCCTTTGAGACATCGGCCAGAGGAAGGGGTGGGAGTCAAGGCAGGCAGGAAGAAAAATGTTGTTGAACACGGCTGGGCTCAGCAGATGAAAGCCTGCAGGCCTTTGGCTGAAGACAGCACACAAAGGGACAGGCAGAGCCAAACTTCAATCATTCCACCTCGGTGTTTACATCAGCCAGCCCTGGGCACTGCCCTGCTGGCAGCCTGGGTGTTAGTAGCTGTTGGCTTCTGGCCTGATTGGAAAGAGAGTCCCGATTTTGGAGGGAGTGGAGGGAAATAAGAACAACATGTCCTGTTTATTCAGAGGATGTGGAGGCCTCAAGAGTGGCTGGATGCACAGGGCACCTGGCTGCAGGGTGATACCCCTCTGCCCTCCATGCAAGGCCACACACCTTGGGAGAATCCCAGATCTGAAGCTGGAGGAGGTCTTACATTAAGAAGTGGTTCAACTCTCTGATCTCAGCATGGGAAAATGGGAACCCACCCAGCTGACAGATAAAGCAACCAAGGCCTGGCCTTATCTTAGGATACGCAGCTAGTAGGTGGATTGAGTGGGGAGGGGGGCAAAGTAGAAATGCAATCTCTGGTCCCCTCTGTCTCATCCCCTCTTGGGGACACTCTGGCAGCCTAGCCAACCTGGGCCACCATGAGTGACATTTTGCTAACAGTGCTTGCCTGTTTGCTGAATACTTACCCCAACCCATCCACAAGCCACCACTTCCTTTTTGGGAGTTGCTAGCATCTGATCAGCCTATTATCCAAGGCTTAAGTGTGTGGTGTGGTTTATTTAAAGGGATTCCCAGGTGGCTTAGCAGTAAAGAATCTGCCTGCTAATGCAGGAGATGCAGTTCAGTCCTTGAGTTGGGAAGATCCCCTGAAGGAAAAAATGGCAACACACTTCAGTATTCTTGCCTGAGAAATCCCATGGACAGAAGAGCCTGGAGGGCTACGGTCTACGGGGTCACAAAGATTTGGACACAATCAAGCATGCACACACATGGGTTTTTTAAGGGAAGTCATTCCCATAAGAGCTGGAGCAGTCAGGGAGTAGAGAACTTGTTTCAAGATTTAAAGTCTCATTTGAAAAAAAAGCTCATAGCCTAAAAGTTGAGAATTATGTTTTATTTGCATACTTGGACTTGCTGAGGACCTAAGCCCTAGAAGTAACCCCTTAGATAGCTCCAAGGGACTGTTCAAAAGAGGTAGGGGAAAAGCCAGGATACACAGGAGTTTTTTGCAACAAAAACCAGATAGTTGGAACATCAAAAATTATTGTTAATGAGAGAAAACCACACATCTCAAGTTAATGAATTTAGCACTTTTCTGTGTACAGGAAAGATATGAGTCTGGGCTTGTTGAGATCATTCCTTTGATATTCGCCTTAATTATCTAAGGTCTGCATCCTGTTTTTCTCCATCCTGAATCCCCTTAGAGTACACAGTCCAGGGTGCCTGCAGTGGCTGATGGCTTGATGGCTGCAACATCCTTTGTTTACTGTCAGGCAATATTAATTTACAAAAGTCTCCATAGGATTTGATGAGACAGAAAAGAGGGAAATGGGCATTTCAGGAAGCCACTTTTTAAAGCGTTTTATTAAATGCTTATTATTGTTGTTCTTTAGTCGCTCAGTTGTGCCCAACTCTTTGTGACCCCATCAACTGTAGCCTACCAGGCTTTTCTGTCCATGGGATTTCCCAGGCAAGAATATTGGAGTGGGTTGCCATTTCCTTCTCCAGGGGATCTTCCTGACCCAGGGACCTCATTTCCAGCACTGCAGGTGGTCTCCCGCATTGCAGAGGTAAAACGCTAGTCATTAGCAAAGCACTCTACCCACATTATCTCATTTAATCTTCACAACAACCCTACAAGGGAGGCATGAAATGCTCTAGGTTTATGGATGAGGCTGAGGGAGGGGGCAGTGAAATACTTCATTCAGTGTCATCTGATGGTTAGCCCAACAGTTGTCTCCCTGAGCCCTTATTCTTAACCCCTGCGCTATACTGCTTCTCATGGTGGAGCAGGAGAGACAAGTGGAAAAGAAATGGAGAGTGGAGATTTATTGGCAGAGTGGGTGCAACTGACATGTTTTCTGTGGTCAGGCATGGGTTAGGTGTTCAGTACTGTCTTGAACATCTGCTGATCTAATATTGAGCCATTATATTAATGCTGTAGAAAATCCTGCCATCACAATGTGAATGGCAACCCCCAAATTTGGGTTCCTATAATATAGGATCAATTCATGGGTAGGCTAATGAAATGATCTGGAGGAATCCGTTCATCATCACTCCTACTAGACCCAAATTCCTATTAGTATAGGTGACGTGGTTTCACTCTTACTATATGTCCATGTCCTTTATCAATTTGTATGTTCCCTAAGGATGAGGATTGTTAGTACTTTAATTAGTAAGTCCGTCCGTCAGTAATTGAAGGAACTCTCTCCAATTCCCTTGGTCTTCTCTGTTGGCTTTCTAGTTGAATTAATGAAATTAGATTATTTAGTGATAATCGTTTCACAATATATACATATTGAACACCCTCAACTTACACAATTATATCTCAATAAGATTGCGAAAAAGAAAACTTTTATCTTCAGCCATATGATTCTGAGTAGAGTTACAAAGAAAGCAGATTCAAAGCCTCCATTGCCTCATTCTCAAATGGTTGAACCCTTTTAAGAATCTAAACCAGCAATTTAAATTTATATTCTGGGACCCAAATAAAACTTCTGAAATGACATTTCTTTTAACCAGTAGGTCCAGAAACTGTTATTCATTGCACATATTGGAGGGGAACTTCATCCACTGAAATGTCTCAAGACTTCTTGTAAAGTTTGCTTTTAACCATGTACTTAAGGTCTTGTGATTTCTAAATTTGGACAGAGGGGCACTAAGGCATGATTTCAAGATCAATGATGAATAACTCAGCAACCTAAGATAGACAAATGACTTCCAGATTCAGCTTTTCCATTGATGGTGTGACCTTGGGTGAACTGGCTAGCCTTTCAAAGCCTGAGTTTCATCCTTGTACAGGAGAAGAAAAAATAGAACCCATCATAGATAATTGTTGTGAAATTTAATTGAGTAAATATATCCACAGGATTCCCTGGCACTAGGCAGTGTTCCATAAATGTGAAATTAGAAGGTGAAGTAAATTAGTGGTACTGCCTCAGCTATTTTTGTTCAGAGGCTATTTCTGTCTCTTAGGAAGGAGCAGGTGGTAAAGAGGATGGGTGGGTGGAGGAAGTGTTGTGGCATGTTTGTTGTGGGACAACGGAATGGAAAACCACTTGAACAGGTTGCATGAGTCAGTGCGGGAAATGCACAGGTGTTGTTATGCCTAAAGAAATTCACTGCCTGCCCCCACCCCGACCCCCAGTCTTGGAGAAAGGGAAACACCTCACATTTTTTCTGAAAAGCAATTCTCCTTGTTTCTTAGTATAGAAACCTGTTCTATGAGTCATTACACATTTTTCCCAAAGGCCACCCAAGGTGGCCCACCCTCAGCCAAAAGCTTCTCTTCTTTTCCTTGGATGTTGTTTCTTGTATCTTGTCTGCAAGTCAACGCCTGAAAGCGCTCTAATGATTAGAAGAATTGATATGAGTACCTCTCAGGATATTCCCCATGCCTAAGAGGTCACCCTGATAAGATGTTGCCCTTGAAGACCCCTTGGGATCTTGGGTCACAGTGACCAACACAGTAACGATGCTTGTTGCATGTACATGAAGAGTCCAGAGTTAAACTAGTCAAGAGTTGTTGGGGGTAGTTGGACTTAGTATTGGGCTCTTCATGGGATGTATCCTGGCATCTACTGAGGTTGTAGGTGTCATCTGTGGGATCAGGGTTGCTAAGGTGACTCAACTGAAGTGCCTGAAACTCTCTCTACCATCAACAAAGGATAGCAGGGTCTTGATCTGTGCAATGCCTATAATTCAGTGATTTGATCAATTTCTGATGGGTTAAATACAAGAGTCTCAACAGAAGAGTATACTTTCATGATTTTTAAAGAACGCAATAGAAATTATGTGAGCCTTAAAGAGCAGCATGAAAAATCTAGAATCACAGACTCTAGGCTGGACAGTTCATTTTATGTGTCAAGTCAAAAGAGCCCCCAGATATTTGGTTAAACATTATCCTGGGTGTTAGTGAAGGTGTTTTGGGATGGGATTAACCTTTGAATTGATAGACTAGACAAGGCAGATTGCCCTCCCTAATAAGATATGCAGATATCTTATCAGTTGATCAGTCAAATGAAGATCTAAATAGAATAAAAGGGTAACCCTCCTGTGAACAGAGGGAATCAATCCTGCCTGACTGAGATGGGATGTTGGTCTTTTCCAGCCTTCAGGCTTGGACTGAAACATCTGCTTTTCTGGGATCCTGAGCCTGCTGGATTTCAGATCTTTCATTTCTGATTCTTTGACCTTTGGATTCAGTCTGGAGCTACATGCTCTTGGGTTTCTGGTTTGCCAACAGTCTGTCATGGACTTCTCAGTCTCCATAATCACATGTGGTGAGCTAAATCTTTACAGTAAATTTCTTTCTACCTATATAGATGTACTGTTGTTGTTGTTCAGTTGCTAAGTCATGTCCAACTTTCTGCAACCCCTTGGTTTATAGCCCGCCAGGATCCTCTGTTTCCATGGGGTTTTTCCAGACAAGAATACTGGAGTAGCTTGTCATTTCCTTCTCCAGGGGATCTTCCTGGACCAGGGATTGAACCTGAGTCTCCTGCACTGGCAGGGGGACTCTTTACCACTTAGTCACCAGGAAAGTCCCATATTGATATATATGTATAACCTATTGGTCCTGTTTCTGTGGGGAACTCTATTACACTTGGTAAATTAAACATGTGTTTGTTTGGCTATTTTAGTATGTTCAGGCTTTCAATGGGCCGCTTAAATTTCCCACATTTAAGTATCTGCACTCCTAACCCTGGCCTGCTGCCTAACAGTGAGCTGCTTTATAAAGATAAATTTAGATCTCCTCCTGAAAGCTTCTAAATTTATGTGGGTTTTTTGGCTGCACTGGGGCTTCCTTGCTGTGTGTCTGCTTTCTCTAGTTTCTATGAGTAGGCACTATTCTTTAGTTGGGGTGCAAGAGCTTCCCTTTGCGGTGGCTTCCTTGGTTGCTGAGCATGGGCTCTAGGTGTGTGGGCTCAGTAGTTGTGGCACACAGGGTTTAGTAGCCCCCAGGTATGTGGGATCTTCCGAGACTAGGGATCGAATCCGTGTCCCCTGGATTGGCAGGTGGATTCTCAACCACTAGACCACCAGGGAAGTCCTCAAGTGGATTTTCTTTTAAGTTTTTGTTACCAAGTTTTACATATGACAAATTACAAATTAGGTCCCCAGTTTGCGAAGTGTAAGCTTGAGAATATGTCCAATCAAATATATGAATAAATATATAGAATATATGAAAGAAGCACTAAGTTTGAGCTTACTCTGTATAAGAATGTGCTTTGAGGTCTAAAAATTAAAGTTAAGGCAAATTAAAGGGACTCTTTTAAGAGGGGTTAGAATAACTTCCATGAGATAACTTCAACCACATGCCAAAGACAAATTAAGTTCAGCGAAGGGTGAACAATTTCATGTATGATAACACCGTGATGGTTTATTGAAAAGCCAAAAACAGGAAAGCCAAAAGTTAGAGCCTCAGTCCATGGAAAATGATGTCATAAGAAAAATTGGCTGTCCCACCAGTGGAAGTGAGAGAGAATCTGTGAGTGTGGCATAGCTTAAGGTGTTAAGTTTTTATGATACTAAGGTTATTCTTCTGCTTGTTGCTTTTATTGAATGTAAGCAGGTAAGAGGCATTGGAAATGTTTATTGTGATGCCTAATATTGTTCTCAAGTTTTTTTTTTTAATTAATTAGTGCTGTTTCCCATGCAAAACTGTCACCTCCTTTCTTATATCCTGGGACCCAGTTTACTTCTAATTGTGTCTCTGACAGTACTTAGGTATTAGTACTTAGTGCTGGGCTCCGTGCATAGAGGGTCTTGGTATATACTTTTTGAATAGAATGGAAGTTATCATCCACTCAAACAGTCGTGGAAACACTATAATCCAAAGTAGGCAAAGAGTGGTGAAGTTCATCAGGATGAGTACAGTTTAAAACCAAGAAAGGCAACACCTTGTATTTGCCTTTAAAAAAAAAAAAAAGGCTTTTTTTTTTTTTTTGGTGGCTGCATTGTGCAGCTTGCAGGATCTTAGTTTCCCAACCAGGGATGGAACCTGTGCCCCCTGCGGTGGAAGCACAGAGTTCTAACCACTAGACAACCAGGGAATTCCCAATATCTTATACCTTATACCTTGTACAGCATTGTTCTTGCACAGAACACAACTTCCTTACTATAGCTTACACACCCAGATATCATGCTAAGAACATTACACATCTTCTGAGTAGTAATCCATTGTATGGCTATGTCTGAATTTGTTTGTCCCTCTGCCTGTTGACAGAAATTTGGATTATTCCCAGATTTGGGCTATTATAAATAAAGCTGCTATGAACATTGCATAGAGCTCTTTGTGTGGATAGATTATTTTCATTTCCCTTGAGTAAGTATCTAGAAGTATATTATGAAGCTATAGCAAATAATGCCAAGCTGGTTTTTGGGTAGATACTGATGAATGAAGAGAATGTGAAGTCCACAAAGAAATAAGGGAATTTCATATTTAATACAGGTGGTATGTCAAATCAATGAGGAAAAATGGATTATTCAATCAACAGTGTTGGAACAAATGGGTAGATAACTGAAAAAAAAAAACAAACAAACCATGCTTTAATTGCTTTGCTGGTTTAGACTACGTATTGTAAGAAAAGGATAGCTGTTCTTAAGGAGGAATGAAAAGAAAAAAAGAAGTCCTGAAACTCCAGGACCTGGTCAGACATAAGCTGTAACTAATTCCCGTTTCTAACTAGAAAAAATTAAAACTGAGATGGCCTTTGAGTGATTAAGACCAATTACAACTAAGCCTCATGACAAGGAGCAAGTCAAGAGTACGATGATCAAATCTTTTGCTTAAATATCTGGAATAATTAAAGTGGGTCTAGGTAAATCCTTGCAGTTGGACAAAATTGCTCCAGGATTATAGACCAAAGGTACAGTTCTCCCATCAAAGCCCAATACCTGCTGGGAAAAGAACTGGGGCATAGTGACTGGCACATTGAGCTAATTGGAATAAAATAGATTAAAAGCCAATTATGTTTTGGAGTTACACTGTCTAGAGAGCCAATAGCTGTGTTAAAAGGGATTCTAACTTCTTAACCTAAGACCATGAGCTTATTCAGCATGTTGTTATTCTCTAGACAAGTTCTCACAACTATTTCATAGCATTACATGGATTGCCTTTAGTTCAGTCTCCTGGAACAGTTTCTTTGCTGCACATTAGGCAGACCAGAAGCAAAAGCCATTAATTTTTCAGATTTCTCTTATGGGTAGCTTTTGTCCCACTCTTGAACTGATTTCTTTACTAGCCAGTGGAATCACATGGTGGTAACAATTTCAGAATTTCAGCTGCTTAAAACAAAAGAGGTTTATATTGCGCGGACGTTTTAAATAAAAACAATCTCCACACCTTACTGGTGGACTTTTATATTGCTTCCAATTGTCACATGTCACAAATAATTCTGCACTGGACATATTTATATCAATATCATTTTGCACATGAGCAAGTATACATGCAGTTTTTATATCTAGAAAATGGAATTGCTAGGTTAAAGAATATGTGCATTTTAAAATTTGACAGAGACTTACTGATTTATACTCCCACTAGCTATATGTGAGACTGCTTATTTCCTCCTACTAGCAACAGTATTATCAACCCTTTTGATCTTTGCCCCACCTGAGAAGGGAAACATAATATTTCATTAACGTTTTGTGTTTCACTTTTCAGATTATGTTAGACTTCTCCTTGCTTTTCATATATTTATGTGAAAAAATAAAATAATAGAATTATTTTAATTTTTGTTTTGTTTTTTTCACATCATTTTGTCCACTTCTCACTCTGGTTGTGGTAAAAATGATTAAAGAACACAATTCAGTTGATACAAACAAGCTTTATTTAACACTTCATGAAGCAGAAAGTCTCCATTCAAAGAAGTGCAAAATGGGACAGAAGGCAGGAAGCTTTACCGGGTAAAGAACAAGGAATAAGGAAGAGCAAAGAGAAAATATCTGATTGACCCAGGCTGCAGAGTCTGCTTGCCTGCTTGGGGTGAGAAAGAACAAGGAAACGAGTATAGAGCCCAGAGTTGGCTCGCTGTTTGGCTGACTGGATAGACTGCATTTCAGGTCAAGTGGAGCATTTACAAGGACACAAAAGTTACCCGGGTTGGAGTTTGTTAATCAGCGACATCCCAGGCAACAGTGGGCCATCTTGGGCCCAGAAAGTAATTCAACATATGTAACTTTTTCTTACAGGTTTATGAGAACTATTTACATATTCAAGGAAAGAGTCACTTAAGATATACACTGAAAGTATTTTCCCAAATATTTTTATTTCTTTATTTCACTTCTTAAGACTCAGCTTTATTCATTTATTTTTATTTTTGGCCGCCCTGGGTCTTTGCTGTTGCGTGAAGGCTTTCTCTAGTTGCAGTGGGCAGGCTTCTTACTGAGGCGCTTCTCTTGTGGAGCCCAAGCGCTAGGGCGCACAGGCTTCAGTAATTGTGACGCACTGGCTTAGTTGCCCCTCAGCATGTGGGGTCTTCCCAGACCAGGGACTGAACCGGTGGCCCCCTGCATTGCAAGATGGATTCTTAACCACTAGACCACCAGAGAGGCCCAATTATTTATATGTAGATGCTGTTTTTTGTATTTTTTTGCCATGAAGCATCTCCTCCCCCCCCGCCCCCCCCCCCCCGCCCCCGTCCCCATCTTTTTTATATAGTTGAATACCTATTGTTCCTTTGGGTCATGTCTGGGTTAAGGTTTTACTTTGGGAAGATGTTGTCATTAAATCAACAAAGTAAGGGATACAAGAGCAACATCTTCCTTTTTTCTTCTAGTATCTTTATAGTTTCATATTTTGTTTTGACATATTTAACCCAGATGAAATGAATTCCAGTGTAAGTTGCAAGGGGGGATACATATTTATACACTGTTTAACTGGTGAGAGTGTGTGCTTTTGTAGATGAGGATCTGTGGGCTGTGAAACACAAGTTGTTGGAAACTAATTTTCCAATGAATATATTTTTCTAAGTTTGAGTTTTTTACTCTGTTCATGCGAAACTTACCAAATATTCACTGAAACAGTACATTCTCGGCAGTGATGAAAGAAAGCTACAAGAATATGGGCAGCCTGTACTCAGCTCCAATTAAATGTCACCAAGGCAGGAATAGCAAAACAGTATTGTCAGACATGCCCATTTCAAAAAATGCCGGAATTCAAAAATCTGAATTTGCATCTGAAATCCCCTGATGTTTAAATGTTAGCAACTAAATCAATAGTTTTAAAAACATTGCCTGGGCCAAGCAAAACACATCTGTGAGCCAGATGGGGCCCTGAGGGTGCCAGTATGAGACCTGTGGTTTAGACTTGCTTCCTCCTAATTCTCAAAGATGCAAGTACCTCTTCTAGGGGCTGCTGTAGTGTGGGTAGCCCTTATCACAATAGATTTTAATTGATTGTTGGTGGCCTAGTTTTTCTATTAGGCTCAAGCTTTTCTATTAAGTGATAAAGTTATAAATAGAAGTATTCACAGATTTTGAGGTCCCCAGAACCACAGCATCTTTCACCTAGTAGACATTTAGTATGAACGTTTGTTGAATGAATTTTAAGTAGATGAATGAGTGAACTCTACTGCAAGTACCTGCTGCTGCTGCTGCTGCTAAGTCGCTTCAGTCGTGTCTGACTCTGTGCAACCCCACAGATGGCAGCCCACCAGGCTCCCCCGTCCCTGGGATTCTCCAGGCAAGAACACTGGGGTGGGTTGTCATTTCCTTCTCCAATGCAGGAAAGTGAAAAGTGAAAGTGAAGTCGCTCAGTCGTGTCCGACTCTTCACAACCCCATGGACTGCAGCCCACCAGGCTCCTCCATCCATGGGATTTTCCAGGCAAGAGTACTGGAGTCGGGTGTCATCGCCTTCTCCGTGCCAAACTTCTGGACAGAACAGCTCAGATTCTCGGAGGTTAGACCACGCCCTCCCCTCCCCTCACCTCCCCTGGGCGCTCCCGCTCCAGGCAACCTGAGCAGTTGTACCGGATTTTGTTAACAGGTGGCTTCTTGCACGTTGTGACTCTTGGCCGCTAGATGTCTCCCTATGCTTAAAGGACATTCTGTAGCCTTGGGGTCAACTTGTGTGCTCAGTAGCTCTGTCGTGTCCGACTGTTTGCGACCCCTTGGACTGTAGCCAGCCAAGCCCCTCTGTCATGGGATTTCCCAGGCAAGAATACTCCAGTGGGTTTCCATCTCCTACTTTAGAGGACCTTCCCAACCCAGGGATTGAACCTGTGTCTCATGCTTCACAGGCAGGTGGCTTCTTTACCACTGAGCCACCTGGGAAGGCCTGGAGTCAACCTATGGTTTGGTAAAAAGAAGCAATTCTTAAGTAAAAAAGAATGCCTTAATCTCAGGTCACAGCTTCTACAGATATTCGTTCTCTTGAGGAAGCCGAAGACAGCCACAATGTCAAAGAAAAAGTGCCCAGGGACAGAATCAGATTTATTTGTTCTGGGAGAACTTTTCATCCTCAGAAATGCACCCCTGGGGACAATGAAACGACAGTCTGTTGGATTTTTTGCCTCTAATCTAACAGATTCACAACTGTTCTCCATCTCTGTGGTGTTACTTTACTCTGCTGCTTCAGCGGGTGGAGAAATACATCTTACTGTTAAGGGTTTGAACTCTAGAACCTGTGTAGTAAAAGCAGAATTCAACTTGGAAAATGTATTAAGGCTTCCCAGGTGAAGCTAAAGGCAAAGAAACCACCTGCCAGTGCAGGAGACATAAGAGATGGGGTTTGATCCCTGAGTCAGGAAGATCCCCTGGAGGAGGGCATGGCAACCCACACCAGTATTCTTGCCTGGAGAATCCCATGGAGGAAGGAGCCTGGTGGCTATTGACCATCGGGTCACAGAGACAACTGAAGTGACTTAGCATACACACTTGTGTTAGTAGGAACTTCTTCACTGAGCCTGCCAGGTGCTCGTGTGAATTCCTGAGCATCACATGAACACAAAGGATATGTTTTGGTGCCTGTGGTTGTATTTTTCATGTGCCTCATGAGGGTCTGTGGGGTCCAGTAAGGTGGGAGTACTTTCTTATTTTATTTTATTATTCTTTCTGCTGGCCGCACAGCTTGCCGGATCTTAGTTCCCTGACTAGAGATTGAACCCGGGCCCTGGGAGTGAAAGCCCCAAGTCCTAACCACTGGCCTCTCAGGGAATTCCTTTCTTTTTTTTTTGGTGC
This sequence comes from Bos taurus, assembly GCF_002263795.3. NCBI lineage: Eukaryota > Metazoa > Chordata > Mammalia > Artiodactyla > Bovidae > Bos > Bos taurus. The sequence goes on along the minus strand of NC_037350.1, from coordinate 20,263,587 downwards.
TGCATAATTCTCACTGTAAAGACAGGCTGAGTAGGGGGTAAAAAGCTCAATACTTTTATAGTCCATGGCTCTCTCTTCTCAGTGTTATCTCTGACATTCAAATATAGTACATTCTGAACTGATTAAGGGCAGTGGTTAGAAGATTTCCTGACTGTTGAATTTACCCAGGGCCTTGAATTTAATGACTCTTGAAGCTACTTGAATAAAATGAAACTGTGGATTCTATGGGGTCTTGGTGGCTCTCCAACTGATTATGGAAAGTTCAGATGGTAAGAACGCTGTGTCTCGTTAGTACCTGAGACAACCTTGCCTTTACCTTTCGTTTGGTTCTTTTGCAAGCGTTGGGCACCTCTCTGTGTATTTCTCGTATGTCTTTAAGAAGCAATAGAGGTTCAGAAAATAGACTCTGAAGTCAGGTTGTGTTCCTCTCGTAGCCCATCATTTCCTTAACTGCTCTGTGCCTCTGTTTCCTCATCTGTAAAATGGGGATGTTAGTGGTTCCTGCCTCACAGAGTGCTGAGGATATAAAAGCACGTGGAAATGACTCAGAAGAGTCCTTGGAATATGATTAGTGTGCAGTAAAAACAGCTGATTCTCAACGCTTGACAGTTCATCTCATTTTCTCCTTTGCTGTCTAGGTCAATTTCCAGGTTTTTGATTGTTACACTTGTCTCTTATGTGATTGGGAGAAGTTCCTATAGTTGTTCAAACTCTTTCCTTGTTTACTTCAATGTTTTTTTTAAAAAAATTGTATTTGTTTGGCTGTGTCCAGTCTTAGTTGCAGCACGTGGGGTCTTCACTGAGTCACTGAAGATCTTTCCATGCAGTGTGCAGGCTCTCTAGTTGTGGCGTGCGGGCGCAGTAGATGTGACTCACAGGCTTAGTTGCTTCAAGGCAAGTGGGATCTTCCCAACCAGGGAAGGAACCCTGGTCCCTTGCACTGCAGGCCAGATTCTTAACTACGGGACCATCAGGGAAGTCCAAATGTCCTTTATGTTAATGCTAAATAGCAATACTATTATTTTGCAATAACATCACCCCCCCACAACAGTTTCTCATAAGTCACATTGACCAAGTTTTGTCCTCAGACAGTCTAATAAGTCCCCATCTGCCTCTCTTTAAGTCCTAGTTCTGAGTGGTAAGAGACTACATCCATTTTGATTGTTTTGCCATATTTGTAAGAATTACCATATTACTCACTGTAATTTACATTTTATAATCAACTCTTCCCTTATTTATTCCTCCTTTCAGGTTTTTTTTTTTCTTTGTATAATTATACCTGAATCTCTTTTAAATTGCATTTAACCCTTTCACAATTATGGAATAAAGCCACGGGAAACAGTTCAGGCCCTCTCCCTCCCTTGAATCACCATATCATTTAAGGTGGCCCATTTAAGCTCTGCCCCTGGATCAGAGCTTCTCAGAAACCAAGTTCAAAGGATATCCAGCATATCAGATGGATGGACGCTGCTTGGCATGGGTTCATATCCTTCGTGGGTCCACCTGCTGATTCAATTAAGATACTGTCTCAGACTCACAACTGCCTCTCCAGGAAGGTTTGTTGAGGTCAGAAGAATTAGATAACTAGTTCTGATAACACGATTCTGTTTGCCATTTCCTTTTTCCCAGACTTCAGGTTTACTGCTGTTTATTCCTGTGACTCTGCTCTTTTGCTGGAAATGAAGCCATCAGACTGTTCAGGAAACCAACACAAATAGATGGAGTTAGAAGGCCTGATGCTCTTCCTCAGCCCCCTGTCTTCCTTCTTGCTCTTCTTCAGCATTTGTAAGATGCTTGAGCCAGCCTCGCCAAGGAAGCTCTGTGGTCAAGACCACCAGAGAAAAGGAAAATGGAGAGTTGACCAAATGGACCAAACCACATTTGTTTAGCTGCCTTTGTAGCATCAGGTGAACAACCTTGTTTCTGCTTCATAGGTTAGTGTGTGAGATTTGGGGGCAGAAGGAGCATTGCAGTCACACCAGAGCAGCAGTGTTTTCATGACTCTGCCTTTGAAGAGGGTGGCTCTTCTTGGGTTCATAACAAAGACGTGTCATACATGTCACCTCAAGGCTCACACTATGCTTCTTCCATTTTCTTTTTGTTCTCTGCAGTGACAGAGGCACCCCATCCCCTAACCAGGAAATATTGAAAAATTCAGCATCGCGTGTGTTAACAAATTATTAGGAGGAAGCTACAAGGGGTGATTAAATGGTTTGGTGGTGAGTCATTGTAGTGAGAAGCACACCCTCTTTGACATGCCTGAGTGCCCAGTTGCTCAGTCATATCTAACTCTTTGCGACCCCATGGACTGTAGCCCACCAGACTCCTCTGTTCATGGGATTTTCCAGGCAAGAATACTGGAATGGGTTGCCCTTTCCTCCTCCAGAGGATCCTCCTGACCCAGGGATCAAACTTGAATCTTCTGGAGCTCCTGCATTGGCTGGCAGATTCTTTTGACACAACCTAAATATTGGGCCTCCTATGATCACCTTCTATCAAATATAGAATTGCCTATTAAACACATTCATTTATTTGGATTCAGAGTGTCACCAGAATCAATGTACTCGTGAAACCACTGGTGTTTACTAGATGCTTAATTTTCTTGAAACAGTAAGCCCCCTGTATAGTGAAGCTTCTACTTGCAGATTTTCAAAGATGCATTGAAATGTAGGTTCCATCAACATCAGATGTGAGTGAAATTGCAGCTTGCCCTCTGTTTCCTATTGCCGATGATCCTTCAGCTCTACCATCTCCCACCTCCCCTTCCTCCTCCAGTCAGTAATTCTTCTTGCCGGTTCACTTGACACCAGCCCATGTATGCCAGCTGTTGTTCTGTATTACTGTGTTTTTCCAAGATACAATACTGTAAGACTAAAAGTGTTTTCTTAATTTTTTTATGCGTTATTTGTGTGAAAAGCATTATAAACCTATTACAGCACAGTACTGTATAGTCAGCTGTGTTAGCTGGGGACCTAAGCTAACTTTGTTGGACTTACAAATGCACGTTTGGAATGGAACTCATTCATATGTAGGAGACTTACTGTATCTGCTAAATGAAACCATTTCTTTGCTCTAAGAAACAGTAGGGGTCCTTTTGGTTGTAGGGCTACGCACCAGTGCCTAGGAAGTTGCTGGGCTTCGTGGCACAAAGAGCTGGAGGTGAATAACAGCTGTCATCGGAGCCACCAGCCCTCACCATGCCAAGTTCCATGCTGATTGATCGCTTTTTATCTGTTCACTCTGCCACTGTTTCCTTACCTCTTCCCCTCCCCCTCCACCCAATTCTACTGCTACTTTCTCCCTAAGTAATTAGTAAATATTAGCCTCATTTTATAAACACTGAGATATCAGTGACATAAGTGTGCCTACAAGCTCTTGCATTTTAATACAGACAAAAGGAAATGGCAGCACTGAACTGAAAAGATGGCATCTGATCCTAGAACGTTAGGCATTGGATTAACCAAAGGAGTGCATACAGGTCTAGAAGACCTTGACTCTTTGTATTCAATGAATATTTGGTCTCCACTTACCACTGATGCATCTCCAAAACAGGCAAAACCCTGCTGAAAAGGCATGTGAAGAGAAGGGGATTAACTTGACTATTATGACATCAGCTCTATTCCACCCAGGCTAGTGGGTGACACAGGAGGGATGGTTGATGCCCTTGAAAAACTGGGGGTTGGCAGAATGGCTTCGTTCTCTCGTCAACTCTTCCACTGAACCAGATCCAGGCCCAGTCATGAAGAGCAAGGATGTGGACCAAGTGGCCAAGCTGTTGTTGGAAACGAGAAGATCACATTGAGGTTCAGCCTGCTTGGCACTGAAGGTCAGTCTTCAACTTGAAATTATGGACCTTGATAATTTGGGGAATATTGTTCTCTCTAAAAAAAAGAGATTTCTATTAGATTTTAGTGCTCCAAAGACCTTTTTGTTCTTCCTGAGAAAGTATATATTTCCTCTCTTCTGATAATAAGAGCAGTCTACCAGACTAGCTTCCTCTTTTCCTTGCTAGGAAGCTCTGTTCATAGAGTTAAGCTTTCAATTTACAAAACACAGCAACTACCTAGTAGGTTTTTATTTACATTCTTTCTCTTAGTTGATGCTCTACTTTTATAGTTTATCTTTTGAATATTCCATATACATATATATATATATATAGTTTGTGTATAGAACTATTACAGTTTAAATTTCTTTATGTCTATTCTAATGTAATTTTATTTTAAGTGTTAGTATTGTAAGCTGCCTCAAATCATTTGTAAGTTACACAGTGACTTAGAGTCACCTACCTCAAATTATTGGTAATTGTGAAGTGTTAGTTTTCAACTTGGATGGGAGAAAGAAACTTATGAAAGAAGTTAACAAGGTTTAGCATGAGGTTTTCTAAGGACAAACAACATACTGAAAGCATTTGCCCTGTGCGTACATGCCAGGGCTCTCCTTTGCCCACCTTCATTCTGTAGTATTTCAAAGAGAAGTCTGAGGTGGCTTCATCTGGGAAAGTAGCAGGCCAATTATTCAGTGTTGCGCAAGAAAATCAGAAAAGGAGAAATAATATCTGTCTCTCTCCATACCCCACTGGTATGACCCACCTCTTCCCACCTGAAATTTACACACGGAGGGCTGCATTCCTTCCGCTTTATGAGGTATGACCCTGGGTGTCCCGAGGCTGGTTGTGGAAGCTGGACAGAGTGACACTGTGAAACACACCAATCGAGGACAGAAGTGTCCTGCATTGCCCTGGAGCATTTTCCTCCCGTTTCCCCTCCATGATTTCTGTCTGCTGGGAGAATTGTTAGGTCACGGGCTCTGATTTCCTTCCTCTTACCAGGCCTGATAGGGACTCTAAGTGGGAGGAAGAGTCAACAGAAAGGTATTTTTCTCTTCCTTATTGAAGCGGGTGTGTTCTGGGCTTGTCTGCCTACAGGGTAGCAATGTGCTACAGGAGTTACCAGTAAATCAGTGGCCTGTACACATGCCAGCGAGCTGCTGTGGCTCAGCTATTTCGATTGTCTTTCCAAACAGAACAAGAAGTGATCAAGCCACGATTACCCCAGAGGAAGGGCTCCCGGGGGCTGTGATGTGAAGAGTGGAATCACAGGTAAGCCCCAATGCTGTGATTTGATTCCTTAGAACGTGTCTTAGCATCATCCTTACCACCTGTTAATCTGATTAGTTTTCAATAATTGAAACCCATATTTCAATATCCTGTTTCCTGAAGAAGGGTAACTAAAGGAATGGAGAGTGGAGAAAACAAGGAACAGATACAATCGAGTTCAGTTTCTTGGTAACTGTATAAATTGAGATGTTATGTGAGTCTCAGGCTCAAGGTTGTTGATTCAAAGCATAACCTTCTCTCTATCGATTTCAAGACAGTACCCCTTCTTCTTGGGGGGTGGTGTCTGGGAGGTGGATTGACTGAAATAAAGAAAGCTTCACCAAGGGTAATCGTACAAACACAGTCCATTGTGCCATCTAAGAAGATCAAGTTTATTTTCACTTTAGGATGAATTAGTTTAAGATTTGACCTAATTGGTATATTTCCAGGAAGTATTTCTCAATTTAACTTCTTTGGGCCCTGAAAAATCCACAAACTGATGTTTTTAATTACTTCCTAGTCTCTCTCCCTCAAATAAGTACAAAGTGACCCGTTATATTTTCTGACAAGCCTTGAAACGTAGTCATTTTTCTCTTCCTTTTTCTTCTTTTTCATGAAGAATCCATGTATGAAAGCCTGCTAGTCTATGTAATTCATCCATGCCAGAGACTAAATCATGGGAAGTTACCAAAGGAGGTATGGAAGGAAGGTCAGGCTGCAGAGGTGCGGGGAAATGATAACTTTGGCATTTCCATGGACAAATCCATTAAATCAAACCTGGTAATAACACACGGTAGACTGCAGATTACAGAGTCAAGGGAAGTAACAAAAAAAGATTAAAATACATTTTGTAATTTATCAGAGTACTAACACAAACCTTTTGCTATGTTTTTAATAAAACACCACTAATTACTCAAACATAACCCAAATTTAAAAGGATCGTATGTTATACGATCACATAGAGTACTTTGTTCAACCATCGGTGGTTTAATCACTAAGTTGTGTCTGACTCTTGCAACCCCATATTGTAGCCTGCCAGGCTCTTTTTCCCATGGGATCCTCCAAGCAAGAAAACTGGAGTGGGTTGCCATTACCAAGCGGCATAATCTTGAGCAAATTATTCAGCTTTTCTTGTTCTAGTTATTTAATGTGAAAATAGTAGCCATGAGCATAAAGTGTTAAAATTGGAGCATGAACATGTTGAGTCTAAGAGGCTTGACTTGCACAGACTCCTATTTAATGCATGACCACAAGTTGATGTAAATTTTTGCTGACATGCCTCATAGGTACATATATCTTGCTTCTCTACAAACACAGTGTATTCCTTTACTCTTTTTTAAAAACAGGGGCAGGGTTCTCATGAAAGGTTTATGTCTTGTTGTGCTGAGGGCGAGGGGGCTCGGTACTTTGGTATCTATGTGCCCTCTGATGTCATTCGTTCTGCAATTAAAGAGACAGACATATCCTCTTAGGAAAAGTAAATGAACACATTCATTCAAACTAGGGTGTCAGTGACTTTTTTGAGCACTTTCAGTTCAGTCAGTTCAGTTGCTCAGTCGTGTCCGACTCTTTGTGACCCCATGGACTGCAGCACGCCAGGCCTCCCTGTCCATCACCAACTCCCGGAGTTCAGCCAAACTCATGTCCATTGAGTTGGTGATGCCATCCAACCATCTCATCCTCTGTTGTCCCCTTCTCCTCCCACCTTCAATCTCTCCCAACATCAGGGTCTTTTCAAATGAGTCAGCCCTTCGCATCAGGTGGCCAAAGTATTGGAGTTTCAGCTTCAACATCAGTCCTTCCAATGAACATTCTCCCTTAGGATGGACTGGTTGGATCTCCTTGCAGTCCAAGGGACTCTCAAGAGTCTTCTCCAACACCACAGTTCAAAAGCATCAATTCTTCAGTGCTCAGCTTTCTTCACAGTCCAACTCTCACATCCATACATGACTACTGGAAAAACCATAGCCTTAACTAGATGGACCTATGTTGGCAAAGTAATGTCTCTGTTTTTTAATATGCTGTCTAACTTGATCATAACTTTTCTTCCAAGGAGTAAGCATCTTTTAATTTCATGGCTTCAGTAACCATCTGCAGTGATTTTGGAGCCCCCCTCAAAAATAAAGTCTGTCACTGTTTCCACTGTTTACCCTTCTATTTCCCATGAAGTGATGGGACCAGATGCCATGATCTTAGTTTTCTGAATGTTGAGCTTTAAGCCAACTTTTTCACTCTCCTCTTTCACTTTCATCAAAAGGCTCTTTAGTTCTTCTTTGCTTTCTGCTATAAGTATGGTGTCATCTGCATATCTGAGGTTATTGATATTTCTCCTGGCAATCTTGATTCCAGCTGGTGCTTCTTCCAGCCCAATGTTTCTCATGATGTACTCTGCATAGAAGTTAAATAAGCAGGGTGACAATATACAGACTTGACATACTCCTTTCCCTGTTTGGAACCAGTCTGTTGTTCCATGTCCAGTTCTAACTGTTGCTTCCTGACCCGCATACAGATTTCTCAAGAGGCAGGTCAGGTGTTCCCATCTGTTGAAGAATTTTCCACAGTTTGTGGTGATCCACACAGTCAAAGGCTTTGGCATAGTCAATAAAGAAGAAACAGATGTTTTTTCTGGAACTCTCTTGCTTTTTTGATAATCCAACAGATGTTGGCAATTTGACCTCTGGTTCCTCTGCCTTTTCTAAAATGAGCTTGAACATCTGGAAGTTCACAATTCACGTATTGCTGAAGCCTGGCTTTGAGAATTTTGAGCATTACTTTACTAGCGTGTGAGGTGAGCGCAATTGTGCGGTAGTTTGAGCATTCTTTGGCAATGTCTTTCTTAGGGATTAGAATGAAAACTGACCATTTCCAGTCCTGTGGCCACTGCTGAGTTTTCCAAGTTTGCTGACATATTGAGTGCAGCACTTTCACAGCATCATCTTTTAGGATTTGAAATAGCTCAACTGGAATTCCATCAGCTCCACTAGCTTTGTTTGTAGCGATGCTTCCTAAGGTCCAACTAACTTCGCATTCCAGGATGTCTGGCTCTAGGTGAGTGATCATATCATCCTGATTAGCTGGGTTGTGAAGATCTGTTTTGTATATAGTTCTTCTGTGTATTCTTGCCACCTCTTCTTAATATCTTCTGCTTCTGTTAGGTCCATACCATTTCTGTCCTTCATTGAGCCCATCTTTGCATGAAATGTTCCCTTGGTATCTCTAATTTTCTTGAAGAGACCTCAAGTCTATCCCATTATAATGTTTTCCTCTTTCTTTGCACTGATTACTGAGGAAGGCTTTCCGAGCACTTTGGTTTGGTGCAAGCATGAACTGGAAGAAGCAATAGGGTACCGGGTATGGAAGGATGTGAGCCATTGCTGGGGTGTGTCCCCAGGGTGAACAACTCAGAAAGTAGAGGAACGGCTTCTCCACAACAATGTCACTGAATTCACAGTTTTGCATAAGGCCACTCATGTGGGCTTCCTCAGTGGTAAAGAATCCACTTGCCAATGCAGGAGATGGGGGTTGGATCCGTGAGTTGGGAAGATCCCCTGGAGAAGAAAATGACAACCCATTCCATTATTTTTGCCTGTCCCATGGACAAAGGAACCTATAGTCCATGGAGTCACAAAAGTCCATGGGATCACAAAAGAATCGAATATGACTTAGTGACTAAACAAACGAGAACACCTTATGAAACCACAATCTACCCAATCTAAACATATGTCTTTGCAATTTTCAAAATATTGTTCTCTTTCAAATTATCGTTCTCTTTCTAAAGATTTTTGGCAGGGAATACCCATAGTTACATAGATTGTGTTTGAGCAGAGATGTGCTCACAGGATGTCAAGGCCTTCAAAGTTCTGGACTGGCTACATGGTCTTAATAGCTGTGAAAATAATCTAGGAACCTAGAAGGATGGTGCAAAAGATGTAAAGCATCACCCTCTCTCCCATGCCCAGCTGGTTCTAGTCTTGCTGAATTCCACCACTGCAGTACAGAAAACCAGAGGAAATGTGGGGAGGGGGGCCTCTTACAGCACCCCACTCCCCAGCAAGCCACAGAGAATCTCATAGAAGCTCCAGTTCAATGGCAGATGAAAACCTGGGCTCTGGCATATCAGGACAAATATCCATAAGAATTAACAAGTGTGAAATTGCCCTAGCATTTTCTAGAGTTATTGTAAATCTCCTGTGCACGGTCAGTTAAGTGAATAAAATCCAAAAAGGTGAACAGACATGAAAAAAATGCAAAATATAGTTAAATTTTGTTGATGAGGATGATCTAGTCCTCATAGTCTCTGGGTTCTCAGTGCAAATGTCAGTTTTTAATCTTCAGAGGCCCACAGACAGTGGAAATTGTTGTTTTGCTTTAAAGAAGGTCCTTTGGAACAAAGACTTTAAATAAAGTCTTGAAAATAATTTCTTTATCATTTGCCTCGTCCTCATAAGATAAAATTTAAAAAAAATCTGGTCATAAGGGTTCCTCTATTATTTAGGGATAAGCAGACATTTACTATAAAAATGTGGTATTAGGACTGGCTCACACCTGCAGCGTTTTGGGTAAAGAGACTTTGGATTAAGCAGATTATATTTTCCATGAAAACCTTTCAGACTTTTTGTTTGTACTTTAGCCCAGTTTTGCTTGATGACATTCCTGTGCTTAATTGCTTAAGAATATCAGGTTAATTCTTCCTAATAAGACACTTAACGATACAGTTCTTAGGCGTATAACATAACACTCTTCTATGCTGTTGACCAAGATGCCAATTAAGCAAGTAACTAGCAAAAGAAAAGACAAAGACAGCATAGAATTTTAAAAATATTCAGGTTAGAGTTTTATGATGACAGTATGTACCTTTAAAACGGATAAAGATTTTTCCAGGTGGTCTTAATAAAGAATGGTTCCGTCGAGAAATGTAGCTGGGATAGATAACTATTTGTTTGGAGGAAAAGGAAAGGAAAGCCCTTGTTGTTGTTTAGTCGCTAAGTCATGTCTGACTCTTTTGTGACCCCATGGATTGTAGCCCACCAGGCTCCTCTGTCCATGGGATTTCCCAGGCAAGAATCCTAGAGTGGGTCACCATTTCCTCCTCATGGGGATCTTCCTGACCCAGGAATTGTACCCTTGTCTTCCACTTGGCAGGTGGATTCTTTACCACTGAGCCACCTGGGAAGCCCCAAAGCCCTATTTTATACCAAAACCTAAAATAACTTCAGGAAGGTTGAAGATGTAAATGTGTATAACAAACAAACAAACGAACTTGCCTAAAGAAGTGTGAGAAGTAAATATAAGAGGATATTTTTTTTTACCATATTTGCATAGAAAAAATTTTTTAACATGACCCCAGGTTTAAAATCCATAATGGAAGAGATTGACAGATGTGATTCCATGAATGTTTTAAACTTTTGTGCTGAACAGGACAACATAAAAAGTTATGAGACCACAGACAAATGATGGGCAAATGTTTATAACATGAGTGACAAAGAGCTGATATCCATGCTATGATGAGCTCCTAAAAGCAGCTGTTAAGATAAAAGTGAACATTTCAATAGAAACACTTGATATAAAGACTTAAATAGTCAAACCAGAAAAATACATATAAATACATATAAATGGCCAATGAACATCTGAAAAAATGTTTTATTTTATTAATAATCAAAAGCCTAGAAATTAAAACAATTAGAGTAAAATTTGCCAATTAGTTTGGCAAGCATTATAATCGTGTTGGGGCCAGTGTGATGAAACAGGCATTTCTACACTGTACCAGGGACTATAACTGGGTACAAATGAGAAGGCTCATTTGGCCATGTCTATCAAAACTCAAAATAATCTGGAATGAAGGATGAACAAGAAAAAGGTTAATAGAAGGGACGTTTAAGACAGATTATAGGAGTCTAAATAACAAATTTACCATGATGATGTGTTTGCTTTTCATCTGTACATAATTTGAAGGCGTTTTAGTTTTGAATTGGCATGGTATTTGCAGGATAGGCAGAATGCCAGGCAACTGGTTTTATTTCTAGAAAAATCATTTGAGGAAATATAATTGTAAAATAGGCTTTTACTTACTAGGAAATTGTGATGAAAATACTGTTAATACGGTTAGGGAAACTTATAGAATGAGTATTTTTTGGTAGATTTGAAACAAGGTTTATCAATGTGAGCACTGAATGAGAAGTCAGATATTGTTTTACTCATTTAAAAACAGATCACACAAGAACAGTTTGTAAAAGCTTTAATCTGACCTTTCACCCTTGAAGACCCCACAAAGCCTGTTCTGTAGGTTCTTCCCAGTAGGCCTGATGAATTGTGTTTTCACTCTTGAAGAGTTAGGTTTCCTTGGATACAAAATGACATTCACATTTGTTAGGAACATAGCTTTGAAACATACATTCTTCTTTTTCTTGTACAAAGAGAGCTTAACTGAGCTACATGTGAAAACAGCACAGTCATCTCTAACAGCCATCTTCAAATTGGTCATCAGTGGTCTGACCAACATCATCTCAGTTGTTTGGGGTATGGTTAATCTTTAGTTCCAGGTCCATTTGTTTCCATTTCCTTGCAGCCAGTTACTGAAACTGTGGCAGCTCGTGTCCTGGGTACAGTCTGGTCATCATGTAGTTAACTTCTCCCACCCCGTGTTTTAATATCTATGAGACAGCTCACAGGATATGCCTCTGAATATTATCTATAGACCTTGAGAAAGAACTAAAGGTCTTTGCCTATGCTTAATGACTGTATTATTATTATTATTTAGTCTCCTTTGACTCTTTTTCTTTGTTTCAGCATTTCTCTCTTTTATGATTATTCTTTGACTAAAGTTTTCCACAGACAAAAGGCAGGCAGAGAACATGCAGGGCAAGGACCATAGGGTCCTGCTCCGTTTCACAGGGAGCTCAGCTCGGTGTTCTGTTTTGACCTAGATGAGTGGATGGGGGAGAAACGGAAATGGGTTTCAGGAGGGAGGGGATATATGTGTACATATGGCTGAGTCACTTCGTTGTACAGCAGAAATTAACACAACATTGTAAAGCAATTACACTCAAATTTTAGAAAAACCATGGCCCAAGCAATAAAATGAACCGGGCCCAGAGTCTAAGAGAAATATGAGGTTCTTTAGGGAGAGAAATTTAAGGAAATCAAAGATAGTCTTTTTATTTAGAATTTAGGTTTACTCTTCTCATTTTATACAAGTGTGAAGCCAAAATAATTCCCACTTAATCACCAAAATAATCAAAGACATACATATGAAAGCTTTTTGTAAATTAGAAAGAATTATCCTTACTTCTTCTTATGTAACTATCCCCTCCCTTGAGTGTTATTCAGGTACTTTTTTTCAAGTAAACAGTCCAAGAGGAAGCTCAAGTTTTCTGGGCTTTACTGATTGTCAGTAGGCAAAATCAAGCGGGAGAAGATGGCAAATAATGACCGGGGGATTCCAGGAGGGCTGGGTCCCCATTGCTAAGCTTAAGTCTTGGCTGCAAGAAAGAGCTTGGCACCTCCTCTGGAATGCCATTAATCATGTTTTAAGGGCTTGGTGGTAACTTGTGCGCTACTGAACCGTGAGTGACAGGAGAAAATCTTCAGTTACAGGGGGTTGGAATAGACCCAACCCTTGAGGCTGGCAGTCAGGCTTTTTACAGCAGAATAGAGCTAGACTCGTCTATGAGAAATAAACCAGAAGTATTGGGTGATGAGTTAAGAACAACAAGTCATTCTGTATCTCTTTGCCAATGCAGGCAATGTAGGAGACTCGGGTTCGATCCCAGTGTTTGGAACATGCCCTGGAGGAGGAAATGGCAACCCACTGCAGTAGTCTTGCCTGGAAAATTCCATGGACAGAGGAGCCTGGCGGGCTACAGTCCATAGGGTCGCATAGAGTCTGACAAGACTGAGCACTCTCGCAACTCTTTTAAGAGATAAATGAATTAAAAAAAAAAAAAAAAAAAACACCAGAATCCATATGAGGAGGGAGCAGACAGCTGAGCTATGATGACAGCATCAGCAACAGGAGAAATGCTCTCTAGTTGAATGGCAAAGGACACAGGGACTTGTAAAAAAAATATTTCTTAATTTTTGAAGGAACAAGGATCAGGGAAGAAATAGGGTCTTAAGCTGGACTCTGAAAGGAGATCCATTCAGTGAGCCATCGGAAATTTAAATAGGGACATTGGAGGAGAGAAACTCAAGCGATGCAGCAGCTGTTTTCAAAAGTAGATCTGATCATGGTTCTTGGAGTTTCCCCAAGGGGGTGGAGCTACGATGAGCAAACTCCCTGCCTAGGAAATTGGGGGGAGCGATTGGACAAATTAAAGCTTTGCAGATTGGTGAAGTGTCCCAAGGGAAAGGCCAGCTTAGCTAAGTAGGTTCTTTTATCTCTTCCAGCCTTGGGAGTTCTTAAAACACCCCACTGCTATTCTCATCCTAAGAACTTAATTATAAGTAGATTCTCAGCTCACCTTAAAAGATGTTCAGGAATGATAATAACTAGAGAAAATAGGACTGCTGCTACTGCTGCTGCTAAGTCACTTCAGTCGTGTCAGACTCTGTGTGACCCCATAGACAGCAGCCCACTAGGCTCCTCTGTCCCTGGGATTCTCCAGGCAAGATTACTGGAGTGGGTTGCCATTTCCTTCTCCAATGCATGAAAGTGAAGTCGCTCAGTCGTGCCTGACTCTTAGCGACCCCATGGACTGCAGCCTACCTAGAGTCCAGTAAAAAAAAAAAAAAATTAATCTCTCCAAGCTCAGATTCAGTTACTGATAGGCACTAATGTAAAGAATAACTACATAAATGGTATATACATAGAAACTGTGAAATGCGCATATAATAATGAAATCTGAATGAGAACAGTTCTGAGTGCATCTTATTTTCTTGCTTACTTTAGGGAAGAGGAAACTGAGTCCAGCAAGAGTTCTTTTTAGCTTGCACAAATTCTAGCAGAAAAAGGACAAAGTTGAGGTTAGGGTCTAATTCATCTAGGTTTTTTCCGACCAAGTTTATTAAATATTAACATACTAAAAACATGCTAATATATAAAATATGTGTTTAAATTGTACTGGGGAGACAACACAGACACTCACTGAAATTTTAAATATCTTTATAGTCCTTCCAGAAGTTAGTCTAGCTCAAAAAAAATGACCAAACCACCAAATATTTTTCCAAGTGTGATGCATTGGTTATCTTTTTTGTTTCCCGCCTATATTTCCACCTGGCTTCTCTACTGTATCTGCCTATTGAAAAACACGAAGACATTCTCAAAGGCAAATGGCTCAGGGATTCCTATACAAAGGCAGATCCCAATGAAAACATGACTGAAAACTCATAAAAAAAGAATAAAATGAAAACAAGGTTTGGCAAGTTCTCACCTGTTAACCAGTTCTATTTGAATCATAATTTTTTTCATATCCCAGTTAGAGATCTGCTCTTCCCGTGTGTGTGTGTGTGTGTGTGCACGTGCGTGCACAGGCGCATATGTGTGCATGCACATGAGTTCAAGGCAGAGAGGAGGATGACGATTCTACTGGGAATTCTTTTATTTATAGAGGGAGAAACACAATCCCATAAATACTGATGCCAGGAAAGCCGCCCGAGTTCAGTTCTGCCTAAGAATAGATTATTGCTAAAAATTCTGGAAACTGTAGGTGAGAGCAGTCCCAGTTCAGCACCACTGTTGATAAGGAGACAGCTGTTGACATAAATAAATGAAATCTGATCCATAAATATATAACTGGAAGACTGAGAAGACAATGGGCAGCTGTCTCCAGAAGCATAATAGCAAATGCTAATGATTGTTCTCCAAAAACTGAAGGACAAGGATTATCAGGAATGAATTCAGTTGAATGAATTCAAGGAAGTGAAGGGGGTCCCACTATGGCCAAGCCTTCGCATGGATGCCAGGGCCGACACAGCTGTAGGTCAGGTATCACTGACCCCCAGCGAGGTGTGATGTAAACAAACACATACACGCTGATGACAACAACAGCTCCTCATCTGTGGCAAGGACACGTGGATTCTGAGAACTTTTCTTTTTTTTTAAATAATCAAGACACTTCCAACTGAGAAGGAAGTGCTGAAAATACCATAGGGCTTGCCTCTAGTGAGGGCAAATTTAAGTAGGATTTAAGATTACGCCTCCTCAACACATGGAGAAGGAAATGGCAACCCACTCCAGTACTCTTGCCTGGGAAAATCCCACAGACAGAGGAGCTTGGTGGGCTATAGTCCATGGGATCGCAAAAGAGTCACACACGACTTAGCGACTAAACAACAACTCCTCAACACACACACACACACAATTAAACATCTTTAGAATCAGTTAACTCAGTTATTGTAAACAAGTATTTTTACTTCCTTGAAGCTTGAATCCCTCCATTGATACCGTGCTGGGCATCAGGAGTACCAGGAGTACCTTTTATTTGATTAGTTAATTTGACTCAGATTGAAGTCAAATTCTGAAATAATCCAACAAGTTACTATGGAAACTGGTGGTGAGATTGAAATGCTAGTTGTGCTAATATTAGCACCTATCAATCACTGAGGCTCACCATCTGCTGGGCATTGCTCTAGGTTTTCTATATGCAATTACTCATTCAAATCTCTAAAGAATCTCTGAATTTTATTCAACTTTCCCCATCTTATAGATGAGCAAACTGAGGCATAGAAAGACTAAGAAAGAGTCAAAGGGCATCCAGTTAATAAATGTCAAAGCCGGGATCTGAATCCTAGGCAGGCTAACCACAGAGCCTGTTTTGACCCATGCACCTTGAGATATCCATATCTACGATTACTTGTCAAATATAGGATGCCCAGTTAAATTTTTAAAAATTTTTATTTATTTTTGGCTGTTCCAAGTCTTAGTTGCAGCACACAAAATCTTGAGTTGCGGGATGTGGGATCTAGTTCCCTGACTAAGGATCACACCTGGGCCCTTGCATTGGGAGTGTGGCGTCTTAACCACTGGACTACCAGGGAAGTCCCTTAGTTAAATTTGAATTTCGAAAAAACAACAGTCATCCTGGACAATGAATAGTGTCCTAAATATTGTGTGGCCCATACCTAATACTAAAAAATTATTCCCTATTTATCTGTAAGTCTTCCAACCCTACCCCAGAGGAAGCTGAGTGTACCAAGGAAGCAAAGAAACCATTTTGGTAAGTTGAAACTTTGGTGTCACACTCCAAAAGGAGAATTCAGATAACAGTATTAGCCTCAATTGTGGTTGTTCAGTCGCTCAGTTGTATCTGACTCTTTGAGACCCCATGAACTGCAGCAGGCCAGGCTTCCCCATCCTTCAATATCTTCCAGAGTTTGCTCAAACTCTTGTCCATTGAGTCGGTAATGCCATCCAACCATCTCATCCTCTGACACCCTCTTCTCCTCCTGCCCTCAATCTTTCCCAGCATCAAGATCTTTTCCAATGAGTCCGGTCTTTGCATCAGCTTCAGCTTCAGTCTTTCCAAATAGCCTTGGAATAGAACCTTTTTTTCTTCTCCTAGAAGTAGTTTAGCAAAACAGCTCTCAGAGCTGCCTAGGGGTCAGCCTCACTTGGGAAGCTTTAATAACACACATGGCAGAGCCTGGTCTGTGTAAGATTTAGTAGATTTATGGTGGAATGGGGGTGCCTGTGTTTTCAAATTGGCCCTGAAGTGTTTCCTTTTCTCCTTCTCAATGCCTCCCTCTCCTTTTCATAGTCTGGCTATTCATGATTGGCCTCTGGACCAGTGACTGGGAATCCCTGGTCTGAAATCCTGATTAAAGTTTCAGTTTACCATTTCTAACAAGTCCAAGGAGACAGAAAGCCCACGTTCCACCCTCCAGTGGGGGAAGAAGAGAGAATAAACAGGCCAAGAGGATAAGAGAGTTTCTTCACCACACTTGGAACTAATAACCCAGGCCTCCTCCTGTTGGGTTTGCAGCCACAGGCCTGGGTGCCATATGCGAGAAAGAGATTTTTCAGAGAGAGAGAGAGAGAAATGGAGAGAAAGAGCCATGTGAGTGCCAAGCCTCCCACATGGAAGCAGGCCCTGGCACAAGAGAACAAGAGGAGATCATGTTAAAAATCATCCCTGGAAGTGGAGAAAAAGTGGGAAAGGGGCTAGAAAGAGCACCGGCTCCCTCTGCAATGTGACTTCACTTCAGGAAGGTACCGGAAAATTGGCTTAGCAGGATGTGGTAAATTGGAACTTAGGATCAGGGTTTCAGTTTAGCACGATGTGGCAGTTCACCAACAAATAAGCAATAACAACATGTGTATAAATAAAAACAAATAGAAAATATCCAAAGGACATAGGAAAAGGAGTTTTGTTTCACAAAACTGTTCAGCTATTTTACATCTATATGAAATTTCATTATGTATGAGTGTGTATATACACATAATACAGATATAGATAGACACGTTTTATTATGTATGTGTGTATCTATGTTAACATCCATATTTTTCTTTCTTTCTTTTTTTCAGTTGCTCAGTATGTCCAACTGCTTGCAATCCCCATAGACAGTAGCCCGCCAGGCTCCTCTGTCCATGGAATTCCCCAGGCAAGAATACTGGAGTGCGTAGACATTCCTTTCTCCAGGGGATCTTCCCGACCTAGGGATCAAACCTGGGTCTCCCGAATTGCAAGTAGATTCTTTACCATCTAAGCCACTGGTGAAGCCCCAATATAAATATGCGTGCATGCTGCTGCTGCTGCGACTAAGTCGCTTCAGTTGTGTCCGACTCTGTGCAAGCCTACGGATCATAGCCTGCCAGGCTCCTCAGTCCATGGGATTCTCCAGGCAAGAATACTGGCATGGGTTGCCATGCCATCCTCCAGGGGATATGCCTGACCCAGGGATCGAACCCACGTCTCTTACGTCTCCTGCATTGGCAGGCGGGTTCTTTACCACTAGCGCCACCTGGGGAGCCCCCATGTACATATACTCATGTTATAAAATATGTCTATTTTTATGGAGTCATTTAAAAAATTTTTTTTAATTTCATTTTAAATTTTAATTTTATTTATTTTTTACAAATTGAATTAAAAATTTATTATTGGAATAATTGCTTTACATTGTTGTATTAGTTTGTGATATACAACAACATGAATCAGTTATATATATATACACACACATACACACACACATATATTCCCTTCCTCTTGAGCCTCCCTCTCATCCCCTCCATCCTACCCCTCCGGGTCATCACAGAGCACCAGGTTGAGCTCCCTGTGCTAGACAACAGCTTCCTACTAGCTATCTATTTTACGCATGATGGTGTATATGCATAGTGTATATCTGAAAAAACAACCACCCCAGAGACAAAAACCTATCACTTTCAGAAAGCAAAAAGCATGAGTCAGAGGGACCAGGACTCAGAGCAGATAGGTTTGGGGAAGCAAGATGGAGAAGAATGATCTGGAGTCTGGATTGTTGCCCAAAGAAAGTTAAAGCAGTCTATTTAGGGGGAATCTTGGCAGGCAGGGGATGGGGGCATGTGAGCACCATTCAGTAAGGGGAGCAGGTAAATACAAAAGGGGTGTGTGTCCCATGGCTTATTTTTCATGCTGCCCTAGAAAGCCCTAGAAAGACTCTCTACTAACATATAGGCCATATCGGTGGCAGTAGTTGCACTGTCTTTAATGTCTTTTTTCTTTATTTAATCAATATTTTAAGAAACATTTATTCATTTATTTGGCTGCATTGGGTCTTAGTTGCAGAATTCAAATCTTTGATTTTCAATGTGGCATGCAGGATCTTTAGTAGTGGCATGTGGGATCTTAGTTGCTTGACCAGGGATCAAGCCCTGGGCCCCCTCTGTTGGGAGTGTGAAGTCTTGGTCACTGGGAAGCCAAGGAAGTCCCTTAATTGTATTTTTTTTAACTGAAGTATAGCTGATTTGTAATGTTGTATTAATTTCTGCTGAATAAGAAAGTGATTTAGGGATTATACTTATATATACATTCTCTCTTCTTTTCCATTATGCTTTGTCACAGGACAATGAATATAGCTCTCTGTGCTATGCAACGCAGGAGACCCCGGTTTAATGCATGGGTGGGAAAGATCCCCTGGAGAAGGGATAGGCTATTCACTCCAGTACTCTTGGACTTCCCTGGTGGCTCAGATGGTTAAAGAATCTGCCTGCAATGCAGGGGACCTGGGCTTGATCCCTGGGTTGGGAAGATTCCCCTGGAGGAGGGCATGGCAACCCACTCCAGTATTCTTGCCTGGAGAATCCCCGTGGACAGAGGAGCCTGGCGGCTACAGTCCATGAGGTCGCAGAGTTGGACAGGACTAAGTGACCAAGCACACACAGCACAGCCCTGTGCTATACAGTAGGACTTTGTTGTTTATCTACTATCTATATAAAAGCTTACATCTGCTAACTCCAACCTCCTCTTCCATCCCTCCGCAACTGTTCTATTTTCATGTAGATCACAGAGCAAAGCACAGGGCAGTGCTGTTGGGATGACAAAGCGTGCATGAAGTTCAAAGGGCACCCAGAGAGGAAGGTAAGTGCTGGACTGATCTTCTGTGCTGCTGACTCCAGGCACTGATTCCAATGCTGGGGAATCAGCTCTTCATCTTTTCCCATGGAGCTGTAAAGGGCATTTTATCGCCATGACTGTGGGCTGAGTTGTGTCTAAATTATTCTGAGATAACCATGAACTGGAGGACAATTTGTTGCTAACCGCATGAACTATGAAGAAGGAAATCTGATTGGTTCATGACTATTTTAATGCTAAAACACTCTGATTCTATCTTAATATTAGTGTTTCTAGGGTCCTTGGTTATTTGAGTGTTTGTCTTTACTGAGATGAAAAGAAAACCTCAGTGAAATATAAAAGGCTGGATGTTAAATGCGCTCAGTTGCAAAGTGAAGCAAGTCAAGATTTGCTCCCCACCCCCACCCCCACCAATGCATTTTAAAATTTTGGTTTGAATGACTTGTCTTCATGTCTCATCCTTGCATGGCACACACGTCTAGTCACAGACTGTGACTCCAGCTGTTTGTGTCCTGTCCAGGACTAGGAGGGACCAGCAGAAGATGAGATTTCTTCCTCTCTGGCTCTTCTCCTTCCTCACGATCACCGAGGGCCGAGATGGCTTCCTAGAGGTTAGCTGGTGTATGTCCTGTTTTCCTTTCTGTCTTTCTGCCACTATGAGTTCCCATCACTCTCCAGGCAACTGAAATGACATAATTTCATAGACTTGGAATCAGAAGTGCTGGGTTCTTGTCTCAACATTACCTGCCTTAGTTGTGTGGCCTTAGACGAGTCATTTTATCTCCTGGAGCTTAGATGACTTGACAGCAAAACCAGCATCTTGGACTAAGCCATCCTAGAGATCACATCTAACTCAGCACATCCTCTCCTATGGCCTCTTTGATGGAGAAAAAGCATATAAATCCACATTAATCGAGGTTAGCAATCCTTGGACTCTTCCCTATTCTCACTTTGTTTTTTTTCCAATAGTCATTTTAAAAATAAGAAGTCGTCTATTTTTAAAATTTACTTATTTGGCCATGTCAGGTTTTAATTGCAGCTCACAGGCTTAGCTGCCATGCTGCAGGTGGGATCTTAAATCTTCAAGGAGGGATGGAACCTGTGTTCCCCACATTAGAAGATGGCTTTGTAACTGCTGGACTACCAGGGAAGTTCCCATGTTTTTAAATTGAAGTAATAATTTACATATTTTAGTTTAGCTAACATAGTTAATTTACAATTGTGTTAGATTCAGGTATACAGCAAAGTGATTGAGTTGTTTAGTTGCTCAGTCATCTCCAACTCTTTTGCGACTCGATAGACTGTAGCCTGCCAGATTCCTCTGTCCATGGGATTTTCCAGGCAAGAATATAGTGACCCGGTAGACTGTAGCCCACCAGGCTCCTCTGTCCATGGGATTTCCCAGGCAAGAATACTGGAGTGGGTTGCTATTTCCGTCTGCAGGAGTTCTTCCCAATCCAGGGATCGAACCCATGGCTCTTGCATTGCAGGCAGATTCTTTACCACTGAGGCACCAGGAAAGCCCAATATATACACATATGTATTCTTTTTCAGACTCTTTTCCATTATAGGTGATTATAAGACATCGAGTATAGTTCCCTGTCCTGTACACCCCTTGCCACAGCCCAGAAAGATCCACAGGACCTGCCTCCCTAGAGATACTCTCTGACCTCACTTCTGCCCCCTCCCCCACAGCACATAGCTACTCTGGCCTTCACGTGCCAGGCATGTTCTTATCCCGTGGCCTTTGCACGTGCTGTTCCCTCCTCTTGGAAAGTTCTTTCTTGGAGATCCTCACTTTCCCACCTCCTTCAGATCTGTGCTCAAAAGGTGTCTCAGCCATGTCTTGTCTTGTACCCACTCACCATCTCGCTAGGTTTTAGATACATAATTTTAATTTATCTGGGAAATCCAACAACATGAAATACAGCATGTTGTATGAAACAGCTTTATGAAATACAACATGACAAACCCTTGTTGTAATTCTTTTTTTTTTTTTTTTCTTTTTAACAGAGGGATGAAGGCATCAAAACAAAACAAGAACTCATTGTGAATAAGGAAAAGCCTCTAGGTAAGACTCTTAGACTGGAAGCATACACTGGAACCAGGAGTGATAGTAAAGGTATTAGTCACCCAATCATGTCTGACTCTTTTAGACCCAAGGACTGTAGCCTGCCAGGCTCCTCCATCCATGGAATTCTGCAGGCAAGAATACTGAAGTGGGTAGCCATTCCCTTCTCCAGGGGTTCTTCCTGACCCAGGGATCAAACCCAGGCTTCCTGCACTGCAGTCAGATTCTTTACCCTCTGAGTCACTGGAGCCAGGAGAGCAGGGTTTAAGTCCTAGGAGTGCTTCTGATGGGTTGTATGATCTTGGGCATGTCGTTATATACCTCAAATCTGTAGAATGATAATAATAGTAATTCCTTGTGAGGATGAAATAATATAATAGAGGCATAGTATCCTACCCCGTGCCCAGCCAGTAACTGCCCATATTCTTCCTTTCCTTCCTCATCTTGATCCCAATAATGTAATTAAAGGCACAGACTTCAATCTAGAAATGAGTTGTGGTCTGAAATTTGATTTGTAAGTGTGGTGTCTCAAGCATTGTGTATATTTCCCCATGGAAGCAATACACACAGATGGTTGTTAGATTCCTGGGTCAGACCACTAAAGCTTTATTACGGTGCAGTAAATCTTTCACCCCAATCCATCTGGGCCTCCCTCGTAGTTCAGTCGGTAAAGAATCTGCCTGCAGTGCAGGAGACCCGGGTTTGATTCCTGGGTTGGGAAGATCCCTTGGAGAAGGAAATGGAAACCCACTCCAGTATTCTTGCCTGGAGAATCCCATGGACAGAGGAGCCTGGCGGGCTATACAGTCCATGGGGTCGCAAAAGTCGGACACTATTTAGCGACTGAACGATGACAGTAAATTTGCCACCTGACAATATATTCACAGGGCCATAGACCTTCCCACATTGTAGCAAGGCCATAATTCTTTGGGAAAATGAAATCAGAATTTCAACTTGGAATGCTGTAAAATGGTAAATGCACACATACACATTGAACTGCTGCAAATGCCAGGCACTATTTTAGGTGTGTTAGATGAATTAAATTCCCACACGGATCCTATCAGTTAGGTTCAATCACCATCTTTATTTTAGAGAGTGTGAAACTGACACAGCCCAGGGAGGGGCGGGGGCGGGTGGAGGCTTGATTCAACCCCAGTCCGTGTGGTTCCAGAACAAGAAGCATTAACCCCTGACAGTGTGGCCAGGGTCAGCCTTTCCGCAGTTTCCCACCTCTTACCTGTCTGAGCCATGGGAGTGGATATCTCCTTAGCCCTCATCACTGGGGGTAATTCCCAAGGCTGGGATAGAGTTTCCGGCCTGAAGGAGGCAGGGGAGAGGTGAGTAGGTGGCAACCGTGACAGACAGGAGTCTCCTGTTAATGTCCCAGGACAGGCTGCAACCTCTGGATTTCCTTCCAAGAAGCCTAGGGATTTTCCTCTGTGTGTGTTCAGTCACTTCAGTCATGTCCCACTCTTTGCCATCCTGTGGACCATAGCCCACCAGGCACCTCTGTCCATGGGATTCTCCAGGCAAGAACACTGGAATGGGTTGTCATGCCCTCCTTGCCTAGGGATTGATTCAGCTGCTTTTCTTCCCTATAAATCTTCCAACTCCCCAGGGCAGTTTCATAGGAGCCCTCTCCATCTCATCTGTGCCCGGAGAAAGCAGGGTGGTGTCCTGAGAAATCTACAGGATTCTTAGAGGTTTCTTTGTCAATGGCAATGAAATGAAACTCGGGGGAAAAAGATACTCATCTTTTGCCTCTTTGTCTCTGAAGTCCTTGACATTCTCAGTCTGGGGTCCACAGAGGATATTAAGACCCCACAGAATTTGATACCAAATTTCATGTGAATGTGTCTAAGTAAATTCTGGGTGGGGTTCCTCTTCTCTCCCAGTGCAAAGCACCTAATGGCCTCTCCTTAAGGAAACGAGAAGTGCTGCTCAGAAACGATAAGGTGGAGGTGAGAGTGCGTTAAGGTTCAAGTAAGGTTTGCTTTGTTTTTTACTTTGGCATTTCATCTCAGTATCAAACTCAGCTAACTAGTGGAACATTTGTGCATAAGAGGGAAAGGCTCTTTGGAGAGGAAAGAGGGGACTGGGGGTTTTATTTATTTATTTATTTTTTAAAGATTTTTCTGGTGTGAATCATTTTTAAAGTCTTTATTGAATTTGCAATATTACTTCTTTTATTTAATTTCAAATTTATTTTTATTAATTGAAGGATGACTACTTTACAGAATTGTGTTGGTTTCTGTGAAACATCAACATGAGTCAGCCATAGGTATACATATTATTGCTTTTTTTTTGGTTTTCTGGCCTGAAGGCATGTGGGATCTCAGCTCCCTGACCAGGGATTGAAACCACGCCTCCTGCATTGGAAAGCGAAGTCTTAACCACTGGACCACCAGAGAAGTCTGAACTGGGGGTTTAGTATCAAAGATGCTTTCAGAAGACCAGAACTGAGGGAGCAGGAGGGGAGAGTGCCTAAGACTTCCTCACCTCTTTTCCCTTCAGTCTTGACCCTGAAGCTTGACTCTAGATGTGACCTGAGAAGTAGGGACAATCAGGACATCGGAGCTGAGCTGGATTGGAGAGCACGGAGCAGCTAATCTGGCAGAAGTCAGAGAAGAGATGTGTCTTGGGCCTGTGTGGGCAGTCTGCATGCTTTACTCTGGAGGTTTATTTTCAGTCCATGACTGGATGAGCGGAAGTGAATACCAAGCAGCGTCCACGAGCCCCACGCTGAACCTGACCTCTCTTCTGCCCTCACTTGCTCTGCAGTATCTCCCTCCCAGCCCGAGAAAGGATGCGTCTGACTGTCTCTCTTTTTCCTAGGCTCAATCCAGGAATATGAGCTGCTGCTTCAGGTGCACTATCGAAATTCCAAGGAGAAAAGAGAGCTGAAGGAATTTCTGAAGTTCTGTGCGCTTTCCTCATTTTTCTTACCTGAGCCAGTGAAGATAATCAGAGCAAAGGCCACCACGTGTGAGTCCATCTCTGTTGACTGGGACTAGAAATGGGGAATATGATGCCTGAGTCGGGTAGAGCTTAGGCTATCCTGTGGAATCCGTCACCCCTACAATAGCTATGACTGAAAAGAATGTTGTTGCTATTGTTTAGTTGCTAAGTTGTGTCCAACTCTTTGTGACCCATGGATGTCACCTGCCAGGCTCCTCTGTCCATGGAATTCTCCAGGCAAGAATACTGGAGTGGGTTGCCATTTCCTTCTTCAGGGGATCTTTCCAACCCAGGGATGGAACTCGCATCTCCTGCTTGGCAGGAGGATTCTTTACCACTGAGCCACCTGGGAAGCCCCACTAACAACCACCACAGTGGGGTTAGGAGAAATTAAGAAATTTTATAAAACAAAAGTTCTCAGGGTGTGGTACCCAGACTGGTGGTAGCAGCAACAGAGAATGTAAAAAATATGCAAATCCCAGACTTTGCCTCCTAAACTTTGAAATGAGACCCCTCGCAGAAGATTCTGTTGCATGATCAAGTTAGAGAACCACTTCCTGGGCACAGTTGTGTGTAATTTCACAACAGTGTCTGGTGACTTGGCCCCAGGGTTTTGTTTTTGTTTTTGGGTTTTTTTTTTTTGGTCTGTTAAAAAGGAAGGATTTTTGGTGGGAGTTTTAGGTCAAATAGAAACATACAGGATTGGTTAATAGAATTTTTCCTTATGACTCTCAACAGAAAGGTCCCTCTGTCTTTGCCATATGGCTAACAGGGACTTTGGGGGAGTGATGCTAGGCTGATGAGAGCCTCCAATAAGACAGTGGACAAATACCTTCTAGAATCCTTCAAATAACTCTCAGGTTGACAAACCTTCTTCTGCTTCTTTCTCCATTCAAAGGGTATCAATGAACATACATCCTTCTTTTGGATGCTAGTAGCTCAAATGGTAAAGAATCTGTCTGAAATATGGGAGACCTGGGTTTGATCCCTGGGTTGAGAAGATTCCCCTGGGGAAGGGAACAGCTACTCACTCCAGTATTCTTGCCTGGAGAATTCCATGGACAGAGGAACCTGGGGGCTACAGTCTACGGGGTTGAGAAGAGTCAGACATGACTGAGAGACTAACCCTTTCACTTTCACTTTCCAAGATACTTGATTGTTGTTCGCTGGATTTCTGATCCAACCTCAGTATCTATTGAGCAGGATGCTTCCTTAACTTTAAACATGCTTGTTTCCATTTTGGTTTCATTCTTCTAGCTTTTGGAGAGAGATACCTCTAGCTTTTGATTCAGATTCGGTGTCAAAGCCAAGGATGAGAACTCAGCTATAGCCCGTTTATGAAAAAGGCCCGGTAAGACCAAGCTCTGTTTTTCCTGCAGACTGTGGCTACCAGAACAGGGCCCTGCGCTGTGCCTGTGAAGACAGCTACTCCTGGTTTCCTCCCCAGTGCCTCGATCCCCAGAACTGCTCCCTTCTCAAGGCAGGATCACCCCAGACCTGTGACTGTCATTCCAGCAACCTCACCCAGAGCGTCTATTTCTGTGAGAGAACAAGTAAGCATCTACGGATACCCAGAGGGGAGCCAGGGCGCCTCCTGCCTCCACATGTGACAGAGAGAAAAAGGACTCTTAGCTCTGCACCCCGATGTTTCTCTTTGCCTTCCAGAGGAGAGCTAGTGTTTACAGGGAGATGGAAAGGCAGAGATGACATGCCATGTTAGGCTTGGCTGGACACACTGAGAAATTTGGAAGTGCAGAAAATTCAGATATGCAAGTTGGTGTTTGGGTGCCAGTTTATCCTGGAGGTACATCTAGTTCACCTCAACAATTCTATGATTCTTCTGAAATTTAGGGAGATTCCTTGGGAACAGCCTGAGTAAATAATGTTTTCTTTCCACTTCTTGGGCCAACATCAATTTCCAGAAAATAAAAATTCAGAGGGATAAAACAGGGAGGGTTATCTAGTAATTATAGTGAAAGAAATGCTCTAAATTGCCAACAAATACATGTACTGGATGAATTGCCAAAACTAAACGGAAGTTGAAAGTCTAGCTTAGGAAACCAGTGGATGCTGAGGGAGCTACTGCCAGCTTAGGTTGATGTTCAGTGTATGATAAGGTGACCCAGATGATATGGGCCCCCAACAGACTGAATAACTTTAGGAAATGTCCCCAGTGACTAGTCCAGTTGTCTTGAAGCCCCAGAGTTTGGTAAAGTGGAGCAGAGAGTAAAGGAGAACCTGAAATAGCCCAGCTTCCCTGGGTATCCCGTGGTCCCTTTCTCAGGACCACAGCAATTCAGGTTAAGGCGATGCTTATTTATTTACTTTTTTATTTTTAAAACTGTATTGAAATACAGTTGATTTACAATGTTGTGTTTAATTTCTGCTATACAGCAAAGAGATTCAGATACACACACACACACACACACACACACACACACACACACACACGTATGCATCTGTGCATGCCAAGTTGCTTCAGTTGTGTTTGACTCTTTGCAGCCCAATGGACTGTAGCCCGCCAGGCTCCTCTGTCCATGGGATTCTCCAGGCAAGAATACTGGAGTGGGTTGCTATGCCCTCCTCCAGAGGATCTTCCCAGCCCAAAGAGTGAACCCATGTTTCTTATGTCTCCTGCATTGGCAGGAGTGTTCTTTACCACTAGCACCACCTGGGAAGTCCATATACATATGTATATGTATATATACATGTATTCTTTCAATATTCTTTTCCATTATGGTTTATCAAAGGATATTGGATATAGTTCCCCGTGCTATACAGTAGGACCTATTGATTATCTATCCTATATATCATACTTTGCATCTATTAATCCCAAATGACCAATCCTTTCCTCCCCAAATAACATGTAATTATTAAGCACCATCTTTATACCCAGATCTGGAGCAAATTCTGGGAGGTCACTATAAGGCATTTCTCTTGCTGTTGATGCATTAGCAAGCTGCTTGGGTAGGCCAGATTGTTAACACATGTAAAAAGACAATGTCATATTTTCAATAGATTTTGATGGAATCCTACTCTTTGAAAAGTGATCCATTTCTGATCCATCTTTGGAGGAATACAAACATGAATCAGAAAGGGATTACATTCACAAGGGTCTTTCCCAAATAGAGTAGGAATGTATATACATGAGGTGTGTTCACAGATAGATGTGTAGATGAAAAGGCTGGAAGGGAGGTATGGATAAAGTACTGTAGGAATTTAAAGGAGGGAAAGACTCTTTTCATATGGGGACCTAGGGAAGGCCTTGCAAAAGAGGTGCATTTAACCAAGTCCTGAATGAAAGACACAGGATTTGTCCATCCAGAGGTTGGGAACAGCCTGTCCCAGAGCAGAAAGGCACCAGTGTTAGGTAAGCAAGGGTTAAGTTGGAATTAGCAAATAGTGATTTTTTAAAAAGTTTTTTTTTTTTTTTTAATAGGGACAACGTTTAAGCTCAGTGCCTAAATTGAGATATACTTCATTGCTAGTGACTGTTGTTTGTAACCACATATGAGTGCCTACTTGCTTACCTGCTTATAAGGTCATCCCCTTCGTCAGCTTTACCATTGCAAAGGGGCTTATGTAACTCAATGAAGTCATGACCCATGCCACTGGAGGAGGAAATAGCACCCCACTCCAGTAAAGGAGGAAGGGAAAAATACACGCATCTGAAGCAGAGTTCCAAGGAAGAGCAAGGAGAGACAAGAAAGGCTTCTTAAGTGAACAATGCAAAGAAATAGAGAGAAACAATAGAATGGGAAAGACTTGGGATCTCTTCAAGAAAATTAGAGATACGAAGGGAACATTTCATGCAAAGATGGATATAATAAAGGACAGAAACACTATGGACCTAACAGAAGCAGAGGTGGTAAGAATACAGAGAAGAACTATACCAAAAAGGTCTTAATGACCCAGATAACCATGATGGTGTGATCACTCACCTAGAGCCAGACATCCTGGAGTGTGAAGTCAAGTGGGACTTAAGTACCATCACTACGAACAAAGTTAGTGGAGGTGATAGAATTGCAGCTGAGCTATGTCAAATCCTAAAAGATGATGTTGTTAAAGTGCTACACTCTACATGCCAGCAAATTTGGAAAGTTTAGCAGTGGTTGGAGGACTGGAAAAGGTCAGTTTTCATTCCAATCCCAAAGAAAGGCAATGCCAAAGAATGTTCAAACTACTCTACTATACAATTGCGCTCAGTTCACTTGCAAGCAAAGTAATGCTCAAAATCCTTCAATCTAAGTTTCAGAAGTATGTGAATGGAGAACTTCCAGCTGGAAGTACAAGCTGGATTTTAAAAAGGCAAAGGAACCAGAGATCAAATTGCCAACATCTGTTAGATCATAGAAAAAGCAAGGGAATTTCAGAAAAGCATCTACTTCATTGACTACACTAACCCCTTTGACTGTGTGGATCACAGTACACTGTGGAAAATTCTTAAAGGGATGAGAACACTAGACCACCTTACCTGTCTCCTGAGAAACCTGTATGCAGGTCAAGAATCAACAGCTAGAACAGGACATGGAACAATGGGCTGGTTCAAAATTGGGAAAGGAGCATGTCAAGTCTGTATATTGTCACCATGCTTATTTAACTTTTATTCAGAGTTTATCACATGAAATGCAGGGCTGGATGAGTTACCAGCTGGAATCAAGATTGCCAGGAGAAATATCAACAACCTCAGATATGTAGATGATGCCCTCTTATGGCAGAAAGTGAAGAGGAACTAAACAGTCTCTTGATAAAGGTGAAAGAGGAGAGTGGAAAAGCTAGCTTGAAACTCAGCATTCAAAAAACTAAGTTCATGGCATCTGGTCCCATCACTTTATGGCAAATAGAAAGGGAAAAAGTGGAAACAATGAGAGACTTTATTTTCTTGGGCTCCAAAATCACTGTGGATGGTGACTGCAGCCATGATATTAAAAGATGCTTGCTCCTTGGAAGGAAAGCTATGACAAACTTAGACAGTGTGTTAAAAACTAAAGACATCTCTTTGCTGACAAAGGCCCATAGAGTCAAAGCTAAGTTTTGTTCTAGTTGTCATGTACCGATGTGTGATTTGGACCGTAAAGAAGGCTGAGCACCAAAGAATTGAAGCTTTCAAATTGTGTTGCTGGAGGAAACTCTTGAGAGTCCTTTGGACTGCAAGAAGTTCAAACTAATCAATCCTAAGGAATCAACCTTGAACTTTCATTGGACTGATGCTGAAGCTGAAGCTGTAATACTTTGGCCACCTGATGCAAAGAGCTGTCTCATTGAAAAAGTCCCTGAAGCTGAGAAAGATTGAAGGCAAAAGGAGAAGGAGCAGCAGAGGATGAGATGGATAAATAGCACAACTGACTCACTGAACACGAATCTGAGCAAGTTCTAGGAGATAGTGAAGGCCAAGGAAGTCTGAAGTGCTGCAGTCCTTGGAATATCAGAGAGTCAACCATGACTTAGCCACTGAACAACAACAAAAGGTAGTCTTAATTACTGCAATTTCCCATTATGTTCCAAAACCACAAAAGAGAATTATTTTTCTTCCTGTGTTACTTACTTTAGGGGAACATTCATCATAAAAAGAAATTGACCAAAAAAATAAAAATAAAAAAAATTGAAGTACCACTGTCAAATAGATAGGCTGAATTAGACCTTTGTAATTTTATGCTATATCCAGTGAGTAATTTTTATCTCTGTAAATTTCTTATTTTCCATAGAGGTTTGGGGTACTTTCAAAATTAATAAGAAATTTACAGAAGACCTTTTGGACTCATCTTCTGCCAAGTACGCCAAATATACCACTGGAATTGAAATGCAGGTAAGCATTTTCCTCTTATTACATAAGAACTTGTTGGTTAAACATAACTTCAGATGTTTTCTAATTCAACATGTTTATTTAACACATATTCTTTATTCATTTTTCAATTAGTTCTTACCCAGCAGTTAATCACTCTGCCCACAAGGAATATATTTTAAACATATTCTTTCAAGGAGTGTTAAGCAGCTGACCTCTTCTCATTCCTTTAGTGCTTGGTTTTGCTCATTCATTAGGGTATTATTAAATCAAGCCTTATTATTTTCTGATTTTTATTTGTCTAAAGAAAGTTTTCATGATCTGAGTGCAATTGTTAACATTTGGGATTTTTTTTTTCCTTAAAGAAGCCTCTCTTGTTAGAGGCTAAAGAGAGTACTCTCCAGAATTCTGGACTTCATACTGAAGTCACATAAAACTACCTCTGTCTAGGCTGGTGGTTCACGTGTGGTCGTAACTGAAGACATGCACAAATACTTCACAAGTAGATTCAGTTTAGAAATAAATGGCTTATTTAGGGGAAGGAAAAGATAGGTTTGGGGTGAATTTATTATACTATCTGGCACCAAATTCATCCTCTAATCTAAGCAATTGCTTCTACGTTCTTTATTAGCCACCTCAAGATTAAACTGTATGTGTGTGCACAGGCGTGTGGGTGTCCATTCTCTGCTGTCATTTTAATAGTATTTCTGTAACACACAATTACCTCCTGCCAAGTCTCCTTCCTTTGCTCAGGGCTTCAGTTGGTTTATTTATTGTCTGCATCCATTTTTTTGCTCAAATGTCTTTCTTGTGTGGGGACAAAGATCAACACATTGCCCTTTGCTCTCTTTGTAAAGCTAAAGGAAGCATACAAAGGAATCCAAGGTTTTGAATCTGTTCGAGTCATCCAGTTTCGGTAAGTACCACAGTGGTCTTAGAAGGGCCTCCCCAGAGCCAAGTAGGATGTCTCATGCTGTTTCCAAGTGACCACAACAGAAAATAGGTCAGAACTGGTCTTTGACATAGGATTCTTACTAAAGCTGGATAAAAGTCTGTGATGCTTGCAAAAGTCTGAAGAAGAAGGCCTATATTCTCACTTAAATGTTTTTGCAAGCATAAATATTAAATGTCATTCTCAAAACTATGGATCAGAAACTAGAATCAGAAACCCAGATGGCAGAGTAGAGCTTGGAAAGAAGCAGGAAGGCATGAATAGGAAGGGGCAAGGAGTGGGGATGAGGCTCGTGGATTGTGAAGGAATGGGTTTGCTCCTGAGCAGAGAGGGTGTAATGTTGTATAACTGGGAGCCAGAAGGGGCTCCTTGGGTAAAATATTAAATTTTTTGTGTAGATATCATTTATGTACCATGCTTCAAAGCCCAGTAGTCATTGTCTACAGCAAATAGAGAGGTATTTAGTAAATTATCCTTTTGTTGATACTTTAATTCAAAAGCTATTTGGTTAGTTATCCATGTGTGTATTGATTACCAGCTATTTATAGTCTGTTAGAGGAAGTAATGACTTAGAGGTCAGAGAATTTAGCTTCTTATATTTTTTTTTCACAGTTAAAGAGTAGTTATAGGAAATTTTCAATAACATTTGTTACAAATATACTGTTTTGAACATTATCCTTTAAGTCTTCTCATGTACTTACAAAAAGGATCACATGTATAATATTCTTTAAAATTTAGTGCTAGGAAAAACTCTGCTTCCTTTTTCTTATATCAAGGTCTATATAATTCATGTAACTTCTGCTTCTGACTATGTCGTTATTAAATTCATAGACAAAATTGAAAATCAGTCAACAGTTTTGTATTCAATATTCACATTTTTCTTTTCCTTGGTCCTGGTTTTCTATTTATATTTCTAATTTATGTTCCATCAAATTATCTATTTATCTTACAAATTGTCCTCAATAATTCATAGACAAAATCACAGTAAAAGTGGACTTGTCTATAAAATGCAACTATTTTGGTCTTGCTCTTTACATATATGACCTAAAGTAAATCTTAATCTTTCACTTTCTCTATTTATCTGTCAGACAGAACTATTAATAGCTATGGAATCTGACTGAAGCTCAATTACATAAAATGAAATAATAGGCAGAAAAATACTTTTCAAACACTATAGAAGAGCCATATCAATGAAACGACATTGTGACCATTACAACCTAAAAAGGTATTTGGGTTTATTTATTGTGAGTTCAGTGTAGCTCAATGTTAGTTCAATGAAGTGATTAAGAATTTGACCTTTGGAATAATCTTTGTTTAAATCTAAAAAAAAGAAAAGAAAAAAAAATTGAGCTTCAGAGAGCCAAAGGTTCTTATCCATCAACTAATAACTTTTAAGAAATATTACTTTATTTGGCTACACCAGGTCTAGTGTGGCCCACAGGATCTTTTTAGCTGTGGCATGGAAACTCTTTGTTGCAGCATATGGGATCTAGTTCCCCAACCAGGGACCAAACGCCAGGCCCCCTACACTGGGAGGCTGGAGTCTTAGCCATCGGACCATCAGGGAAGTCCCCATCAATTAATAATTAATGACCTGACCCAACTTCTCTTTAAGACTTTGTTCCCTTATCTATAAAATGAGAATAACCCTAAAGCCTAACCCTCATTGAATCGCAGGATTAAATTAATATATATTATCTCACTGGCTTTCATAACGTCAAATACCGTCTGTATGCAGGTGGGTTCTAAACATGTTACGTGACTTCAGCCTCTCCCTTAAATTCCAAACTCAAATATCCAATGCCTATTAACATCTCCAGTTGATTTTCTAGCAGACATGTCAAATGTAACATGTCCAAAATGGGGGTCCTCCATCTCCCCCCATCATAACCTTTCACATTCTTTTCCTGCCATCTTCCCCATCTCAGTTCCAGAGATGCTGTTCTCCTAGGACCCAGGGTCCTAAGATCTAGAACCCAGATCTTACAGCTCTCCATGCTTATTCTAGGGACTTTTTCTGGCTGTGTCATGTCTTAGTTATAGCACATGGGATCTTTCACTGCAGCACACGGATTTTCAAGCTGTGGCACGTGGGCTCCATTGCTCCACAGCATGTGGGATATTAGTTCTCTGACCAGGGATGGAAACTGCATCACCTGCGTTGCAGGGTGGGCTCTTAATCCCTGGACCACCAGGGAAGTTCCAATATGCTTTTAAAAAGATCTATATGAAGAAACTTTATTTTGAAATTTTTATAGGATATAGTTGATTTACAATGTTGTCTTAGTTTCAAGTATACAACCAAGTGAATTAGTTCTACATACACATTTATCCACCCTTTTTTAGATTATTTTCCCATATAGGTGATTACAGTGTATGGAGTAGACTTCCCTGTGCTATACAGTAGGTGCTTATTAGTTACTTATTTTATATATCAGTTCAGTTCAGTCACATAGTCCCGTCTGACTTTTTGCAACCCCATGGACCGCAGCACGCCAGGCTTCCCTGTGCATCACCAACTCCCCAAGCTTGCTCAAACTCATGTCCATCAAGTCGGTGATGCCATCCAACCGTCTCATCCTCTGTTGTCCCCTTCTCCTCCAGCCTTCAATCTTTTCCTAAAATCTGGGAAAGATTTTATATATAGTGGTGTGTACATGTCAATTCCAGGCTTCCAATTTATCCCTGCCCTCATGTTAAACCCTGGTAACCATGTTTGTTTTCTATATCTGTAACTCTATCCCTGAGCTTGTCTATCATAACACTTAACAAAATTTAGAATTATATGTATTTATATATAGTGGTTATTTGTTTCTATTTTCCTTGCCTTCTCTATCAGCATGTAAGCTCCATGTAGGCAAAAATCAAATCTGTTTGATCTATTCCTACAGACCTAATGTCACCCCCACAGAGTAAGCTCTGAGTGACTGAACAAATATATCTCATTTTTCTTTCCACATCATCACTGTAGAGATGGAAGCATCGTTGTTGGGTATGAAGTTGTTGGTTCCAGTGGCACATCTGAGCTCCTGTCGGGCATTGAGCAGATGGTTGAGAAAGCTAAGACATATCTGCGCCAGCTGTATACACTTGAAGAAAATTCTTTCAGAGTGTTCGGAGAAGGTAATGCTGAATTCTGTAGAATTAGGTTACCTGTATATGGGCTCAGATCCTCAGTCATGTGGGACTCTTTGTGCCCCAGTGGACTGTAGCCCGCCAGGTCCCTCTGTACATGGGATTTTCCAGGCAAGAATAATGGAATGGGCTGCCATTTCCTCCTCCAGGAGATCTTCCCAGAGCAAGGATTGAACCTGTATCTCCTTCGTCTCCTGTATCAGCAGGTGGATTCTTTATCACTGAGCCACCTGGGAAGCTCCAGGGAAGTAGGTTGTGGGAGCCTAATTAGTAGATTATGTATTGGAGATGTTCCCAAAACAGAATTGTTCTAAGACTGACTTTATCAAGCAGCTGTTCCCTCCCCCGCCCAACTCCCGCCAGGATGAAACTCAATTTCAGCTGACTATTTCAGACTATTTCAGACTCTTGCTCATGGGTGATCTGACCTCTTATTCTTAATGTAAATGTCATGCAAGACTGATTCACTGCAGGCTCTGTTGGAAATGACTCAGCAATAGTTTACTGGTGTCCATGTTGAAAGAGCCCTGGGGCTGATGACATTCCTAAATTATAATCCAAGGGACCCAGGAAAGAATGTTTGTTTTTTTTTTTTTCAGGTCTTTCACATACACAAACACACACAGAAATACACAGGCACACACACCCCACTTCATTTCTTCAAATGTTTGAAAAATTCTTTACATTCAATTTCAATCTCTCTTACCAAGATTTTTGCCACTTTCAACACCTATCTAACAAATATTTACTAAGTGTACAAAGAGCTTAGACACTTACGACAGAACAGTGGGGAAAAGAAACAAAAATCACAGCCCTTGTGGTTCTTTCTTCTCCCAGTCACGATCATGGTAAGAACCTATTATGAAGGGCCTGGTGCAAGGGGAGCTAAGTGGTTGGTCATGATGTGAGGGGAACAGAGTAGGACATGTCACCCCCAAATGGCAACTGCCTATCTTTTAACCTTATCATGCCTACTTTGTCCCATAGTATCTTGAAGCTTATCTGGTATTCTAGCATGCCCTTAAAGAGGGTAAATATTTTCTAGGAGCGATCACACCTTGGCTTGTTTTCAGTGAATACTTACTATTTGATAGCTCACTAAAAGTCAGATTGTTGGCCTAGACTACATACCTGGAGGGAAAGAGGGCCAGCCTTGGGGAGGGCAGAACATCAGGAAAGAAGAAAAGGGACTGATGGGGGTAAAGATGGGCATCAAAAATAAACTTCTTCTACTCCTGAATTTTGCCTAGGTTTGGCTCTGAAAATATGACTTCTAAAGCACTGCTATTAATACATAGTTGATAGAGAGTGTCAAGACATTCTTCTACTGTGTTTCTATTCTTTTCTCTATTTCTCTGTTTCTATTGTTTTCCAGCCCAGTGTAACAGCATTGCCTTTGGATTTGGGTCTGAGAATGACGAGTACACTCTTCCCTGCAGCCTCGGCTACATCGGAAACATCACAGTCAGGTGCCAACCCTCTGGGTGGCATATCCTTGAAGAGATGTGTGTGCTCTCTGAGCTGGAAGAACTGAAGAAGGTAAAACAAAAAAAAGGCATTTCCACTTTGCAGACTTGCCCTGCTTTTGAGTTTCACAGTGGGTGTCTCCAGTGAACCCTCCTGGGGGTAGGTAATATGTATCAGTTTGTCTCATTGGTCAGATGTCGGTGACGTCAGACCCTGGGAAACCCAGGAAGTGTAAGCATGAGTAGTGAGCCTAAGTGGCAGCTGAGAATGTCAGAAATGTCAGACTGGATGGTTTTCAGGGGAGGGTGCTGCAGAGGTGTGAATCAATGTGGTGGAGGGCTACTATAGATGGCAGAACAGCAACTAAATCCAGAAAGCCTGGGAATTAAAGATCTCAGTGAAGGTGTTAAGTCAGAAGCCATAACCTTAGTACAAGTGAAGAGGTACATGTGTTAGAAATGGGGGTAGGGAGTGGGTCAGCAAGAGGTGAACCATATAGAATGAGAGAACTGCAACGGCTCTCCAGGGCCATGCACCTTACCAATTTCCTTCTATAGACTGGAAAAGGAGAGAATAGGGGGCTCATGGTCCCTCAGGTAGCAACAATGTTGAACTAGAAATGTGGTCACTGGATTAGGGCTATGGCCTTCATATGATGCTCTCTTAGGAAGATTCAAGTACTTAAGACTTGATAAATAGAAAAATGGAAGCAAATGGTGAGGAGTTAAAACTCAGTTAAAAGGGACTCCAAGACCAGTTCACAGATATGGTCCTGCAAATAGACCTTCATAGTGAACAGGGCTTCAGTCCCAGCTAGAGACCCCACTTCAGAAGCAGAGAACCCCCCATGGTATTCACCAAGGGACTGTGGAAGCTTTACCCTCCGTTTCTGGACCTCAGGTTCTTATCTGTAAACTTGGGAGGGAGGTCGGAGCAGATGACTTCTGGGGCTTATCCTTATTCTTGCTGTCTTTGCTTCAGCTCTGGACATAAACCATAGCTGGGACTAGGCCACCCCAGGGTATAAGGACAAGCAGATCCCAGGTGCTCAGGCAGAGTACAGCTCTGTCAACTGAGAAGAGTAAAAATGAAAACAGGGATCTGGGTTCCTGGGTTGACAGGCTTTGAGTAAGGAGAATATCCCTTCTAGGTGCCTTCCAAATTAGCTCAGTGTTGTGGAAGCAGGTGGGAGCCTCAAGGAAAAAGTAAAACCCCAAATCCAGTGACCAAGTGTAGTCAAATCTCCACGTACATCCCTTTAAATCCTCTATAGCAGTGGTCCCTAACCTTTTTGGCACTAGGGACCGATTTGGAAGGCAGTTTTCTCATGAACTGGGAGGTAGAGGAATGGTTTCTGGGTGATTTAAGCACATTACTTTATTGTGCACTTTATTTCTATTATTATTACATCAGCTCCACCTCAGATCACCAGGCATTAGATTCTGGAGGTTGGGGACCCCTGCTCTACAGGGATTTCGCAGCATAGTAAACGGATATAACATTTAGTGCCAAGCAAACCATGCCTTTTCCACTTCCTAGCGGGGTACTGTTTGGAAAGTCACTGACTCTCACTTCAGGTTCTGTATAATTAGGGTAATAATTTATATAAAAATACTTTTTAATGAAACTCTTCAAATTTTAATTTCCTTAATCAAAATGAAAATAATCATGGTACCTCCTTTACAGGGTAGTGTAAGGAAAGCTGAAACTCCAATACTTGGGCCACCTCATGCGAAGAGTTAACTCATTGGAAAAGACTAATGCTGGGAGGGATTGGGGACAGGAGGAGAAGGGGACGACAGAGGATGAGATGGCTGGATGGCATCGCTGACTCGATGGACATGAGTTTGGGTAAACTCCGGGAGTTGATGATGGACAGGGAGGCCTGGCATGCTGCAATTCATGGGGTCGCAAAGAGTCGGACACGACTGAGCAACTGAACTGAACTGAACTGAACTGAAGGATTAAATCAAATCAGTGAATCCCCAGTAAAGCATTTAGAACAGTGTATGGAAAATAGCACTGAATGACAGCCACCGTAGTGTTAGTGTCATTGTTATATGATTATCCTAGGTTATCATGCACCATACAAATGTTAGTTATATGTGGCCATGAAACTGATATAAGTCTGATGAAGCACAAGCACTACATTGTTTCCTAGAAGGTAACTGTTTCTGTTCCTAGAATTCACGTGAGCTGGCCCGCAACAGTACTGACGCAGAGGCAGCTGTGTCGTCTCTGGTGCAGAAGCTTTCGATGGTCATCCAGCAAAGCCCATCAACCACAGCTGGGAACCTGGCTTCCGTGGTGTCAATTCTGGGCAATATCTCATCTCTGAGAAAAAGCTTCACGGTGTCCAATTCAACAATGGAGGTAAAGTCTGCGTGAGCTGGAACGGCTCACTTTAAATGCTCGATCGGGTAGGAGGAATGGCAGAAGCCCCAGTTGATGAGATGTTGTTGAAAAGGACCAAAGAGCCATGTAACAGTCTTTGTGTGAGCTTTGCTGCTTCCTTTGCAATGTATAAGAATCCCCAGGATTCAATTGTGTGTGTACAAAGTAAGAGGGAGCTGCCTCCAGGCAGGCCGCCTGGGTGGCACCTGGCTAAGGGAAAGGTGTAAGTCTCTGCCCTACATGACACTGAATGATACAGGTGCCAACTTTTTGATACTTAATATTGAGTCTGTAGTTTTTCCTTCCTGTGGCTATAAACTCTGACTCTAGTATATTATATTTAGTATATTTTAAGAACTCCATTTCTTGAGTGGGGAATTCATGATTTAGTTTGGATATTTTAAAATTAACTTTAAAAAGTCCTCAAATAAGACATGCTCACTATAAGATATGCAAATAAACAAAAAGAAAAATAAGTGATATGTAATCTTGTCACTCTAGAATGGCCAACTGCTTACATTGTAGGTGTTATCTCAGTGCCTAGAAGATTGACAAGGGACGCATAGCAGGTACTCAAGAACTATTTGTTAAATAGGTATCTTTCCAAAAATTTTGGATGTGTGCATTTTATATGTTAAAGCAT
Organism: Bos taurus; assembly: GCF_002263795.3. NCBI lineage: Eukaryota > Metazoa > Chordata > Mammalia > Artiodactyla > Bovidae > Bos > Bos taurus. Next base: position 20,224,607 of record NC_037350.1, on the reverse strand, counting down.
ATAATATTTTACAAAATTGGGTTTTATATTATGTATACTGTTACATAATCACACAATGGTCCTTAACTATATAAGGTGAACATTATATGTCAGAAGTGACATTAAATGTGAATAAGTTAAACTCCCTGAAACAAAGATGCTCAGATTTGTTTTTTTCAAAAAGTCTGACTATGTACTGTTAATGAGACCAAATAAAACAAAATGACACACAAAAAAAGCTAAAAATGAAATGAAGGGGAAAATAGAGCTGCAAACACAAACCAAAAGAAAGCAGAGATTGCTGAAAGCAGTAAAAGAAACCCACTATGGGATTTGAGCCAGGAGTCACAGAGGGCTCAGGGTGAGACTCAGCTAGAGTGACAGATGCCCACAGCAGATGCCTGGGGACCAGAGCTGTTAAGAGTGAGTGAGGGTCCTGGGGGAGAAAACATTGCCTTTCAGGGATGTTTGGAAAAGGAATGTCTTAAACTAAGAATGAAAAAAATAAATAAATAAATAAACTAAGAATGACCCTTAAAACCCACAACTCAATTCAAGGCTTCCTTGTTGCATGTCCAGGGTTTAAGAATTTTTGTTTTTTAGTTTCCTCTGTTAATGTCATAAATATACATGAATTAAAGCTTGAACATTTGTGACATGAATTTAGAACTTCTGATGTTAGCAAAATAAACATAATATGGGAAAGGAGTTACAAAGAACGTCTCACTCTTGGACCCTCAGCCTGAGGAGTCGTGCAGTCCTGTTTGCTATCTCAGAAGGAGAAAATGCACATTTTTCAGCCCCCATTGCAGCATTCTCCCCCTTCATGCCTAAACCCTGTTTGGCCTATGCATTCCTGGGAGGTGTTCACCCTGGAACTGACGTGATTCTGTGGATCTTTTTTCCTTAGCCCAAAGCTTTCCCTGTGTGGAGAACCATGCTATATTTCACTGCTAAGTTTTAATGTGTGATCCTTGATTGAGCCAATTCTCTGGGCAATTTTCTTGAGCTTAAGATTAATGACTATTCATCCACAGTCCTCTGACCAGTTTACTCAAAATCCAAATTAACTTTCATCCTTGTATTTTAGAATGTCATCAATATAGCTGATCACATCCTTAATTCAGCTTCGCTAACCAACTGGACAGTGTTACTGAAGAAAGAAAAGAATGCCAGTTCCCAGTTACTAGAATCACTGGAAAACATTAGCACTCTGGTACCTTCGACAGCTCTGCCTCTGCATTTTTCTCGAGACTTCATTAACTGGAAAGGGATTCCAGTATCTGCAAATCTCAGCAATCAAGGTTACAATTATGAAACTGAATTCCCCCCCCAAAATACCCCCAGTCCCATCACAGGCCATGTGTCTATTGGGCCAGGACAATTCAAGAAGCACCTTCCACATACTATCATCAGCATGACCTCCTTGACCCTGGGGAACATTCTACCCATTGCTGAAAATAAAAATGCTCAGGTTAATGGGCCCTTGATATCCATTATTATCCCAAACTCTTCCATCCATGAAATTTCCCTGACTTTTTCTAAGATGAAATTGAATCTGAGTCAACCTCAATGTGTGTTTTGGGATTTCAGTCATTTGCAGTGGACAGATACCGGCTGCCACCTAGAGAATGAAACTGCAAACTTGGTGACATGCCTTTGTACTCACCTGACCTCCTACTCCGTGCTGATGTCCTCTATTGTCCCTCCTGCCATCGTCCCCATTGTGAAATGGATCACCTTTGTGGGACTGGGGGTCTCCATCGGAAGTCTCATCTTATGCCTGACCATCCAAGGTCTGTTTTGGAAGCAGGTCAACAAAAACCAAACCTCACACAGCCGTCACATCTGCATAGTGAACATAGCTCTGTGCCTCCTGATTGCAGACGTCTGGTTTATTGTTGCTGCCACGGTGGACACAAACTCTGGCGTCTGCACAGCTGCCGTGTTCTTTGCACACCTTTTCTACCTCTCCTTGTTCTTCTGGATGCTTCTGCTCGGGTTCCTGCTGGCATATCGGGTGATCTTCGTGTTCCATCACATGGCCACACCTTTGATGGTGGCTGTCGGGTTCTGCTTGGGCTACGGGTGCCCTCTCATTATATCCATCGTCACCTTTCTGGTCACGCAGCCCAGCGATGGCTACAAAAGGAAGGATGCATGTTGGCTTAACTGGTCCGATGGGAGCAAGCCTCTCTTGGCCTTTGCGGTTCCTGCCCTGACTATTGTGGCTGTAAATTTGGTGGTGGTGCTATTAGTTCTCACGAAGCTCTGGAGGCCAGCTGTTGGAGAAAGGCTGGCCCAGGACAACAAGGCCACTGTCAAGCGCATAGGGAGGAGCCTCCTCGTCCTGACCCCTCTTCTGGGGCTCACCTGGGGTTTCGGCATAGTAACAATGGCGGACGGCCAGAATCTGTCTTGGCATGTTATTTTCGCATTTCTCAATGCATTCCAGGTAAGAACAATGAGAATAACCTATTGTATAGTCAGGTAACTGGAGTGAAGAGAATTGAGGATGGGAAGACCACTCTGGAGATGATCTCATCTCCCTGCCTCCAGCAGGACTATTACAAACAAAACCGCCTGCAACAGTGAACAGAATAAAAAGATCCATTTTTTTCCCCAATAGTAAATATTAGGCTTCTTCAGTAATCCATTCCAGTGTTTTAAATGTTTGAATTTGCGTAGCTAACACTCATCCCCCTTGCTGTTGACCCAGTCCTCTTTGTCTTGTGCTGATCTCTGTGAAGGCATACAGGGAAAGGGAAATAAATCTAGAATACTTTTGGAGTCTGAATGGTGTAAAGGAAGTCCCTAGTGTGCCACAGAGCAGTGCCTGGCCAACTGCAGGCAGCACTGTTTTTGTAAATAAAGTTTTATTGGACCACAGCCACACCAGTTCATTTGCATAGGGTCTGTGGCTGTTTCCCTTACATGGACAGAACTGAGCAGTTGTAAGAATCTGGATGACCTGCAAAACCAGAAATATTTACTCTCTGACTCTTTAAAGAAAAGGTTTGTGGACCTCTGCTGTCAAGCACGGGTTTTACACGCCATGATCAAGGAGTGTTCAGCAAGTAGGCGGGCAAAGTATTCCTTAGATTTGGAGAATCTGGAAGAGAGCCCTCAATCCTGGTTCAAGGAACATTGGCTGGGTCTCTTAACGCTGAACAATGTCTCAGGGTAGTGGCGGTTAAATGTTTGTAGGCTCATATATGTCGTGTTATCCAACTGTGTGACTGCTAACAAGTCATTTAATTTTTCTATCCTCAATTCTTTTATCTGGTAAGTAAAGTGAAGTGAAGTCGCTCAGTCGTGTCTGACTCTGCAACCCCATGGACTCTAGCCCACCAGGCTCCTTGGTCCATGGGATTTTCCAGGCATGAATACTGGAGTGGGTTTTCATTTCCTTCTCCAGGGGATCTTCCCAACCCAGGGATCGAACCCAGGTCTCCTGCACTGTAGGCAGACACTTAACCGTCTGAGCTACCAGGAAAGCCCCTGGTAAACAGGGATAATATTATCATCTGTGTGCTCTGGTGCTGGTGCTGAGTTGTGTCCAGCTCTTGAGACCCTGTGGACTGTAGCCTGCCAGTCTCCTCTGTCCATGGGATTCTCCAGGTGAGAATACTGGAGTAGGTTGCCATTTCCTACTCCAGGGGGTCTTCCCCACCCAGGGATGGAACCCAGGTCTCCTATGTCTCCTGAATGGGCAGGTGGATTGTTTACCACTCTGCCACCTGGGAAACCCAATTATTACCTGTATCTTAGAGTAAATACGAGGGTTCAGTGAGATCATTCAGCATTTAGCACTGTGCCTGGCACAGAGTAAGTGGTCAGTAAAGGCCTCCAGAAAGCAGTTGGTTCTCCACCTACTTCAGCAAACCAGGATATGTTTAGTGGTGGCACAAGGACTGTCATGGAGAGCACACACCTCATGGTGACAGGGTTAGGGAGCTTTCGTCCAGGGCCCTTGGTGACGTGCTGTCTGAACAGGCAGCAGCTGAGGGTGCTCCAACCAGGAGGAGGACTTCAGGGTCCAAGAAAGACGCTGCCGAGGATTCCCCAGGGGCTGGACTTCATGGGAAGCGTGCTGATACAGTCAATTTCCTCCACTTGGCCTTGGACTTCAGAGCCGGCTGACATCATAAGATGCTGAGTTGGCATTTCTTTAATGTCTAAAAAGACACAAAAGCAAATGGAAGTTCTTTATTTGGGGTTTAGGATGACACAAAGGGGAACATGAAGCTCCATGTGTGTTTCAAACTTTATTTACTCAATAATTTAATTAGCAACAACAACAAAAATGTTTGAGTACTTTGTGTTAATTCAGGCACTGTGGAGGTTTCATCGTATCCTTGTTTTCAGGGAACCCACAGCCAATAGGGGGACAGACAAGGAAATAATTTCAATGTTGGAGAATAGAATAGAATAGTAATAATATGAAAACTTTCTTTTCTGGAAATGGAAGAGATAATACATGTGCTTTATTCCTTCATTTAAAGGGTCTTTTCATCTTGTGTTTTGGAATTCTCTTGGATAGTAAGGTATGTGTATTCATTTCTCTCTTCCTCCTTTAACCCAGGAATCTAATCCCTTCCCTTCAGTTCTAAGGTCCTTATTCATATATATAAGAGGTTAGACCATGAAAAACTTTTTTTTCATAAAAAAGTTCTATAATTTTACAAAAGGCAGGTTCAGTCAGCATACAAAGAAACTGAACACTCTTTGCTGATAATGGAGCTATAGTGAATCAACCACAGCATATAATGTGACCACTGTAGAAAAAAGGGGGAAACTTGATTTTACTTTCAAATTTTGACTTGGCATAATTAGCCTGCAAAAAAACTTTCCATATGCTGGAAAAGCCTATTTATTTCTATGTTTCTAAAATTTAATATAGTAAATATTTTGTAGCCTCTAACATGAAATAGAATTCTTAATGAAGGATGACTAATGCAAGTAAAAGATAGTAGAAAAAAACTTATACTACTTTTATTATTTTTCCAAGCTTTTAGCAATTCTGCCGAGAGAAGTAAAGATAGTAAGTTAATAAATGTAGCCTTTGTTTCAATAAGAAGATAAGGATATTTTATAATTATTATAATTGTTGTTGTACATGCCCCCAAATCCCTGTTTACAAAGAAGTAATTTACTTTCTTCTGGATTGGAAGGAAATAATTAAATAAAAATAAATAATTCCGTGGTTTTCACCATTTAGTCAGTGAGGAGACTCTTCACTTCAAAGATAAACTTCAAGTCAGCAATTATTGCCAATTACTAATGTCTAGAATCTGAATTATTATAGCTTTTGGTACTGTTATTTTTTGTTTCATTCTAGATTTTTTTATAAGAAAAGACATAAAAGAAAAATCCTTTCATCAGGTCCCTATGCTTATAGTCTATTAAATACCGCTGGGAAATACTATTACTAAATAACAATTTTACTAGTTTTGTATTTGATATGTCTATGTATGACTGCATATGGGTAGCTCCTCAATATATCTTTTTTGCCCTATAGCTGCGACAGCTGCTGCTCAACAAGTTGTCTCCTTTAAGCTGTTGGGACCAGACATCAAAGGTAATTATCTCCTGCTACCATGGAGGCAATTTGTGAAGTTCTGTACTTTTTACACAGTCCCACAACAGGCCCAGTTTTGTGTAAACCCACTTAAGTTTCTGTTGCCATTATATTCCTGGTATCTGGCATGATGTCCAGCAAACAGTTAATATTCACCAGAAAGTTTTTCAGTGAGTGAGTGAATGAATGAATTCAAATGTGTGGAAAGCTTCAAAGATGCTCAGGCATGGGGGTCTGCAGTGTTCTTGTGAGCAAATTCATTTGAAGCATATCACTTGCTGTAGTCTGACTTGTTTTCCAACATCTAGAATCAGTAGGGTCCTTTTCTCTGCCTAACTTTCTGCCTAATCTCCTGTAGACCTGTTTTCCTTCTCCAGAAAAGCAGAGTGGAAAGTCTTCATTAACTTCTAATATAAAAAATTCTCTCTTTGAATTTTCTCTCTTATGCTGGTATAACAAACTTTGTCCCTTGCAGTTTTAGCTCTTTAGTCCACAAACTGCCAAGTTTGTATGGAGACAGGATTTCTGTTTTCATTCTTTGCCACAAAAGTGCAAGCCATGTAAGGAACCGTATAGTTAGAAACAAAAGTACTTGCCTCCCTATTTTGTATTTTTGACATTACCTCATACTTTTATCTTTCAGTAAGACATGGAGGGTCTTTCAGAAAGGATTCTAAAGTAGAAATTTCTGTGTCTGATAAAAATCAACTGACCTAAGTGTGTGAAAAAAATACATAGATATTTAGAGGGTTTTTTTTTTTTAATATGGGATAATATAAACTTTTGAAATAAAGAAACAGTGAGGCAATCCCATCACTTCATGGCAAATAGATGGGGAAACAGTGTCAGGCTTTATTTTTGGGGCTCCAAAATCATTGCAGATGGTTATTGCAGCCATGAAATTAAAAGATGCTTACTCCCTGGAAGGAAAGTTATGACCAACCTAGATAGCATATTCAAAAGCAGAGGCATTACTTTGCCAACAAAGGTCCATCTAGTCAAGGCTATGGTTTTTCCAGTGGTCACGTATGGATGTGAGAGTTGGACTGTGAAGAAAGCTGAGCGCCGAAGAATTGATGTTTTTGAACTGTGGTGTTGGAGAAGACTCTTGAGAGTCCCTTGGACTGCAAGGAGATCCAACCAGTCCATTCTGAAGGAGATCAGCCCTGGGTGTTCTTTGAAAGGAATGATGCTGAAGCTGAAACTCCAGTACTTTGGCCACCTCATGTGAAGAGCTGACTCATTGGAAAAGACTCTGATGCTGGGAGGGATTGGGGGCAGGAGGAGAAGGGGACGACAGAGGATGAGATGGCTGGATGGCATCACTGACTCGATGGACGTGAGTCTGAGTGAACTCCGGGAGTTGGTGATGGACAGGGAGGCCTGGCGTGCTGCAATTCATGAGGTCACAAAGAGTCGGACACGACTGAGTGGCTGAACTGAACTGAACTGAACTGAGGCAATTAGTTTCTGGCATTAAAGTAACTTTCCTAGGTCTGCATTTCATTGGAGAGTGCTGTGAATTAGGATCCATGACTCAGGAATTGAGAGACCTGCTCTGTATTTCTGACTCTGTAGCCAACTGATTGTGTGATCATAGGAAAGTCACTTAGTACATTTTGGTCTCATATTCTCAAACTGTAAAAATTCAGTGTTGGACTAGTTGCTCAAAGCAGAAGTTCTAATGCTCTGTGATTTTAATTGTATGTCTTGATAATTGTATTGTCTTGAAGAACTAACATGCCTTGAGCCAGAAAATGTGAAATTAATGAATCATCCTCTGCTATTAAGAAAAGAAGGTTCATTATTAGAGAAATACAAATCAAAACTACAATGACGTACCATCTCACACCAGACAGAATGGCCATCATTGAAAAATCTGCAAACAATAAATGCTGGAGAAGGTGTAGAGAAAAGGGAATTCTCTTGCACTATCGGTCAGAATGTAAATTAATACTGTGGAGAACAGTATGGAGATTCCTTTAAAAACTAAGAATAAAACTACCATGGCTTCCACGGTAGCTCAAACTAAAAAATTTGCCTGCCAATATGGGACATCCAGGTTCCATCCTTGGGTCAGAAAGATCCACTGGAGAAGGGAATGGCAACCCACTCCAGTATTCTTGCCTGGAGAATGCCATGGACAGAGGAACCTGGCATGCTATACTCCATGGGGTCACAAAGAGTCAGATACGACTAAGTGACTAACACTTACACTTTTCTAAACTACCATATGACTGAACAATCCCACTAGTGAGCTGAGAAAACCATAATTGAAAAAGACAAATGTACCCCAAAGTTCATCGCAGGACTATTTACAATACCTAGGACATGGAAGCAATCTAGATGTCAATCAACAGATGAGTGGATAAAAAACATGTGGTACATAGGTACAATGGATTATTCAGTCAGTTCAGTTGCTCAGTTGTGTCCGACTCTTTGCAACCCCATGGACTACAGCACGCCAGGCCTCCATGTCCATCACCAACTTCTGGAATTTACTCAAACTCACGTCCACTGAGTCAGTGATGCCATCCAACCATCTCATCCTCTGTCGTCCCCTTCTCCTCCTGCTCTCAATCTTTCCCAGCATCAGAGTCTTTTCGAATGAGTCAGTTCTTTGCATCCGGTGGCCTAAGTATTGGAGTTTCAGCTTCAACATCAGTCCTTCCAATGAATATTCAGGACTGATTTCCTTTAGGATGGACTGGTTGGATCTCCTTGCAGTCCAAGGGACTCTCAAGAGTCTTCAACACCACAGTTCAAAAGCATCAATTCTTCGGCACTCAGCTTTCTTTATAGTCCAGCTCTCACATCCATACATGACCACTGGAAAAACCATAGCCTTGACTAGATAGATGGACCTTTGTTGGCAAAGTAATGTCTCTGTTTTTTAATATGCTGTCTATGTTGGTCATAACTTTTCTTCCAAGGAGTAAGCGTCTTTTAATTTCATGGCTGCAGTCACCATCACAATGTCACAGTGGAATATTTTTCAGCCAGAAAAGGAATATGTTTGAGTCAGTTCTAATGAGGTGGATGAACCTAGAGCCTATTACACAGAGTGAAGTAAGTCAGAAAGAGAAAAACAAATATCAAATATTAACACATATATATGGAATCTAGGAAGATGGTACTGATGAATCTATTTTCAGGGCAGTGATGGAGTCATAGATGTAGAGAACAGACTTATAGACACAGTGGGGGAAGGAGAGGGTGGGGTGAATTGAGACAGTAGCCTTGAAACATACACATTGCCGTATGTAAAATAGAAAGCCAGAGGAAATTTGCTGTATGATACAGGGAGCCCAAACGCAGTGCTCTGTGACAAGCTAGAGGGGTGGGATGGAGTGGGAGGGAGGCTCAAGAAGGAGGAGACATGTGTATGTTATGTATACCCATGGATGATTTCAGGTTGATGTATGGCAAAAAACAACACAGTATTTTATAATATATCCTCCAATTATCCTCAAATCAAAAGTAAGTTAAAAAAAAGAAAAGGAAGGAGTTATAGACTGTGTGACTGCATTAAAGACAATCCTTTAGTAAAGTAAGACAGGACACCCCCACCCTACAAAGCAGGGAGTCAGAATTTTCCTCATTGGATAATCAAAGAAAGAAAAACATTCAAAAGTAGAATAAAGCAAACCCCAAAGTAAAGATTCCCAACAGTGTTTTTTTCTCCCTGTTTCTAATATAAAATGTTCACTTTTCAGAAGGCAGCCATGGTCAGTGAGGGCTTTGCATCTTCTCCATTTGTATTCCTCCAGTTTCACTTTCTGGAGAAGGCAATGGCAATGCACTCCAGTATCTCTTGCCTGGAAAATCTCATGGATGGAGGAGCCTGGTGGGCTGCCGTCTATGGGGTCGTACAGAATCAGACATGGCTGAAGCGACTTAGCAGCAGCAGCAGTTTCACTTTAAAATTAGGTGACAAAAATAAGATTTTTGTCTTCTGAGTAGGTGACAAAAATGAGATTTTCATCTTCTAAGAACATTTGGTAGAAGAAAAGATGAGCATTTGTAATTTTTTGAGGGAATCTGAATAAATAAGGAAGCACGTGAAAGAATACTTTGAATGCCTAAGTAACTTGGTTTCCTTTGGTGCAGCAGAAGTTATCAGATTCATCTGTCACACTCAGATTCGAAAAGCCTTTCAACCCATTCCAGCAGAAAGGTGAGTAAAAACAGACCAACGTTTCCAAAGGGTAGGAAGAAAGAATATGCATCTGTCATGGGTAATTCACTTTAGATTCTGATCAAAATTCTTTGAATTTCAGATAAAGTTCAAGTGTCTTAACTTGAAAAAGCATTTCCCACCCCAAATGCTCAATGTGCTCATCCAAAAGCTTTGGGTCCTACTATCACTGCCACCAACCAGTCTGAGGGCTTTTGTGGGCAGCCCTGGGGGATAATATGTTATTTGTGTAATTAAAGGTCTTAGGGTTAAAATAAAGGAATGCGGAGCTATACATGACAAAAGTTGCACCAAAATCAGCCTGAGGGCCTTTAATAAATTTTTTTACCTTTTTGGACATTGATTCCTCATCAGTAAAATGAAAAACTAAGAGACCACTAAGGTTCCTTCCAGCAGTAACATTCAGTGGTCTCAAACCTTTATCTCATCCCCCAGGATCTGAAAATGTGGGGTTTCTCTTCTCAAATGAGAGAAATATGAGAGATGTAAGCTTACAAGCATTAATAAAATGCTGTCTACCCTAAGTTGTTCATGAGACTGTCCAGAATTGTAAAGAATTGCATAGGCTTACTCTAATTTTGATCTTAGCTTGTTCCAACATAACAGCAATAATTCTTATCCTCTTTTTCCTCTTTTAGGCTGCTATGTATTTTCATATACTAGCGAATCCTCACATGACATCATGCTAACTCAGTTTTCATCAGCTGAACAAAGCGGGGAATCCTAAAATCAAGGATAATTTTTTTTTTTTTTAGTAAATCGACACTCAGAGCTCAATGTCAGTGAAGACATGATATTCAATGGAATTTTCTGATTTAAAAATCTGGGAATAAAATAAAGAGCTTTTAGCAGCTTCATGACCACCATCTTTTATCTTCAATTAAATGGAGAGATTGACTTCTGTAAGGTTTGATTTAAAGGAATTGCTTCATAAATGTAGAAGATTAATTTTGTGTCAGAAATTTTGTCAGTTGTACTAGCTTCTCACTGCCACAAACTGTGGTTTCCTTTTTCATAAATTAGCATTATGCATGTGACATTTCCAGTTATCTGATTTGGAATAAGGAAATGTCATGAAATCACTTTAAATACATTGATGGACCATGTTTACTTTCTTATAAAAAAATCACTGGTGAAATTTCCTACAGAAAAGGCATTTTCTTCCTCAATTTCTAGTCAAATTTTATGCTTGTTAATTGTTTTTTAGATTCAGTCACTGAAGTTTGAAGGTTAATCAGAAGCAAAATGGAAAGTGTCCATTTCAGATAGCTTTGCAGCCCTGACTTAGAAACTATAACAATGTGAGTTTATATATATATAAATTATATATATATAAATTTATATATATTTATATATATATAAAATGCAGTATTTGTCAATTTACAAAGAACTTTCATCTGGTCCCCGTCCAGTGACGTGAGGTGTCTGGGCAGACAGAATGAAGGGATGAGGAAATTTAGGCTTGGACAGGTCAAGTGACTTCCCAAGCATTGCAATGATGCTAAAAGGGTATTGGGCACTTCTAGGACTTTGGTTCCTAGTCCATTTCTACAGCCTCCTAACAGCCTTGAAAATTACCTGCAATCCTAATCAAGCCTTGTGAGGTTAAGTTCTTCATTTCTTCCTCCCAGAATTCTCTCTGTGTCAGAGGCAAAGTGAGAGAGAGTTTGATTGTCGGTGTTCGGGAAAACCGTAAAGCACCCGGGTGTTCTTTCATAATACAGCAGGCATTTACTGGAAGTTACATACATGTATAGTTGGTGCTACTTTTGGATGAGATAACAAGGCAGCAAGTGAAGACCCTCTAGGACGTGACATTTCCCTTCCATACTGCCATCACTTTGGGCTCACCTGAATTTCAGCCCTGACCACAGGGCCCAGAAGAACTAAGCCCTTTGATTCATCCTTGCTTCCAGAGTTTCCTAAAAAGTCTGCAGCGGTATTTCTTAAAGCAAGTATCCGCTCCTTTCAGCAGCAGTAGCGATGATAATGATGCTGACGGTGATGGTAAGAAATTAAAAAAGAAGACACAAGATTTATATGCACTCACGATGTGTCAGGCTCTACTCTGTATTTATTTTTTATTTATTTATTTTAAATAACTTTTTAATTTTGTGTTGGGATGGAGCCAATTAAAAAATAATGTCATGACAGTTTCAGGTGAACAGCAAAGGGACTCAGCCATACATATACATGTATCTGTTTTGTGTTTATTATCTCATGTAATCTTCACAATAAGTTTGAGAGGGAGGGATATTATTATCCCTGTTTTATAGCAGCTGAAACTAAGGCACAGAGAGGTGAGATCATGTGAGCAGGGCAACATGGATGGCAAATGGCTGTCCCAAGATAGAAGTTATAGAAGTTGAATTACAGTAAGAGAGGGGTTATGTAAGTCAGTCTAGCCAGATTGACGTTGTTTATTTAATTGTAATTAGAATCCTAGACTGCTTGGTCTGCAAGGGAGCTCAGGTCTCTTCTAGCCACTATTTTACACAGAGCCCTGATGTCCTAAGACCCAGCAGCTTGTGATTATGAAAGCAAATCATGTCCATATTTACGGCTATCTGTAGGAATATATTAGTCAGCTCAGACTGCTGTAATAGAACATCCCAGACTTGTGGTTTAGACAACTGAAATGTATTTTCTCATGGTCCTGGGGCTGGGAAGTCCAAGTTGAACGTGCCATCAGACTTGTCTTCTAGTAAGACTGCTCTTCTGTCTTGTCTGTGTCCTCACATGGCCTCTTCTTCATGCACATGCAAATAGAGCTCTCTGGTGTCTCCTCCTCTTCTTAAAAGGACACTGATCTTATCAGATTAGGGCTCCACCCTTATCAGCTGGTTCCACCTTAATTACTTCCCTACTAACCCTATCTCCAAGTAACCACATTGGAGGTTAGGGCTTCAACATAGGGATTTTGCAGGAACACTATTCAGTCCATAGAAAGTAGCTAGAAATGTTTACTTGCCTGTTTTAACCAAAATTAGGGTCTTTTAAAACCTAGATAGCATATTGAAAAGCAGAGACATTACTTTGCCAACAAAGGTCCGTCTAGTCAAGGCTATGGTTTTTCCAGTGGTCATGTATGGATGTGAGAGTTGGACTGTGAAGAAAGCTGAGCACAGAAGAACTGATGCTTTTGAACTGTGGTGTTGGAGAAGACTCTTGAGAGTCCCTTGGACTGCAAGGAGATCCAACCAGTCCATTCTAGAGGAGATCAGCCCTGGGATTTCTTTGGAAGGAATGATGCTAAAGCTGAAACTCCAGTACTTTGGCCACCTCATGTGAAGAGTTGACTCCTTGGAATAGACTCTGATGCTGGGAGGGATTGGGGGCAGGAGGAGAAGGGGACGACAGAGGATGAGATGGCTGGATGGCATCACTGACTCGATGGAGTGAGTCTGAGTGAACTCCGGGAGTTGATGATGGACAGGGAGGCCTGGCGTGCTGCGATTCATGGAGTCGCAAAGAGCTGGACACGACTGAGTGACTGAACTGAACTGAACTGAAAAGTGTGTCAGGTCACATACCACATGCCATTGTTGTCTAACTCACTGATTACACACACATTCACTTCAGCTTCCTTCCAGGATGCAACTTAAACAATGATAAAAGAACTTAAGGAACTTCCCTGGTGGTCCAGTGGTTAAGAATCTTACCTTCCAATGCAGAGGGCACAAGTTCAGTTCCTGGTTAGGGAACTAAGATCCCACATGCCGTGTGGTACAGCCAAAAAATAAAGAAACTAAAAAAAAAATTGAATTTAAAAAAGAGAAAGACATTGGAATAGTTTCTATGTATAAAAAACTGCCACAAACTTAGGGGTTTAAATAAACTTGCATTTATGTTCTCAGTCTCCCTGACTTGGGAAACCAGGCACAGTTTAACTGGGTCCTCTGCTCAGGGTCTCACAGATTGTTGTGAAGGAGCTAACTGGTCTTCATTTTCATCTGGATGCTCAACTGGGGAAGAATTCATTTCTAACTCATTCGGGTTATTGGCAGAATTTATTTCCCAGCAACTGGGTGAATGAGAACATTGACTGTTTGCCAACTATTGGCTAGATGTTATCCTGTGACCCCAGAGGTCACCTAGACATCCCTCCCATGGGGGTTTTCCTACAAGGCCACCTTATATCATTGAGCCTGAAAGGACAGTCTCTTATTCCAAGATGCTTTTAAGACAGAGTCTTGTACAATATAAGTTATCAGGGGAGTGACATCCTATAACTGTTGTCATACTCTATCAGCTAGAAGTGAGTTACAGGTTCTGTCTATACTCAAGGGAAGGGAATTTTTAAAGGTGTAAACAGCAGGAGAAAGGGATTATCTGTGGTCATAGACATGAACTCCCAAGAATAAAGAGTAAGAGAGGAAGGAATAACAATAGAACTTTGGAAAGCAGGTGGGATGAGTGCAAACTGACTTAGCTGGCCTAAGAAAGCTAAATATTAAGCCAGCAGTAGGACTTCCCTTGGAGAAGGCAATGGCACCCCACTCCAGTACTCTTGCTTGGAAAATCCCATGGACGGAGGAGCCTGGTAGGCTGCAGACCATGGGGTCGCAAAGAGTCGGACACGACTGAGCGACTTCACTTTCACTTTTCCCTTTCATACATTGGAGAAGGAAATGGCAACCCACTCCAGTATTCTTGCCTGGAGAACCCCAGGGACGGGGGAGCCTGGTGGGCTGCCGTCTATGGGGTTGCACAGAGTCGGACACGACTGAAGCAACTTAGCAGCAGCAGCAGCAGGACTTCCCTTGTGGTTCAGACAGTAAAGCATCTTCCTACAATGCAGGAGACCCAGGTTTGATCCCTGGGTTGGGAAGATCCTCTGGAGAAGGAAATGGCAACCCACTCCAGTACTCTTGCCTGGAAAATCCCATGGATGGAGGAGCATGGTAGGCTACAGTCCATAGGGTCGCAAAGAGTCGTACACGACTGAGCAACTTCACTTGGTCTTGGAGAAAGCCAAGGGGCAACCTGATTTATCCTGAAAAATTTCTCAAGAGACTCAAGACTTGGCAGCATCAATTTCCTTAAGAAGTGAAGTGAGTCTGGGCCTAAACCATACATGTAGTTCAAAGTCAACTTAGGAAACAGACTCTCAGATGCCTCCCTCACCCCAAGTAGTGAAGTAATCACCTCTTCCTCCATCCTAGCAATAGACTATATGGAGATATTGAGATAGGAGGTAGATGCCCCCTCCACTCCATAAAACAATTCGACATTCATTTCCTATGGACTGAAACTCCAAGGCGAAATAGTAGGACAATTAAAGGAGGAGGCTGGGCCCTGGACAGACCACATATTTCTCATTCCCAGAGTCAGGAGACCTCCCCGACCACATGTGCGCAGAAAGGCTCCTTGGAGGTCAAACGGGAAGTAATGTCAAGGGATGCTCTACCCATATGCCTTTGTGGTAGAATCTATCCTGGCTAAGAGATATGTGCCCACTAGTTGACAGCCCACTAGGCTGTCTAGGAAAGCCCCCAATATTAAATGCAGAAACAAACAAAAAGACTATAGAAAGAGTCAGTATGGTGTCACTTAGAACCCAGTCTACGGACTTGACTAGAAGATGAAGGAGAAAACTAAGAAAGGCAACTTGGGAGAAAAAACACAACTAGGAAGAGAGGAAAGGCAGGGATCAATACTACCCTCCAACAGAACATTGCATTTATGAGTAGGATGCCATAAGAAGGAATATCGGGGCCACAAAAAGAATCTTTGGAACGAAAGATAGAATAATATAACTACTGATATATTTCAATTGAGGTGATGGAAGATAAAGTTGAGGCAATGACTTGGAAAATAGAAATAATAGAAAAAGATGCAAAATGAAAGAGAAAAAAATTAGAGGACTAGACCCAAAGTTTCACCATTTAAATAACTGGATTTTCAAAAAGAAGGTGTCGAGGAACAAAAGGAAGGGTATCATTAGAGAAGCTAATAGAGAACAGCTTTTTCTCACTTAGGGACATGAGTTTCTCTACTGGAATGGCTGAATGAATGCCCAGCATGATAAATGAAAATAGACCAAATAAATTCAGAAAGAGGCAATAAACCCAGAAAGAGGAAGACTTAGAATACAAGATTCAGTAGAAGAGAGAGAGAAGGAACCTCCAGGGTTGGGGTAAAGAGAGTCGCTAGCCAGACAACAGCTGGGGGGACAGGTCCAGGCTGGACCTTCAGGGGAAATGGCTCAACAGGGTGAAAATGGTAGGGTACCTGATACACCTGAGTGGTTATTTATTTAGAAGAGACTTACATATCGTGAGATGGGCTGGGGATGGATTTTTCATAAGAACACATAAATCCAAGCAACTAAAAAAAGTCACATCTAAGAGAGATTAAAATATTGTGCATAAAAAGGAAAAACAATAACATACTACCTGCCTCAGCTATAAATAGAGCACGCACAGTGCCAATAAAGTGAAACGATTTTGATATAACCAAAATGATAACAATATCCTGGGAAGGTGGAGAATAGGAGGTATATTAGGGAGGATGGGGAAAGAGATCTACATTTTAATTCTTTGTTTCTGGAAATCAATAAAACTGAGAAACCAAGGAATAACAATGCAAGCGCATTATTTAGAAACACAGAAATAAATAGCAAAAGAATCAAGTAAATGAGTTAAAAGAGTTGATCTCAGGGACTTCCCTGGTAATTCAGTGGTTAAGAATCCGTCTGCCAATTCAGGGGACATGGGTTCAATCCCTGGTCCAAGAAGATTCCACATGCTGTGAGGCAACTAGACCCATGTGGCACAACTACTGAACTTCTGAAGCCCACACGCTCTTGAGCCTGTGCTCTGCAACGAGAGAAGCCACCACAGTGAGAGGCCTGTGCACCATAACTAGAGAAAGCCTACTCTTGCCGCAGCTGGAGAAAGCCCGAGCACAGCAACGAAGAAACAGTTAATTTAAAAAAGAGTTGATCTCTGAGAATCAGGAAATTATAGAGTTATTTGACTCTTGAAACCATATCATATGACTTTGGTTAAATGCAAGTGTGTGTGTGTGTGTGTGTGTGTGTGTGTGTGTGTGTGATTAGAGATAGCGTGGTGACTTCTGAAGTTAGAAGTCACCTTGATTGACTTGCTTGGCCACAGGCTTATGTAGCCTTGGTCAGCTACTTCAGGTCTTGGAGATGCCTATGAGAGCTTCAGTTTGTCTAGTAGGTCACTTGGTATACCAGCGTATGGTTCAGGGGAGGGTCTGGGCTAGAAATGCACTCTTAGAGTCCTCAGCCTAGAGATGATGGTTAAAGCCATGGGACCAGAGGAGATCAACTAGCAGGTATGGGGAAAGAAGTGACGAGGTCCAGGCATTGAGCTCTGAAGGTGCTCCATCATTTACAAGTAGGGAGAGGAAGAGGATTCAGTAAAGAGGAAGGAGAAGGGTAGCCTGTGCAATAGGAGGGAAACCAAGAGGATGAGATCCAGAAGCAAAGAAAAGCATTTCAAGAGGATTTTGAGGAAGCAACGGGGTTAACTACCGCCCAGAGTCAAGAAAGATAAAGAGCCTGACTTGCCTATTCCAGTTTGAATATGAAGATTATTAATACATGAATATAATGAGCATTTCGAGTAAGAAACTTCACTAGTGAAAAGTTTCACATTGAATACAGAGAATGGAATTGTGTTTAGATGTTGTCATGCCTCATGCTGGATAAGCTCTTTACAGATCTGCAACTAATTATTTTAGAAAGATGAATTTTCCCCCCTGTTTTTCTGATGCTTCCAAACAAATGAAGGGGCTGAAGGATGGTCATTTTGTCGAACCTTTCCAGATCCCAGCCAGATATAGATTTTCAAAAGCCCCAAATCTATTTCTTTCTAAATGATTCTTATGGGGAAAGACAATTTGCCTTTTGTTAAGAAGGCGGCAGAACTGTGCTGTACTTACCTTCATTAAACTTCAGGGGGCGGGCTCTGACCAAGAAATAAGCTCTGGACAAATGGCTCAATGCTTAAATGCACCTGAGAGCCAGCCTGGAATCTGGGGAGATGAAAGGCATTTTAATCCAACTACTCTAATTAGGAACAATTTTCAGTGTTGCTGCTGTGTTTTGTCTAGTAAAAGAGATTAGGGAACTAAGAGCATAATAGCTCCGTTTGGGACTGGGAAACAAAACCTCTGTTTCCTGGATTTATGCCCAAGGGTGCTGGCGAAGAGAAGTTGCTTTTAAGCAAAAGGAGAAATTAGCCATGGTTGGCAGGTGATTTTCACTTGCTAGAAAACCAGTGTTTTATTTAAATGTGAGTTGTCTCACAGGATATACATTGGGTAACTTAGGAAAAGGAGAGGTCCTTACGCTCAGTCGACTCTTCGCAACACCACGGACTGTAGCCCACCAGGCTCCTCTGTCCATGCAATTTTCCAGGCAAGAATACTGGAGTGGGCTGCCATTTCCTACTCCAGGGGATCATCCTGACCCAGGGATCGAACCCACATATCCTGTGTCTCCTGTATTAGCAAGTGGATTCTTTGCCACTGAGCCACTGGGGAAGCCCTAACTTAGGAAAATGCAGAGTTAATTCAAATGCGTGTTGCCAAATTGATTGCGAATATTCCTGGACTTTCACATTCACGGTTTACTTTGGGAGAAAACGGGTTGGCAGATTTTCTGCAGTTTTGTCACACGTGAACTTCCATGGACAAATTACCCCAACTCTTCACAGATTCCATTTTGTACCCAAGGTCATAGGAGCAGAGTAAACAAAACAAAACAAACATAAAATAGTGACTTCATTCAGAGCAAAGATTTGCTAAGTCCTCAAAGATTTATCAAGAAAGATCAATGTGCTCTTACTATGTGCTCTTCAGCCCTGCACTGGCTGCCAGGTCTTGCTTTTGTGTCACCCCGTCCAAGCACCATGCTTGTCCCATGACAGGTCAGTAAATCCGGAAATGAAGTGCTGGGGTAGGCAACGGAGACTGTATTTGGAAAGCCAGCAGATGAAGACGGTGGACTAGTGTTCCGAAACACCACCTAGCCCAGATTCGGATGCTAGTTTCTTTTAAGGAGCCAAGACGAGAACATGAAGATGTCAAGCGAAAAAGGTGGTGTGTGTGTGTGTGTGTGTGTGTGCGCGCTCTAGTCGATCAGTCGTGTCCAACGCTTTGTGACCCCATGGATTGTAGCCCATCAGGTTCCTCTGTCCATGGGATTCTCCGGGCAAGAATACTGGAGTGGGTTGCCATTTCCTTCTCCAGGGGATCTTTCAACCCAGGGATCGAACCCAGGTGTTCTGCATTGCGTCAGATGCTTTACTGTCTGAGCTACTAGGGAAACCGTAAAAAAGGTGGTACGTTGTAAATATTTCCTGGTTCCAATCAGACTTCAGGAGATGTGTTCATTTCTTTTTTTCTGCAACTATTTGTAAGTGGGCTAAGGGCTTCCCTGGTGTCTCAGATAGTAAAGAATCTGTCTGCAGTGTAGGAGACCTGTGTTCAATCCTTGGGTTGGAAGATCCCCTGGAGAAGGAAATGGCATCCCACTCCAGTATTCTTGCCTAGGAAATCCCATGACAGAGAAGCTGGCAGGCTACAGTCCATGGGGTCTCAAAGAGTTGAACAGGACTGAACAACTAACACTTTCTTTCACTGGTCAAGAAGTTTCTTGTTAGCTAAACAAAGGCATTTTAGCTTAATGCTCAGGCAGGGGAGGCAGGGTTCCGCTAGACGGGCCATTATATATACTTTAAGTCTTAGGCAACAACCCATCAGTGATTAGCTTGTAGCAAAAGCAATAGCTTTCTCTGTCCACTCCATGCATCAATCTGGTATTGCAGTACCTCCAGAAATGTTGCACCTCCTCTGGGAAAAGAAGAAAAAGCAATAGAATACAAAATTTAAAGTAAAAGAAGCAGATCCAATGTGGAGTCACATTTATTCTTCCCAATTACACTAGCACACAATGGGTTTTGAAAGAAAGGATAGGAGAGGGAATAGAAGGGACCAAGGCCCTTGGGATTCCAGTTTCTGTGCTAGACTCAGCATAGATCACACCCTTTGATCCTAAAAATGACACAGTAAGTTGCATATTATTTTCCCCCTTCTACAGATGAAGCTGGGACTTAGAGAGTTTAGGTAAGTTGCATGCCTAAGGAGGGATATAGAGCACTCCACTCTTTGCAACCCCTGGGGCCCACCAGGCTCCTCTGTCCATGGGATTCTCCAGGCAAGAATACTGGAGTGGGTTGTTATTTCCATATTCAGAAAGCCTCTCAGCTTCGCTCCATGCGAGCAGCAACCATTCCTAATATTCTGAGAATCAAGATTTATTGCTTTGGGATAAATACTGGACTCTTAGGCTGTACCATGAAGTAATTTTTCCAGACTTGACTCCAGATTCTCCAGATAACCCAGGCAAGGTCAGGGAAGGGGTAGAACTTGAGAAGAGGACAAATGATGGGGGAAGAACCCCACTGATGACCACAAATTCTTTTGTAATTGGTCCCCATTTCACCTGGCTTGATCCTAAAAAAATGTGCCCAGGTACATATCCTTAAAGGGCTCTGTGCGGCTAATCTAGAGAATTCCCTTTCGGATGGAGTCCTTTGGCTCAACCTTAGGTGGTGCAGTGGTAAAGAACTCGCCTGCCAATGCAGGAGATACAGGAGACTCGAGTTCAGTCCCTGGGTGGGGAAGAGCTCCTGGAGTAGGAAATAGAAAGGCGCTCCAGTATTATTGCCTGGAGAATCCCATGGACAGAGGAGCCTGGCGGGCTACAGTCTGTGGGGTTGCAAAGAGTCGGACACGATTAAGCATGCACGCATGCACACTAGTTTGCCTCCATCATTTCTCTGCAGGTCAATTTCCCATGGGTAAAACCACAGTTCTGCATTCATGAGATAAGCTCAGAGATCCCATCCAGTCCTGACTTTCTCTGATTCTGTGCCTCTGCATAGGTAACACCTTGGGAGAAAAGAAATTTATCACCAAAGAATACCATGTGGGTTTGGCATGACTTTATCTTGCTGGCTAGGAATCACAGATAAAGCATTGCCAACAGCTACATTTATGCCAACCAGATGGGAGGCAACACCCCTCTGGAATTCTGACCTGATACTTGAAACCAGAGCAGAGGAGCGCCCCAGTGTGATGTGTTGCCAAGGGACACATTGCTTTCGTGGATAAGGTTTCCTGGTTCTTAGATCTCAGCCATGTCCCGCAACAGGGCATGGCGAGGTGGCTGTGGATTCCATGACAACACACGGCCAGGCACTGCCAAGGACAACTCTTCGTGGCATAAAAGATTTGCCTGCTGCTGGTGATAACGTGACTTTGTTTTCCTGAAGTAGCCTGGGTGGGAGCAGCAAGCCTGTCCTCTACATCACCTGATGACGGGAATGTTATACAGCCCTTCCTCATCAAGCTTTATTTAAAAATAAGAAGCTGTATTCATGAAATCACTTCCAGAATTTATGTTAACAACAGTTTACGTATTAAATTCTGCAAACATGCTGTGTACCTGCCCAGCTTCATTTAGACTAGAGCAATGATGCCCAAACTATAGTCCCAACCAGCAACATCAGCATGTCTGGAGATTGTCAGAAATGACAATTTGTAGGCCCTACTCCAGACCTCCTAAATCAGAAACTCTGGAGTGGATCCCAGGGACCTCTGTTGTAAGAAGGCCTCCTGGGGAAAAGAACCTGATGCTGGGAAAGATTAAGGGCAGAAGGAGAAGGGTTTGGCAGAGGATGAGATGGTTGGATGGCATCACTGACTCATGGACATGAGTTTGAGCAGGCTCTGGAAGATAGTGAAGGACAAAGAAGTCTGGTGTGCTACTGTCCATGAGGTCACAAAGAGTTGGACACGACTTAGTGACTGAACAACAAATTCGGGGACTCTGATGCACACTCAAATTTGGGAACCACTGACTTAGAGAACTCCGAGAGGGAATGTTCCAGACTGAGGGCAGGAGATTAGGATCTGAATAAACCTTGCCCTGTTCAGGAGATTAGCGTGGGAGTTTTCTGTTTCATTTTCTTGTCGATGCTTTCATGAGCCTCAGGAATCAATTCAGTGTTGGTACTGGTGTGAACAGGTGTTAGTGCCAGATGGCCATATTCCGCACAACAATCCATAACTGTTAAGAAAGAAAAAGGGGGTTGAGGCCTGGCTCCAACACTTACTGTGTTAACTTGGTTCCATTACCAAACACCACGTACTTCATCTGCAAGCAAAGGATAACCACGCTTTGCAAAGCTGTTGTTAGGAGTTCACGAGAGAAACATGAAAACTCTCAGCATACTGTCTGGTGTTTGGTAAACCTTCAACAAATATTGGTTATTACTAACATTTATAATGCTGATGCTAATAAAGCAGCATGATTTATATATGATATCGTCATTGCCCCCAGAGCAGTGCGTGTAGGGGATAGCTACAGTCTTCAGGGACCAGAGACAAGGGTTCATATCTCAGTCCTGGTCCTCACCACATTGGATAGGCAGTCAGTATCAATATCTTTTCTCTAATTATTTGTTTAAAATGGGAAAGATGATAATCGCCTATTGTAAGTAAATGAAAGCAGCTTGTGTAATTCCTGAATGCTATAGGAAGGAGGTCAATACATTTTCTTTTGTCTTCTTCCTTTTCATTGGGAAAATAAACCCAATTTTCAAGGGTATGAAGGTCAGTGTGCCAGAGATTTAGTCAAGTAGAGCATTCATATTGGAGTATTCAATCGAGGTAGCTTTGAAAATACCTGTTTAAAGCTGAGAAGAAAGGCTATGGCCAGTTATGAAGGAGAAAGGGACCCTGGATGTATATTTCTCTTTCTTATTCATTATCCTGTAGAAAAGTTTAAGGATCCTGACAATTAGGAAGAAAAATAGCCCAGGCCAAAGAAGGCTTTTCCAAGGAAGACTCCTGAAGGCTCACTAACCAAAAGAAATGTTGAATTATATTTCCCTTGTTAATAAAAAAAAAATAGACTTTAAGCATATAAAAAGCATTACCACAACTTCTGCTTAGGGCATCTCCAAATGAACAGGATACTCAGGTTCCTCAACTACAATCCCTTGCCAGTGCATCTCCCTTGGCCTTTTGTTTTTCACTTAAAGAAGACTGGCCACCGGGCTCAGATGTCTTTTTCTGGCCTCTCTTCCTTTCTGCTTCCACTCCCCGCCAATGCGTATACATTTTCCTCATCCTGTTGTTGCAGGTGCTGGGAGCAGTTATGTAATACAGTCATAGACATTTGGTGTGTCTAACGGAACCAAAGTGTACGTTTCTAGTACAAAGCATAAGAAATAAAGGAGGTGTGGCTATAAGACAGTAAGATTGAGTCTTCGATTCCAAAAATGAACTCTTAACTTTTATTTATTTGAGGAAGTTGAGTATGATGACTAGAAGTATGGAATCTGGTCTCTGAGTTTACACTATGCTTCTTTAAAAAAAAAAGCTTATTTGGTCACACGAGGTCTTAGTTGAGGCATGTGGAATCTAGTTCCCTGACCAGGGGCTGAACCTGGGGCCCCTGCATTGGAAGCACAGAATCTTAACCACTGGGCCACCAGGGAAGTCCCAGTACTGTAGCTCTTGCACTTAGCCCTGTGTCCTCTGGCAAGCGATTTTCATTCCTTTAAGGCCTCGGTGTTTTCAATGGTAAAATTGAAGCAGTGATAGTATCTGCCTACAGGGTTGTTATGGGAATTAAATGAAATAACACATGAAGCAAAATTCCTGGAACATAGTATGTACTCCATAAATATTAGCTATAATTACTTTCAGGGCTTCCCAGTTATGCTTAGTTTCTCAGTCGTGTCCGACTCTTTGTGATCTCATGGACTGTAACCTGCCAGGCTCTTCTATCCATGAGGATTCCCCAGGCAAGAATACTGGAGTGGGTTCCCATACCCTCCTCCAAGGGATCTTCGCAACCCAGGAATCGAACCCAGATTGAGCCACCAAGGAAGCCCAAGAACACTGGGATGGGTAGCTGGGGAACTTCCCAATTCAGGAACTGAACCAGGGTCTCCTGAATAACGGGTGGATTCTTTACCGGCTGAGCTACCCAGAAAGCCCAAAGGGGACGCTATGGCTGCATGGGCCTGGAATCCAACTCCAGCCTCCCGTGTGGCAGGTGGCTCAGTGGTGAAGAATCTGCCTGCCAAGCAGGATACGCAAGTTTGATCCTTACGTCAGGAAAATCTCCTGGAGAAGGAAATGGCAACCCATTCCAGTATTCTTGCCTGGGAAATCGCATAGACAGAGAAAACTGGAGGGCTACAGTCAGTGGAGTCACAGAAGAGTCAAACACAACTCTTAGTTAGCAACTAAACATCAACACTGGCAATTGCTTTTAGCTCTTTTTTAATACAAATATAAACGTTCATAAGATAGAATATAAAAATTCCTTTCTATATTTTATTTTTGACTCCCCAGTACCCTGGGCCCTTGCACCCCTCTGGCCCCTCACCTATAAGACATTACCATTGCTTTTGGAATACATCTTTCAAGCTTTAGTCTTCCACCCCAAAGGGATCCACTTGATATATGTATGTATTCTCTCTTGTCAGCTTATGTTTATTTCAAGAATTCACAGAAGAAATTTGGAAAATTTCTATGAGACTGAACCAGGCATGAAATACAGAGTGAATAGATTAAAAATTGCCTTGTTCTACATGGCTGCTTATATCCACAAAAAAGGGTCTGGATGAATGTTATTTTCTCAAAAAATTCATACCTTTCTCAAAGCTGCTGATATTGTCATGACAGCAAATATTCAGAAGATTGTGCTGGTGGCCCTGAAGGGGGCTGGAATGATAATTCTGTGTACACACACACCTTTTCTTTCCCATCTTCCTGCCAGCGAATTCATCTTTTTATTTGCTAATTTAAAAGCTTTTCACAACATTGTAAATCAACTCTGCTTAATAAAATACATTGTTTTTAATCATTTAATAATTGAGTTATGTTCTGAGTTACTCATACATTTATAAATTTATTTAACATATTCTGAATTCCTATTATGCCCCAGCAATGATGTGCTGAGAAGGATGGAAAGGAAGTTGAACACAAAACATATACCCTTAAGGGTTTACATTTTCCTAAATGAGCCAAGAAATGTTAAGAAAGGATTAAACAATCGTAAAATTAAAAATAAACCCATGCTGTAATTCCTGGTTTCAGTAACCAGAAATTGGTTGTGTATACGTATGGGTGTGAGTGTGCATTCATGAGTGTGTGTGGTGTGTGTTACATTTGGCTGATAAGAGGGAAGGTCAGCTTTGCCTTTTTTTTTTAGAGAACTTTTATGCTATGTTTAAATTTCCTACAGGAAAACCAGGTGATCAGATAAAAGCTAGAAAAATATTTAATTGATTACGCAGATGTCAAAAACACAGAGAAGAAACCACCAGAAGACTGACCTGCATTTTCTCAGTATGTGTGTGTTAATTGCTCAGTTGTGCCCAACTCTTGGGGACCTCATGGACTGTAGACCTCCAGACTCCTCTGTCCATGAAATTCTCCAAGCGAGAATACTGGTGTGGTTTGCCATTTCCTTCTGCAGGGGATCTTTCCGACCCAGGAATGGAAGCCGAGTCTCCTGCATTGCACGCAGATTCTTTACCATCTGAGCATTTTCTTGGTACTAACCTACTAACTCATAAACTAGCCTTAAGCCATTGTTTGTAGACAGACATCTCATTCTTCATGCAATTTGAGTAATGGGCCTCACTCTGGCCCAAACAGTTGTTTGTTTGTTTTCAAATTTTATTTATTTATTTATGGCTGTGTTGGGTCTTTGTTTCTACGCACGGGCTTTCTTTAGTTCCGGCCAGCAAACTGCTTGTTGCAGTGGCTTCTCTTGTTGCAGAGCCCAGGCTCTAGGCACATGGACTTCAGTAGCTGTGGCTCATAGGCTTAGTTGCCCCACAGCGTGTGGAATCTTCCTGGATCAGGGATTGATTCTACGTCCCCTGCCTTGGCAGGTGGCTTCTCAATCACTGGACTACCAAAGAAGTCACTGGCCAAAAGAATTTTGTCTTCTGTATTATTCATGTGTAAATCTGGAGTAAGAAGAAAGTAGCTCTGAATGTGGGAAAAAAAATATGGCTGGAGGAGATGAGGAGAGTAAAGCTCATCCATCGAATGTGACTGTTTATTCACCTCAACCCACCAGGATCCAGAGCCACTCACATCTCCCTGTTTTTTTTTTTCTTTAAGCACACACATCAACACTTCAGGCTGCATTTTGGTATTTTCCCATCTCAGTTCTCTCCATTGTTTGCCAAGCCCTTCTGGACTAGGCAAAACGAAACGTATTTCCTTCTTGCTGATTGTTTGGCCTGTAGACCTGTGTGTGTGTGTGTGTGTGTGTGTGTGCACTGCCCAGCTGGTAGGTAGACAGATTTCCCCCACACCCTTGGGCTTTGAATGGAGCAGAAAGGTGGAGATTGTTTTTTAACTTAGCAATAACAATGATGTTATGAAAATAATTGAGACAATACCTAAGGCAACATCAAAAACAACTAATGTAGATATGACACATAGCAGCTGTGACTGTCATTAAAGACAAGGCCGAAGACAATTCTTTTAGGTCCTCAGACCAAAAATCATTGAGGCAGATTTTGTGTATGAGGGAAAGTGGGAAGTGATATCTTATTTCCCCAAGTAGGATATCCCAGGTCTATATCTGTATTTTTACAGTCTTTTTTTCAGATGCTATGATATTTTCCGCTTGGTGTACATGTATGTATACCTGTATTTATTTTAAAAAGCTGTAATTTATCCTTTCAGTCAATCATTATTTTGAAGGAAAATAAACTTGTGTTTTATATTTTATTTTGTTTCATTTTATCTATTTGTTTTCCTCTCCAACAAATAGCAAAACCAGAAACAGTCCCAGGTGAATGACCGTGAAACTGTTGGAGGAGTGTGTAACTTCCTCTGTTCTGTCTCATTGCAAGAACAATTTGGAGTGATGGATGGACCAGTGTTACAGCCTTTGGATGGACCAGTGTTATAGCTCCATGTTACAGCTCAATTTTATTTAGAAAGTAAAAGAAAATACATCCTTGAGGCATGAGGGCATGCCAACCCAAAAGATGCGAAGAGAGGCCCCTCGTCCAATTTTGGTTCCTCTTTTTATATGTTTTTTTTTCCTCCCCCTGGGCCTTCCTTATGTAAATTGGGCTAGCCAGGAGTGCTGTTTGTTTTACCCGAGATCCTCTCTCAGGCCCTCAGACCTTTCTTTGTTCTATTTTTGAGGGCTTTTCCCTTCCTTATCATTTAGCCACCGCCATTCTGGACTCCTTTTTCCTATTCTACCTACCTAACATTCTCCCCTCAAGAGATGGGAGGCCCAATTCTTTGGGAATAGGGGCATCGAAGTCTTTCTGGCTACTTCCTGCTGAACTGGGACGGCAAGGGGCATTGGGCCTCCCCCTCTTGCTAGTCTCAAGCCTCAGAGTCCTTATAGCGGTGTCCACCTAAGGGTGAGTGATATTTTCCATGGTCAGTCTTAGTTTTGTATATCCTTGTTGAATTGGCACTGCATGTTGTAGCTTGTTGACCTGGGCAGCGACAAAATGGGTTAGACAATTGATAATACAGGGCAATCATAAGCAGCATCAATATGATGATAACAAGGACTGGTAGGGGCATTAGCCAACTCCAAATTCCCCATTGCCAGGAGAATCCCCCAAAGAGAGATTATAGCCACCCCAAGAACTCTCCAGCTCATTCTTTGAGATCCTGTAGGGTCTGAATGTTTTTCTTGAGGACTGTGAGACTTTCTTTAAGTTAGCTGGAGGTATTTACACAGAAGCAACACATCTCATTCAAGATGGCTCAAGTCACTCCTTGTTCAGGGATCAAGAGATCTATCTCCTGTCTGTTTTGGAGTACAACCCCTGCCAAGCTGTGCTGGTTCTTTAGAGCTGTCCTGAGAAATCTTATCCCTAGAAATTTAATTTTGGGGTTGTTCATTAGAATGACACTCATTTGTAGTTCTGAATAGGTATCTGAGATTTCCCAGGGGCTCACTGGTGTATTGAGTACCCTCTGTTGTCTTCCACAGCTTGACTCGTGAGTAATGAATCCAGAAGTCATGTCCTGGTACCTTGACTGCTGTGGGGATAGACAGGATTACAAGGTAGGGGCCCTTCCATGTGGATGGCCCAATTTTGGCTTCTCTTTTTATATGTTTTTCCTCCTCCCCCGGGCCTTCCCTATGTAAATTGGGCTAGCCGGGAGTGCTCTTTGTTTTACCTGAGGTCCTCTCTCTGGTCCTCAGACCTTCCTTTGTTCTATTTTCATGGGTTTTTCCCTTCCTCATCTTTTAGCCACTGCCATTCTGGGCTCCTTTTTCCTATTCTAACTACCTAACACAATCAATGAAGATTAGGCCTGGGAACCTTGATGTCGCTGGAGGTGCCTCCTTTAGGTATCGATCCTGCTATTCTAATGACTTGAATAGCAATGCAATGTGCCTTTTGAGTATGAGAGTTGGATGGGAAGCAAGTGGTCAAGCTACAAAGTAAACAGAAGAAAAGAAAGATAATTGTGACTCTGGGTTCATAAGGTGGCAGATGCCTGTGTCTCCATCTTAATACTGCATTCTGAGATCTGTTTATGGCCTGAAAGGTACAGGATCTATGGAAAGAGATGAATTCCTTGTGGTTGCCCTACTTCTACAGCTCCAGCTAGATTAAACTCCCATTTATTTTGTAAGTTTCTAGACTGGAACATGCTGGGGCACTTTGAGTTTTCAGGAGGCAGAGGACACCCTTGTCACACATGCTGGTTTGGTCTCTATATGTCTCCCTCTGTGACCAGATTCCTAGTGCTTTGAGTGTACGAACACATGGCTCATGTGTCTCTATAGCCCCAGCCTTGCACATATTCTATGAGCTTTGTTCAATGAAAGAAGGAATGAAGAACAGATTTAACAGGCAGAGAAACTTCTTACTGAGAAATTCTCTTCTCTCTACAACTGACTTTGTGAAGTGACTTTCTATTCGTTGACTTTGTATACATGGCCCCAAGACCTGGTTTGGGGCTAAAGGTGATCAGAAAAAAATGGAGAAACTTCTATTATTCTATAAGAAAACCAGAACTTAAATTGGGGAATAAAAAATACATTTCATGGAAACTAAGTTTATGGACAATTGGAAAAAATCATTAAAGCATAAGGATGTAAATATGTCACTGGTTAGCTGAAAGATCTTTCTCTCTCTCTCACACGCACACATACCCACAGAGTTTAAAAGATGTACAAAGAAAAAAATAAATAAATAAAAGATGTACAAGGACTGTGTGTGTACACGTGTGTGCTAAGTCACTTCGGTTACTGACTCTTTGTGACCTTATCCGCAAAGGCTCCTCTGGCTGTGGGGATTCTGTCCATGGGCAAGAATACTGAATCGGGTTGCCATGCCCTCCTCCAGGGATCTTCCCAACCCAAGGTCTGAACCTGCCTTTCTTACGTCTCCTGTATTGGCAGGTGTGTTCTTTACCTCTAGCACTCCCCTGTCTTCTATACAAGGATAATGCTCTACAAATTTCCACATGTCCTAAGTAAGTTTCAAAACATTTTTAGTGAGCTGCACACTACTCCGTCATGTTGTACTAGATTTAACTTAACCAGCCCTCCCCCGCCCAACTTGGGGGGCTTTGTAGTAAAGAATTAATCTCACCCAAAGAGAGGTCTGGTCTCTGACCTTGGCTGCAGGGAAGTATTCTTTTGGCCATTGAAATGTCCTGCCTGATAAGAGAGTTTTTGTTTACCTTGGGGTCTTGTGCCGAACCGGACAGTCTAACAGTGTAATTTATGATGGGGTCCTTTGGCTACACAACACCTGTTCCATCTGCAGAGGAGCTGGAGACTAAGCAGGATACATAACACGGTGATACAGGGAGTCACTCAAGTCTACAAGATTGAACCCGGTAGACACTGGGATAGCCAAGGACCAGGAGGCCTTCTTTGGGTGGCAATACTCTGTGTATAATGTCACACACTGTTTTGAGGGGACTTCACACTGTCCATGACTCTACGGAGAGAGGCCAAATGGAAGCTCCACTTCTAGAATTTTCTTGGGACTCTACCCTATTACATCTGTCCTTGGCTGATTTTAACCTGTAGTCATTCTTTGTAATAGACCATAACTATGAGTATAATAACTTACATTGAGTTCCATGAACCCTTCTGCTGGATAATCAAGTCAGAGGGTGACCTTGACAACCAACCTCAACTCTGCAGTTGGCGTCAGACGTGAGGGTGTTTTTGTGGACTCTGCTTCCTAATTGTACTCCCTCCAGCAGACAGTGGAGGACAGGGAAGCCTGATGTGCTGCAATTCTTGGGGTCACAAAGAGTCAAACATGTCTTAGTGACTGAACAACAACCAAAACTCCCTAACTTCACCAGAGCTTTACTATTTCCCTTTGTACTAAGTTGTCAAAGACTTTTAAATGAAACATGAGTTTAACATTTTGTAGACTAAAAAAGATTACCTTAAGTATACATCATTTGTAATATGCATTAGAAAGGATAAATGTGTTAAGGTATGGCTCTTAGAATTAAGAAAATAAATCAAGATGTTTGGGGTTTTTGTAATATATAATAAAATAGTAATATATAGAATGCCAATGGATATGGATCTTTGATCATTTCCTCATATTGGGTTTGTAAAAGTAGAAGTAATGGGTTGAAAGACCTGGACATCAAGCTTGAAGGATGTGGAGCTTTGAAAGTGTAGCACAAGATAGGGAAGGAGGGGAAAAGCCTTCCAGGTGGGTCAATGAGAGGAGGCCAATGAATGGAGGCAAGGAGGCCAGGAGAAAATGTATTTCATCACACTCTTCCATTTGGATAATTAGACCTTTTTTTTTTTTTCACTAACATTATGAAAGAGAAAAAGCTTATTCAAATGAATTTTCCATTGAAATGACTTATATTTCCCTACTTAATGGGAAAAGAATAAAAACGTCATCAGCAGACTGTATTCTTCTTAGAAGTTGCAACCCTGAATTCCAAAAAGAGACAGTTGGAATTACATTTGGAACCAAGGTCAGGTTTAAAATGTGTCTATTTTGTGCTCCTGAGTATCCAGGGAGAAATTCATTCTCTTCTTAAGCATTTGAGTTGCTTAACCAAGTCTCATCAGAAGGCTGTCTCCTCTCCAGTTTTCATGCTGAGCTCTAACTTGCTTTTTTGCTATATTTCAAAGGGATTGAGAAGTGATAGCTATGTGACAGCTGTGTGCAGACTGCAAGGGCATTGTGTAAGAGAGTGAGATAGCCCTGTGGTTCCCCATTTGCAGAGGAGTGACAGCTTGATTCAAATACTGGCACCATCACTTACTCTGTGGCTGACTTTGGCCAAATACTTAACCTCTTCAAGCCTCCATTAAAATGTACCTATTCACACCAACTGTGCCAATGGCACATAGCTGAGTCAGTTTAATTGTTAAATGTTCTATGAACACCTATCTGGCTAGGCTAAGGGCACAAGTAGAGATGCAGATGGAATGTGAGGCATAGGGAGCCTTCTCTAATCTAACTGGGAGATGGCCAGATTCTTCTTATTTCCAGAAGCTATGCTAATGCCTCCACCTAGGGTGGAAGACTTTGGTAGTGAGTACAAGCAAGTCACGACTTTTTCTGATCTTCAACACCAAACAGGATCCTCCTCTTATATACCCTGTCTCAGAAAATGTCCCCATCACTGATCTCCTCGGTCTTTCACCACCCTTGGCATTGTCTTGGCTCCTTCAACTTCTCACCGTGCCCTCTATCAACCAGTCTACTAGAAAATCCTTTCTGCCTCTTAAGTACTTCTGCCTCGTCTTTCTCCTCACTGCACCCACTAATTCAGAGAAGAACCCTGGAAACAAAAGTACCAAGCCTGGCATAGTTTAAGCCCCAGGCTTTCAAGGCCATGTCTGGGGATCAATGGAAGTCCCCACAGTGGTCAAGGACTGAAGAAGCGTTCAAGGTTGTAATGTTCTCACTTTGCTTCATTGCCCTTTTCAGGCATGCTATACTGTTGTTTCTGCAAATATTTTGTATTATATCAGGACTGTGTGATGAAGTCACGTATAAATCACACAAGCTAATAATTGACTGTAGGCATTTAAGATTTTTCACTTTATATTTAAAATTATATACCATGCTGTTTGAAATCCCTCTCCCCTCAAACTAGGAATGTTTGTGTACAGAAAAAATAGCTTTTCTTTCCAAATTTTTACAAAGTTCCCAGTAGACCTGTGAATCTATTCTTTTATAATTTACCTTTCTGAGATTGACATGTTTGTGAAAAATTAATTTTGTGTTGATTGAAGCCATATTTCCTGATGGCTTGGATAAATATTTGCCTTAAAGTTTCAGAAAGATAGGAGCAAAGTGTTGAAATAAAGGTATCATTTGTCTTCAATGTGAATTGCCCTAGTAAATCTCAAAATGTTTGTTTTCTTGAGGGAGGGACTTGTCAGTTTCGTCAGGCAATCCACATCTTATCAGGAGTTGTCTGTACTTTTGGGTCAAATAAGAGCACTGGAGAAAATAGCTACACTGGTGAAACAAGAATGATATCTATGAAGAACGAATTAATTACCCTCCATTAATAACATGTCATATTTATGGCTTTGCAAAACGATTAGCTTCAGGGAAAGCGATTACTTCCACTTTTCCCAGGCTCAAGTTTTGTTCTTTCCTTTCTCCTTCCAGAGGACAGAATGTCCCTCAGCATGGAAGCAAGCAGACCAGGTAGCCAAAATATCTTAGCAGTTTCTGGTTGAAACAAACAGGAACAAACATGCTTGGAGAGTTTCTCTTGTTTGATGTTATGGTTCTGGCTGAGATTTTTCAAACCAGAAGTTTTGAAAACAAGTGTGTTCCACAGTCTCCCACCTCTGAGAAGCAGTTATTTATTCCTTTTCGTACAGGTGTTTTTATTCCCATAAAAACTGAGATCTTTTTCTGAATCAGCAACTAGATTGGTTATCCTTGTATCGAAACTACAGTGAGGAACCAACTCACATGGGTCAAAGTGGCCATGATTTAAAAGTCTACAAATAACAGATGTAGAAAACAAGTTTATGGTTATCAGGGGGAAAGGGGAGGGGCAAGATGAATTGGGAGATCGAAACTGACATATACTCAGTACTATTCATAAAATAGATAACAAACAAGAACCTACTGTACTGAACTCAACTTAATGTTCTGTAATGACCTATATGAGAATAGAATCTAATAGAATTTAGAATAGAATAGAATCTAAAAGAGTGGATATATGTATAACTGATTCACTTTGTTGTACAGCAGAAACTAACACAACATTGTAAATCAACTCCAAAAAATTAATTTTAAAAAAGTCTACCAGAAAAATAAAAAAATGTCTACAAATAACAAATGCTGGAGAAGGTATGGAGAAAATGGAACCCTTGTACACTGTTGGTGGGAATGTAAACTGGTCTGCCACTATGGAAATAGTATGAAAGCTCCTTTAAAAAGTACAAATAGAGTTGCCATATGATCCCACAACTACACTCTTGGGCATATGTCCAGAGAAAACTCTAATTTGAAAAGATGCATGCTCTCGCAAGATCTATACAGATCTGAAGAACCAAGGAATCCTGTTAGAGTAAATCAGTAATATGTTATTTGTTTCTTTACCCCCCTTTTTTTTAATGCCAAAGGAAAGGCAACTCCATGTCATTTATTTCTGCTTTCTGATGCTTTCTAACCCTTTCAGCGACCCTAATACAATAGACTAAAAAGAGTTTGTCTACACATCTGAAATCTGAATCATTACTCACACAATGGGAAGCTGTTAAGAAAAATTATACTTAACTCCTCAAAAGACGTTCTATTAGAGCCATACATTTCTCAATGTTCAAGACAAAGAAAAAATATTTAATGAAAAATTCAGCCTGAAGAGATGTTAAAATTGGCTCATTTAGAAGAGCAGGCTTCCATCAATCCCTGTTTAAGTGTATTCAGCAAATTTTTAGTGATGTTGTCTATATATAGGGGATCATATTAGGAATATGGAGGAGATAAGAATAGAGAGATCAAGACTTTGACTTCAAGAAGCTCATAGTTTATAAGGGGAAAGAGACAAGGAATCAACCAACAGCAAAACAAGAAGAACGTTCTTCCCAGAGGAGACCAGGATATTCTGAGAGGGAGGTATCCTTTGGTTGGGAGGACCAGCTAAAGCTTCATGAAAGAGGAAAAAACTGATATTGATTTTGAAGAATGCATAAGATATCTGCAAAGGGAAATCCGGAAGAATGAATGTGTACAGCGAGCGGCTTGACTTGAGCATGAGAGAGCCTGGTAGAAGGGCATCCAAATTAGAAGCCTATTTGAAAGTCTGGACATGATGTAATGATGGCCCAGCCCATGAGGCTCCCCCGTCCCTGGGATTCTCCAGGCAAGAGCACTGGAGTGGGTTGCCATTTCCTTCTCCAATGCATGAAAGTGAAAAGTGAAAGTGAAGTTGCTCAGTCGTGTCCGACTCTTTGTGACCCCATGGACTGCAGCCTTCCAGGCTCCTCTGTCCATGGGATTTTCCAGGCAAGAGTACTGGAGTGGGGTGCCATCACCTCCTCCTAAGGAAGTGTTAGTAGAGCCCCAAAATGGTGGACCGATAGAAGAGACATTGCTGAGATAAAACCGCTGGGACTGACAGATGACATTAATCATGGGGTAAAGGAGAGGAATGAGTGTCCAGCCCGAGGGACTGAAGGAACGACTTCAGAAGGCTAAATGTGGAGAAAATGGCTTCATTAACACATTCGAAATACACTGAAATTCCAATATGGCAGGCAGAATAGTTTTAAAGGAGAGCATTTTGTCTTTGTGAATGAATAAACTATCCCTGAAAAGCTTGTAACTTTTGCCTTAGTCCTTCTTAATAATTTGAATGGTATGATAAAATGGCCTTGTCTTCCAAACATATTTATTTACAGATATAAATAGTAGGCTGGGTCCTAAAAGCACCCAATTAGAGATGTCCTTTAAATTATTTTCCTTTTTAAATTCATGGGCATCTTTGTATGAAAGTTCTGGGCATTTTAATAAAAACAGAGCCTATGCCTTCTAACTAGGCAACTGATTTTTATTTTATATTCAGAGTATTTTGACACTATTGGTCCAAGTTTCATAATCCACCTTCAAGATCAGCTTTGGCCAATGAAATTATTTGTGACTGTAAACTCCTGCTGCTACTGCTGCTGCTAAGTTGCTTCAGTCGTGTCCAACTCTGTGCGACCCCATAGACAACAGCCCACCAGGCTCCCCCGTCCCTGGGACTCTCCAGGCAAGAACAATGGAGTGGGTTGCCATTTCCTTCTCCAATGCATGAAAGTAAAAAGTGAAAGTGAAGTCGCTCAGTCGTGTCTGACTCTTCGCGACCCCATGGACTGCAGCCCACCAGGCTCCTCCATCCATGGGATTCTCCTAGACTCTCAATAAAGGAACCAAAATGATATACACAGAAAAAATAGCATTTATTGGAACTGGAAAATAAAGGCTGAATAAATGGAAAACAATTCACAGTTTTTAATCACTAAAATAGCCCATTGGGCTCTGGGTGATATTATTAAAGGAATAATATTATGTTCAATGTTTATCCAAGCATAATGATGCTTTTGTGGCAATAACAGAATAGTATTTACAGAAAACATTGGCAAATTTCTAGGTTAAGCAGGAATGATTTCGAAATTTGATGCTAAAGTGGCCAAACACAGATAAAATCACAGATTAAAAAATAATGAAACAAGTGATCGGTATCTGGAATGGAAAAATTTTAAAGGGATTTTAAATCAAGAGTCCTAAGATAAGAATACTGCTACTGCTAAGTCACTTCAGTCGTGTCCGACCCCATAGACAACAGCCCACCAGGCTCCCCCGTCCCTGGGATTCTCCAGGCAAGAACACTGGAGCGGGTTGCCATTTCCTTCTCCAATGCATGGAAGTGAAGTCGCTCAGTCGTGTCCAACTCCTAGAGACCCCATGGACTGCAACCTACCAGGCTCCTCCATCCATGGGATTTGCTAGGCAAGAGTACTGGAGTGGGTTGCCATTGCCTTCTCAAGATAAGAATACTTAATACATAAAAGTTTTAAGTATGCATATCTCAAGTCAACTGAATTATATTAGTAATAAAAGTCTACTTGTATGCCTACATTTATTATACAAATTATTAAAAACTGCTAGATGAAGAAATAAAGAGGTGAACATTTACAAATGTTTTGTAGGCTTTTGCATTCTTTGTAAAGCTAAGAGTTTTGGCTTATATGAAAAGCTGACAAAAACAAAACTTTTCATTTTAGGCATTGATTTAAAGTTTGCTAAGAATTTTGCTCAGATGAAGAAAAAACACATAAACCAGAAATGAACTCAACATACTTTAAATTTGTTCCCAAGAGACAAGATTTCAACTTGAGGATAGTAATGGCATTCTATGGACAAATGTAAAGATTACTCTGTCTGAAACATTGAATAAACCAATGTAAAATTCAAGCTTGCAACCATCATTAAACATGTCATGGCAATGTTAACTGAACACTAGTAAAGCAATAAAATTTAATTTAGACAAGATGTCAATGTATAGCAGATTTAAGTCAAACAACAACAGACGTTCAGATATACACCAACTATGGTCTTCAGCAGAAAATTAAAATTCATTTTGAATGTGAGTTTCCCATGCTATTTTGTTGGTTGGAATGAACTTTATTTGGTATGAACATTTAAGCAAAACCTTGTAGAAAGAAAAGATTAGAGTTCAACCATTTCATTTTAAAAGGGTTAAGGATTTTTTTAAGGAAAAAATATTTTTATGAATCAAACGAAACTGCATATAACCTGCACAGTAAAGTGATATTCCAATAAAGTATTAAAACAAGGAAACAAAAATGTGTCAGATTAGATCAGTCGCTCAGTCGTGTCCGACTCTTTGCCACCCCACGAATCGCAGCACGCCAGGCCTCCCTGTCCATCACCAACTCCCAGAGTTCACTGAGACTCATGTCCATTGAGTCAGTGATGCCATCCAGCCATCTCATCCTCTGTCATCCCCTTCTCCTCCTGCCCCCAATCCCTCCCAGCATCCAGAGTCTTTTCCAATGAGTCAACTCTTCGCATGAGGTGGCCAAAGTACTGGAGTTTCAGCTTCAGCATCATTCCTTCCAAAGAACACCCAGGGCTGATCTCCTTCAGAATGGACTGGTTGGATCTCCTTGCAGTCCAAGGGACTCTCAAGAGTCTTCTCCAACGCCACAGTTCAAAAGCATCAATTCTTCGGCGCTCAGCCTTCTTCACAGTCCAACTCTCACACCCATACATGACCACAGGAAAAACCATAGCCTTTACTAGACAGACCTTTGTTGGCAAAGTAATGTCTCTGCTTTTGAATATGCTATCTAGGTTGGTCATAACTTTCCTTCCAAGGAGTAAGCGTCTTTTAATTTCATGGCTGCAGTCACCACCTGTAGTGATTTTGGAGCCCAGAAAAATAAAGTCTGACACTGTTTCCACTGTTTCCCCATCTATATCCCATGAAGTGGTGGGACCGGATGCCATGATCTTCGTTTTCTGAATGTTGAGCTTTAAGCCAACTTTTTCACTCTCCTCTTTCACTTTCATCAAAAGGCTCTTTAGTTCTTCTTTGCTTTCTGCTATAAGTATGGTGTCATCTGCATATCTGAGGTTATTGATATTTCTCCTGGCAATCTTGATTCCAGCTTGTGTTTCTTCCAGTCCAGTGTTTCTCATGATGTACTCTGCATATAAGTTAAATAAACAGGGTGACAATATACAGCCTTGACGAACTCCTTTTCCTATTTGGAACCAGTCTGTTGTTCCATGTCCAGTTCTAACTGTTGCTTCCTGACCTGCATACAAATTTCTCAAGAGGCAGATCAGGTGGTCTGGTATTCCCATCTCTTAAAGAATTTTCCACAGTTTGTGGTGATCCACACAGTCAAAGGCTTTGGCATAGTCAATAAAGCAGAAATAGATGTTTTTATGGAACTCTCTTGCTTTTTCTATGATCCAGCGGATGTTGGCAATTTGATCTCTGGTTCCTCTGCCTTTTCTAAAACCAGCTTGAACATCAGGAAGTTTGCGGTTCACATATTGCTCAAGCCTGGCTTGGAGAATTTTGAGCATTACTTTACTAGCATGTGAGATGAGTGCAATTGTGCGGTAGTTTGAGCATTCTTTGGCATTGCCTTTCTTTGGGATTAGAATGAAAACTGACCTTTTCCAGTCCTGTGGCCACTGCTGAGTTTTCCAAATTTGCTAGCATATTGAGTGCAGCATGTACATGAATATAAAGAAGATTCATGTACAAACAATCCCCAAACATAATTGGTAAGGATGATTTTCAGTTTTTTATGGATCGGTATGTTCTCTATTAGAGATTTGGGCAAATGCAACAACACAATGCTATTTTCAACTTTCTTGTTACTAATGCTGCATTAAAAACTTCAAAAAAAAAGAGGGAATTTTAAAACATCATACATGTCTAAATTTTGCTTTAAGAAATGGTTAAAATCACAATATGTGACAGCAATTTATATGATAAAACATCTCACAGAATTTCTATAATAATGTTAATTTATCATATGTGATTTTATTATTTGAACAAAACATATAAATTCTTGGTTATTTCTCAATCTAAATATTTAAGACATTTATTGGGAATTCTAGTTGTCCCTTCCCCATAAATTTTCCAAATTTAAATCGATATATAAAACTACCTAGATGGGAATGCAAACTGGTACAGCCACTATGGAGAGCAGTGTGGAAATTTCTTAAAAAACTGGAAATAGAACTGCTATATGACCCAGCAATCCCACTCCTGGACATACACCCTGAGGAAACCAGAATTGAAAAAGACACATGTACCCCAATGTTCATTGCAGCACTATTTACAATAGCTGGGACTTGGAAGCAACCTAGATGTCCATCGGCAGATGAATGGATAAGGAAGTTGTGGTGCATATACACAATGGAATTTTACTCAGCTATAAAAAGAAATGCATTTGAGTCAGTCCTAATGAGGTGGATAAAACTGCAGCCTATTACACAGAGGAAAGTAAGTCAGAAAGAGAAAGACAAATACTGTATATTAGTGCATATACATAAATATATGGAATTTAGAGAGATGGTAACAACGACCCTATATGCAAGACAGCAAAGAGAACCAGATGTAAAGAACAGACTTTTGGACTCTGTGGGAGAAGGCGAGGATAGGATGATTTGAGAGAATAGCACTGAAACACTTATATTACCATATGTGAAATAGACGACAAGTGCAAGTTTGATGCATGAAGCAGGGCACCCAAAGCCAGTGCTCTGGGACAACCCAGAGGGATACGCTGGGGAGGAGATGGGAGGGGGGATTCGGGATAGGGGGACACTTGTATACCTGTGGCTGATTCATGTTGATGTATGGCAAAATCCATAACAATATTGTAAAGTAATTATCTTTCAATTAAAATAAATAAATAAATTAGAAAAATAAAGCTATCTAGAAATGATAATGACCCAAGAAAGATTGTCTGAGTTGAATTATTATTAACATAACAAAATCTTGATAACAACATAACTTGCGATTTTGTTGCAGTTAAGACAAGAAAAATAATTTTTATGAAATAAATACATAATTGGAAAGCTGCATATATCTTTATTTTATGAAGCATCCAAACTTTATTGACTGGTCAAGAGAACACCCAGAAGTGGACAATAATAACTTTGAGCCATCTTTGATACTTTGCTGGTTTATCACTCATTTAAAAACCACTGCTTAGTATGTATTTTTAATATTATCATGATGACTAGAATTATCTCCCCAAAATGTTCATCTCCCTCCTCTGTTTAGACCAGTTTCTTTCAAACTTCAGTGTTCAATATTTAAATCTTTTTTATCCAAAATATTTAAATTTCTGCATAATTTTATTACTAAGATTGTACTTATTTTTTGTGCTTATTTTTCTTTGCATAAGGACAATTACATAGCTTGCATGGTTGGTTTCAGGAAGCCACTGGTTCATTTATTTCTTTTCTTAATTTATTTATGCAGTATTTACTATGAGAATCAAAAAGTAAAGTAGAGCTAAGTGTCCATGAGTAAGTTACACAATCTCTCTGAGATTTAATTTTTAATTTTCTAGCAAAGATGAAAGGCCTCATATCCACCTTTCAGAATTATTATTAGAATTGAATGAAATGTCTTTCAAACTAGTATAGTATCTGGTACGTTATAAGTACTCAGTGCGTATGTGCTAAGTTGCTTAAAAAGCCATGTCTGACTCTTTGCGACCCTATGGACTGTAGCTCACCTGCCCCTCTGTCCATGGGCTTCTCTAGGCAAGAATACTGGAGTAGGTTTCCATGTCTTATTCTGGGAGATCTTCCCAATCCAGGGATAGAACCAACGTCTCTAATGTCTCCTGCATTACTAATCTGCACTGGTAGGCAGATTATTTACCACTAGAACCACCTGGGAAGTCCAAGTATTCAGTAAATGGTAAAAATTTTTGTTGTTGTTAATTTTAGAAATTTTATCTTTGTTAAATTTACATTGTGCCTTCCCAAATAAATGACTATGTTTTGGTGTAGAACATTTTTGGTGACTTCTAAACTACCTTATCCTCATTTCTACCCTATTTCCATCAGATATGGAAATATGAGGGGAACAATTGAAATAATATATATATATTTTTGGACATGAGAGTTGGACTATAAAGAAAGCTGAGTGCCGAAGAATTGATGCTTTTGAACTGTGGTGTTGGAGAAGACTCTTGAGAGTCCCTTGGACTGCAAGGAGATCCAACCAGTCCATCCTAAAGGAGATCAGCCCTGGGTGTTCATTGGAAGGACTGATGCTGAAGCTGAAACTCCAGTACTTTGGCCACCTCATGCGAAGAGTTGACTCATTGGAAAAGACTCTGATGCTGAGAGGGATTGGGGGCAGGAGGAGAAGGGGATGACAGAGGATGAGATGGCTGGATGGCATCACCGACTCAATGGACATGAGTTTGAGTGAACTCTGGGAGTACGTGGTGGACAGGGACGCCTGGCATGCTGTGGTTCATGGGGTCACAAAGAGTCGGACACGACTGAGTGACTGAACTGAACTGAATAATTTTTTTCCAAATGACATTAAAGTTGTATTCAAACTCTCAGTGAGGTTAACATTCTGAGGTTAAAGTGTTTCTAAACTTAAATAGTTATGAAATTACTTAATTGCTCAGACTGTGAGCTTCTTGGTTCTTATTCTTAGGAACAAAACCTGACTTGGAGAGACCCTGGGTTGGAATTGTCACATCTTGGGTGGTGTTGGCAGATTTTTCTCCCTAAGGTAGCTGGGGATGATTAGGGACAAAGCATGTTAAATGAAGAAGATTCTTTGTGATTCTCAATGAGGAATCAGGAACATGTTTCTATAAATTCCAGCTGATGCGAAGAATTAAGAGCTGAGAACATTGCCATTTCTGTGAGAAGAAATGACAGCTTATTGAGGCAGACAGATGGAAGTTATCCCCTGGGAATGCACTGAATCACTAGCTCTGGGGCCATTTCAACAATGATAAACCAGAGGAAGTGGTTTCAATTCAGGGCTGCCCACGCCCTGGTATGAGGGTTCAGCGCAGGGAATCCCTGATGGCTACTTAGTTTTCCTCCATTTCTCATTCCAGAACTCAAAGGACATGAGGGTACTGAGACCTCAGTATGCTGTCTTTACAGAATACATTTTTCCTTGTTATCTTGGCCCTAGTAAGAGGCAGTGTATTGTGGAATCGTACAGAACTCTTAAGACCTAGTGAATTTTTCTGTGTACTTTCTATCTCACAGCTTTGGATTATCTGCAACCGTGAAAATGAGGCTTTCTAAGTTTTCCTAGTCTTTGATAGAAACCATTGTCCCTTCTCTTTATCCATCCTAAAAGCCATATGTCCTCATGCTTTTTCTTTCTCTTATTCATTTATTTATTCAAACAAGTACGTGACATACAGGAATATACAAAGCTGTTTAAAAGATGCAGCCAACGGATTCATGTCAATGTATGGCAAAACCAATACAATATAGTAAAGTAATCAGCCTCCAAAAAAAAAAAAAAAAAAAACCCACAAAGACTGTCAAAATATTCTGACTTTTTAAATGGTCAATCCATCAATAAATTTACTAATAGGAAAAAAAAAAGATGCAGCCAAGATGCTTACAATATAGAATAAAAGATAAGCCAGGAATATGCCAGGAAGCTACCATATACACTGGTAAGGAAAAAAAAGAAAATGTTACTGTTTAAATTGAGAAAAGTACAGCATCCTTCTAAGGGAGTAGCATAAACAGGGAAACCTATTTCAGAAGGTACTTCATTTGGGTCATTTTGGAGGTTGAAGCTGAAACTTGCTGGGCATTTGGATGTGAGAGTGCAAAACAGGAAGAGAGATGAGTTGCTTTGCATCATGCCGGTGAGAAGAATTAGAAATTGACGTGGCAGTGAGAGCATGGGAGGAGGCAGATGTCAGAAGCTCTGGAAAGGAAGGAGAGCCCAGGCATATGAGATAAAGACTTCAGGAGAACACCATCCAGGAAAATTCCCTGTGGGGTGGTACAGAGGGAGTTTACGACAGGAATTCCAATGATCAGTGCAAGTTGTTTTCTCGATTTTGATGTAATTACCCTCTTCCTTTTTGCAGACTGTCAGCAAAGTAAACTTTTCCCCAGTAGCCTCAAAGCTAATGAGGCTTTGGGGAAATGAAGTCTTTAGGGTTCAAAGGCAGGAACCAAGCGCTATATCCTGGCAACAAGCCATTTTGTGCTGCTTCCAGTGTAGCCTCCAGTGAGGACAGCTCACAGGAACTCAACTCCTTCCCCCACCTCCTTCTTTGAGGATCCCAGAGGAACAGAGGGTAGGAAGCCTGGTGAAGGATTTCCCACAATACATTGAACGGAAACTCCTGCCATTCCTTTGGTTATTGTATAGGAAAGGCTGAAATCATCCCAGAAGATTGTGTGTTGGAAGAATCAAATAGGCTAATATGTCAAGGACCTGGCATATAGTAAACACTCAGTGGGTTTTGGGTGTCATTATTTTTATTATTATTTGAATATCTGAGTTATGAAATCATAAATAGATAATATACAAGACCAAAAAGAGTTATAAACCATAAGAGTACATACAATATGTATTCTAGAATTTTATTCATGGGAGAGCTTACCTCTGGCATCATTTATCAGAGAAAGGCTTCTGGAAGACCTAGATTTCTTGCTGCATGAATGGACTTGTGTGAGACTGAAGGATGACCTCACCTGATGCTCCATTGGCAGGGAAAAGCTCAAGGAGGTTAGAGATCAGGGTCTTGAGTGTAGGGATGCAGAAATCCTAGAGAACATTGCAGAGGAAAGAGTGAAAGCATGAGCCAGATGCCAGTGATCAAGAAACAGTGGAAGAGCAAGGGGGTGATGGCTAAGTATGAGGAGGACGGAGTGGGGAGGGAAGGGGAAGGACTTGTGCCTGAATGTACGGGGTGGGGCAGGTGTGGTGACCAGAATAGGATACCCATCTTCTGAGAAGGGAGAAGGCTTTAAACCCAGAGCCACGTTGTGTACACTGGTGGAATGCAGAGATGCCTCAGGGTAACAATCTAGAATGCAGAGACCAAGGAAGCCCTGCATCACCAGGGGCTATAACATCATCACAGTACCTTCTCCTGGACTGAGTGGCTTCCCTCTCACATCTTTAAAGAGATATGGTCTTTATTTATTTACTTTTACATCTGAGATGTTGACTCGCAAGGCTGGATGTGAGTCTGAGACTCACCTACCTCTCATCCGTTATCCACTAGGAAAGTCAGAGTTCAGAGAAGTTTAGGAACACCTCACAAAGCCGCAGTTTCTTCCTCTATCACTACAACAAGAAAAATTCTTCAACCCACACTAGTTTGCTGCTAAAATTCCATCAATCAAACCAACCAAACAAAACAGGATTTATGCTCAGATGCAGAATACCTAAGTTTAGTTTTTAAAAACAAGTTTCTCCTTACATCATTCAAATAAAATTATCTCTTCTTAAACTTCCTAAGGTACATATATTTTTAGTCTTTGGGAAGTTTTTAGATGTATTCATGGAGGTTTTGCTGGTTCTCTGGTGAACTGTATCAAAGAGTAGGTGGAGTAGATGATGCTGAGCTGTCAGTAAACATGCGGGTCGCTGTGTACCTGAAGGGCCCCTGAGGACGAAAGGTTTCATTTCACATGGAAAGAATGAGTGAATCTGAGATCCAGCCACAGATAGTAATGCCATTCCATCAAGGACTGAAGACAATGATCATTTTCCCAGAGTTCTTTTCCTGATTTTTTTTTTCTACCACAGTTGCAGGTGAAGGATATGAAAAGAATGTGTCTAATCTATGACTCAACATATCTCTGTTTTTTAAAATAATATTTTAGTGACTTTGATCTTTTCTTTTTAAAAAGATAAACTATAGCGAAAAACCAGCATCTCTATGACATGCCAGACAAATTTAAAGTATTAGTATTTTGCCATTTTTCTTTTTTACACCAAAGACATAGAACAAAATGTAAAATTTTATATTGTCTGCTTAGTCCTGTTCCATATTTTCCTTTGCCTGGATTGTATTGTGCATTTTTTTCAATATATATCATTGTGTATAATTTTTGAAACTGGCTTTTTTCACCTGGCCTTTTTTTTTTCAGTTAAAAAAATTATCCATCCATGTTGACACTTAGAGATCTGGTTTACTATTCCTGTAATAATATTAAAATATTTTATTTATTTCCCTATTGATAGACATATATGTTTCTTCAGATTTTAACTATTAATAATAGTAATGAAACTAAACACCCGTATTTTCTCCTTGTATATACAGGCAAGCATTTCTCTCAGATACACAGTAGTCAGTGGAATTTTGAACTCTCCTAGACACACCAGATTGCCCTCACAAGTGATTTAACACTTACTGGTTTGAATTTCTAATTCCCCTCAAAATGCTCAGAAGTATATGAGAATTCCTAGTTTTCCAAAACACCTGGATTTATGTCTTCCTTCTTCCCTTCCTTCCCCTATCCCCCACCTCTTTCTTTTATTTTTTATTTCTCTCTTCTTTC
Organism: Bos taurus; assembly: GCF_002263795.3. Taxonomy (NCBI): domain Eukaryota; kingdom Metazoa; phylum Chordata; class Mammalia; order Artiodactyla; family Bovidae; genus Bos; species Bos taurus. Next base: position 20,179,726 of record NC_037350.1, on the reverse strand, counting down.
CTCCCCTTTCTCTTTTCTTTCTTTCTTCCTTTCTCTCTCTCTCCCCCTCCCTCCCTCCCTCCAGCTCTTTCTGTCTTTCTCTCCCCTCTCTTTATCTTCCCTCCCTCCTTCCTTCTTCTGTCCCTCCCTATCTCTTTATCTTTCTGTCTTAATTTTTCCTAACACCTTTATTTTCCATGGGAGCATATGACTATGGTCTTATTTAAGGCAAACATTCACTTTCCAAGAACAACCCTACTGATCTTTCTTATATGTGTTCTCTCCTTGACAGTGTTGATATTATGGAACACACACTTCCTCTTTACCCCTCAGTGACACAATGAAAGTCAGAGAACTCCTAAGTAGTCCCCTCTCAGCGTTCCATCTTCAATGACAAATGTGATATTAGTATTTGACAATGACTTAAAAAAGGCTAATGGAACATGACTAATCTCACCTCCAGTGTAGGTGGAGCCAAAGCTGGTTGGACTGACTTTCTATTCAGGAGACTTTTTTGAGCTCATGCAGAAGGAGCCCTGTGTTTCCAGGAAGTGATCTCTGAGTATCCAGTAGATCACACCTGTTCTGTTACTTGCCATGATTGTTTGTGTCTCCCAAATCAGGAACCATTCTTCCCAGGAAAACATCCAAACTTCCACATTGAGCTCTTAGATGTGTTATTCTTTTCCTTCAAAAAATGGAATCAATGACAAATTAACTCAAAAGTGAAAAACAAAACAAAACATAAAAGCCTTTATGTAGACCTGCTTATCTGGCACCAAGAGCTTTAGGGAGCAGACTAGATTGATTGCCTAGAACATTCCTTAAATATAAATCATGTTATGTCTTTAATATTAAAAACCCTAAACTAAAAACACAACAGGTATCAAAATTAAAGAAAAAACAAACCACACAAGTATACTGATAGCAAGATATTTCTGAATGGTTGTATGTGTGATTGCAGTCTCTGAAAATAGTGTGTTAAAAATTGTCAAATACCTGAAATATATGCCCTTTGCTTTTCAAGGTCATCTTGCCTCCAAGTAACTAGTTTCATTAGGTCCAGGCATCAGTGCTTTTCTCCTGCCCAGAAAACCCGCATCCAGTTATGTTTCGTAATATCTCACTTTGAGCTTCCCAAAATTCTGCCCTTCCTGGAGCTCTGTACCCTGCTAATGGTTCCACTGAAGCAGTTTTGTCATTTACTATCATAGTCAACTTCATTCATGCTTCATTCATAGTCAACTTCATGCTTCATTCTTCCTCTGTTTTTATTTTGCATACTCAGGGAACATAGAAAATTAAGCAAAATATTGAAGAAAACAGAGTTCTGCCCCTGTAAATTCCTAACATGACTTACTTCCCTGATTATCACCTGACTTTTGTTAAAAGATCATTTTCAAAAGGTGAACTCGTCAGTCTCATACAAATATAAAGCACATGACAAAGGTTTTATTTAGCTCATCTATTAATGAAGGGATGGTAAGACCTTAAAGCTCTTTCAAAAACAAATCTCAAGAGTAGGCCTGTTAGTGCAGGCAAATCAGGAACACTAAACTGAATTGGCTCATAGATGCAAAATTGACTCATATCCTATAGAACATTTGTATTTCTAGAGACAAGAATCATCTGTGTTACTATCAGTTTCTGCACCTTTCAGAATTAAAAAACAGCCAAAATAATCAAAGGTATAGACCCCCTATAGATTTGAGACCTCACATAGGGTCTGCAACAATACTTAGTGTTCTGTTGACAGGACCCTCAGTCATCTTTTAACCTTTTCACATCTTTCACTATGTTTCTCAACTATTCCACTTTCAGTGAAAGTAACACCCATTAATTAGAAACAAAATTGAGAATCCATGAAGAAAATTCAACCTGTTGGTTTAAGGAATATCTTTGCTTTATTATAGATCTCTGTTGCTTTTGTTTAGTCACTAAGTCATGTCTGAATATTTTGTGACACCATGGACTGTAGCATGGCGGACTCCTCTGTCCAAGGGATTTTTCAGGCAAGAATACTGGAATGGGTTGCCATTTCCCCCTCCAGGGAATCTTCCCAACCCAGGGATCAAACCCGCGACTCATGTGTCTCCTGCATTGACAGGTGGGTTCTTTACCACTGAGCCACCTGGGAAGCCCCTTATAAGTCTCTACATATACTGAATTACAGTTAACTGCACAAAACTAGATATTCAGAATAATACACCTTTACCTTATCTTTATAAGTATTATGTTATACATCTCTGCTACTACAGCTTTGTTCTCCAATCCAACAGCCTCAGCTGAGGCTTCTTAAACACGGCCCTTATATTTACACGAAGTGACCTTTTGGTTCAGAGAAACCATGAGAAGTAACCAGAATATACAAATACAGGCTCAGAAATTCTAGCAGGAACATTGTCACGAAGTATTCACAATTGTGAAAAGAAAAATAATTCTATGACTTTCAAAAAGTTCCCAGACCCAAGCCAAAAACAGAAGCTAATTTCTGTGTCCTAACAGCTACTCAGTGGCACATTCCGGACTCTCTTCTGCCCTTTGGGTTTTAGAAAACATGGGTTTGACTTATTTGCGAGCACAGGAAAGGCACTGGGGAGTCATGCAGGAAACAAGGAGTTCTAGATACTTCGAGAGGAGACGACAACCTGGATAGTCACCCCTCCCCCACCCCCATCCCCCATTCCTCCATCCCCATTGTTTTGCAGCCTTCATTGGACTCTCCTGTTTCTTCCTGCCCCTCCATCTTTACCTTTCTTCCCTCCCTTCCTTCCACCATCCTCCTGCTTCTTCCCTCTTTCCTTTCCTCTCTCCCATTTGGCATCACCTCACGCCTTCTCACCTCCAACCTCTTCCCATTTTCCTTCACCCTTTCTTACTAACTTCAGTCCTCTCTCCTCTTGGCATGTCCAAAGCTTCATTTTCTGAATAGGGATCATTTCCTACTCCTAACACAGTCCCTGTGTGAACGGGGATGGACAGCCCATGGCAAACTGTGGCATTTCAGTAACTGTTCAGCAACAGCCCTGCCATAGTGCCCGTGAAACCGCTCTACTTTGTTTGCCCGAATTTAAACAGTAAAACCATAACAACGATCTTATGTTTTCCTCTGAGTCATATGTTTTCCCCTTTTCAAAAAGTGGAGATTTGTAATGAATAATGCTCCTCCTGCTAAATCTCATCTTACACAAATCATGCCTTTCCGGGTCCTAGGCCTAGGGTAGATGCTGAAACAGACATGTTCATGATTTTATCAAGATTACAAGTGGGAGATGGCACAAGTGACAGACCTTCAGTGCCTTAAGCTGTCTTCGGAGAGAGAGAAGCATGGTCACCTAAGGACAAACACCGAAGGGGCCCAGCAATCTGAAAAGGACTTTCTAGAGGATTTGAGATTTGAAGGTGTAGGGGTGGGTAGAGGGCATCCTTCATAAGGAGATTTCTAGGAGAGGAGAGGGGTGGAGAGAGAGGGAAGGAGAAGGGTGTGAGGAGAGAGAAGAGGATTTGGGGCTCCAAGGTCAAGTGGGAGAGGACAGCCAGTGCTGGTCCTGATGGCATTGTGAGCCCTGTTCAAGCATTTGACCTTTCTCCTTAGGCTGCTGAAAGATTTTAAGCTTCAGATCGTTTCACGAAGACAGCAATTGAGAGGTTGCTCTGACTTCGGGAGGGCTTCCCCTGAAGCGACTTAACATGCACGCACTGACTTCAGGGAAGAGAATGGATGAAGGCAAGGTGGTGGACCAAAGAACACCAGGAAACCACTGGTGGGATTTTAACTCAGGGATGTGTTTGTGGTCTGTGCCTGCTCACACCTGCAACCCAGCCTCTGCCGCTTTGCACCAGCTTCTGAGTGCCCTGCCCTTCAAAGTCTGGCTGTCATTCCTCAGAATGAAATAGGCAGAGTCCAGCCTTTTGATGACAGAGCTTATTAGACCCAACATGCCCATGGTTCCAACCTTCCAGCTGGACATTATGGGATCTTTCCAAGGAGAACCCCTCCCCTACATCCTCTGCTTTAGTTCCTCTCCACAGTGCCCAGATAATTGTATTTCATGCATATTTCCTGAGTTTTTCAGATGTTAAAAACCACCACCAAATAGAGGAAATGAACTGCATGTTGATCATGAGCAGTAGCCCTGGGACCTTCCGGCTCCTAAGAATAATGTTAACCCCTGTGACCCTGTCCTGTTACCTCATCACCAGCCAATCAGAGAACTATTCTCCAGTCATCACACATCCTTCAACCTCACTCCTCATCTGGCCTTTAGAAATGCTTTGCTGAAACCCTTTGGGGAATGTGGGATTTGGGGGGGTGTACGCCCCTTGTTCTCCTTGCACGGCCCTACAATAAAACCTTTCTCTGCTCTCAAGTCCAGTGTTTCAGTTTGGTTGGCCTTAGTGTGTTTCAAGCAAACGAACTTGTGATTGGTGACTCTAAGGTCAATGGGCTTCGTGGAGATACTACCTACTCAAGCCACAAATGACTCCCGTCCTCAGAAGGGTCTCGCACTTGGTTTAAAGTTCTGCTGTTACCTTCTCAAAATTCTTTTTTTCCCCTTGATTTTTTATTATTTTGGACCTGCCACATAACATCTTAGTTCTCCAACCAGATTGAACCCGTACCCCCTGCAGTGAAAGCAGAGTTTTAACCACTAAACCACCAGGGAAGTTTTTCCATTTCAAAATCCTTAATTTTTGAAGGAGTGGCCTCACATTTTCATTTTGCACTGAACCCCACCAGCTATGTAGAGAGGAGTCCTGTTGCTAGCAATCTGTAGATATTAGCCCTCAGAGAATTCTTTAAACCCTAGGGGAACATGGCCAGAGAGTTTGAGGAAGTGTTCCAGAATTAGACACAGACTGTCATCAGGGTTTCCAGGGTCAGAGCTAAGGGGGTCTGTCCCTCACTGGCAAGCCAACCCTTCCCAGGCCTGTTTCCGCCTGCCTCTGACCAATGGTTCCACGTCACGGCATCTGGAGTGCGGCCAGAAAATTCTTCAGCTCCCTACAAGAGGATGAGGATGTTCTTGACTTTTGCAGAGTTAAACACTTGGAGAAACTTCAGGAAGAAAGCACTTGGTGCAAGGTTAAGCTAGCTGGCCCACCAGTTCTGCAAATTCTCATTTCCACGATTCTTAGCATGTTTATTCTCTTCTTGCCAGTGGCCAAAGGACACGTTTCAATGTCTTATTTCCTCTAGGGAGCCTGGAGAGAAGCAACCAGCACCTAATTCAGGAAATCGTGAAGAGATTTAACACGGGCTCCTGTATAACTTCCCTCCCCCCAGCCTCCGCCCCCACCTCCAGCCACACTGAGTCCGTCGGCTTCTTCCTGCAGCAGAGACTAGATGGCAGTTCACCTCTGCTCCCTGAGGTCCCTGTGACTCCAAGGAGCTGGAGTCTGGTCTTGGGAAAACCCCACCCTCCCACAGCTGATATTGAACTGGAGGCACTTCAGTTCCACCTTCCCAAAGTGGTTCTCTGGGGGCTTTCCAATACAGGATTAAATTTCAGAAGCCTGCAAAGCACAGAAGAGAAAGGTGGGTTCCTGTAAGGATTTTCTTTTGTCTTGTTGACTGTGAACCAGGTTGTTCTGAATTGCGTGTCCACATGGCTTTTCTTGTAGGCTGTGTGTTTTCAACCTGTGTATCTGGTTGAGGCTTATTTATTTATAGGAATGTGGAAGGAAAAGAGTGAGAGGGGAGAAGACCTTTGGGGATTTTGAATTTGTGCATCTTTGGATAAAGAATGCTGACCAGCAGAGTACCTAGAACACGAAGTTGAGTCTTCTTCCCTTTGGAGGGAAATCTCATGAAAAGTTGCATTTGGAGGCTTCAGTATAAAGTAAAAAAGTTTACCACCTGCCTTTCCTTTTCAGCAATATAAGCCCCTCCTTAGATTTTTCTTTCTTTCTTTCTTTCTTTTTTTTTTTTTTAGTCCTTTCTGAGTTTTTTTCCTTTCAGTTAAAGATGTCCTAAGCAGATTTTCTTACACAAATATAAATAGGTGTTTCTAATTTGGAGTGCTGTTGAGTTATAAGAAATGAATAAGCACTGTGTTCAGGATCTGGTGGAGTGCCGTGTTATTTTCCAGAACTTGCTGGAAATCAATTGTTCTTCCTGAAGCTTCCTGAAGCTAGATGCAAGTGCCTCTCAAGTGATGGCTGAGAAAGCTAATTTTATTTGCTCTCTTGTGATTATCGTCTACAGGATTCTGCTTCCCTTGTTGTTTAGTCACTAAGTTGTGTCCAACTCTTTGCCACCCCATGGACAGTAGCCTGCCGGGCTCCTGTGTCCATGGGATTTCCCAGGAAAGAATACTGGAGTGGGTTGCCATTTCCCTCTCTAGAGGATCTTCCCGACCCAGGGATTGAACTCTTGTCTCCTGCATTGGCAGGCAGATTCTTTACCATTGAGCCACCTGGGAAGCCTTGCTCCCTTTAGCTGGTTGCTTTTTCAGTCCTTACTGGGGCTTGAGATGATGTGTCTACTGAGACCCAAAGCGGGGGTCAGTGGGTGGGGGGCGGTTGGTCAAGGTTTATTCAGATAACACTACACACAGCATGTTTCTATGATTTTTTTTTTTTTGCCTCTTATGTTTTTATTGTTTCATTTTTGTCCTCATAAGCAACTCTTTCTCTAGGAGAAATATTTTATAGTAAGTCCATAAAATATCAGTCAACACCTGTTTATTTGAATGTTGACAGTTCTTTCCTTTACTGCTCTTTTCTTCCCTGAACTTTATTTCTTTCAGATGCTGAAAATTTCTTGCCACTTCTGTATTTCACCGCAGCCACAGTCTCCCTCCATTCTGTTCTCCATACTCTGCTATAGGGTTCTTGGGAAAATGCAATTCTGATAATGTCACTTTTCAGTGAAATACTTCCATTGCACTCCACTGCTTATAGCCTTGCTTCCTGTAAGGTTGTCCAGGGACCGGCTGCCTCAGGACAAGCTGCAGGGGCAGCTTGTTAGAGATGCTAGTTTTCCATCCCTTCCCGGATTGACAGAATCTGCATTTTAACCAGGTCCCTGTGTAGTTCACATGCACTAAAGTTTGTGAAGCCCCAGCTTAAACTCTGATCATTATCATCCTGCCAGCCTCACGTCTCACTCCTGACTTTCCAGCTGTATCCAGTACCTTCCAAATACATGAGAGCTCTGCTGCCTGCCAGTGTCCAGGTGTGCTGTTCTCTCTGTCCCCAATAACTTCATTCATCTTTGCCACCCAACTGCCTACTGCAGGCTGATTCTCCACCTGCCTCATCCAGTCCACCTTACACTAAGTGCGCCTCAAGTCTGCGATTTTATGGCACTTAGCAGAATGCTGCTGCCATAGCCCTTAGTACATTAAATGATGGTTGCTAGGTTTATTTTCATCCTTGAGGAGTTCCTGGTCATTGATTTCTGAATGCATAATCCTTGAACCAATGCCAGGTACATAGCTTGTACTCAGTGTTTTTGAATTCATGAATGAATGAATGGATGGACCCATGAATGGATACATTGTCCCAAGAACCCCGCGTCTTCAGACTGAGATCTTGAGTTTGGAGTTTTCCAAGGAGATTGCCAACCTCTATAACATTTCCCCACACTCTCCTTTATGAAATTTGCTGGATTCTTTTCTTCACCACATATTTTGAGTATCTCCCATGTGCCATACCTTTTTGAATATTTTTTTTTTTTACTATGAATAGCTTCTCCCGGGAGGTGTTTCTCTATCCATGCCCCCCATTCTCCACCACTCCGAGACAGAGACTCACTCATTTTTCAGCAAATATGTATCGAGCACCTTTCCCACACCAGTTCCAGTGTTACTCTCAAGGAATATGATGGCCGAAGACAGAGATGTGAGTCCTGCCTCCACGCAGTTGCCCATAGAGAGGGTGTGGTTTTTTATTCTCCTTGATCCTGCTGCTTCTTAAAAAGCCTGAAGGAAAACTGAAAGCCTTATCTCTAACCAAAGCTGGCACATCCAAGTAGAGACGGCAGGAGTTCGAAGGCAGAGTGATTTAGTAGAAAGAAAGGTGGGCTGTGTTTCAGCATCTGATTTAGTCCAATACCAGCAACTCCCTTGCTAAGTGAACTTGGGTGGGGCCACATCCATCTTGTAGACCTGGATTTTCTCAACTGGTGAACAAGACAGAGAGCGATAAGGAAAAGAAGCCCCCGTCTTCATGAGAGAACAGAGAAGATACTATCCAGGGACCCTATGTACTCAGGTTTGTTATGTCACCAGAGGACTTGAAAGGCAGTGCTCGGTTGTTCCCTGGGTCAGACTGGCAAAGAGGAGATCTTAAGGGAGTCATTTCATATGCCCGGGGCTTAGCCATTACATTGTCCTTGTCACCTTCCATGGAATACAATGAGGCAGTGGCTTCCAGGGAGCAGCACCCTGCAGCTTTGAGGAGTCCACTTGCATTCGCTGTTGAGTGGAGAGCTGGTTTGAAGTAGGGCAGCTGAGGAGGGAGGCAGTGTCATCCTCAGGCAATCTCTGCTTTTGGAAAGCAGCCAGAAGGGAAGGAAGTAGCTCCACCAAGTAGTGCGCAAAGAATCCAGGAACCTATAAGACACAGAACAAAGAAGACATCCCGGACCTCAACTGTGTGCGGCACGGCTGCAAGGACTCCCTTCCTGATTACACTGGGTTTTTTCTAATTTGTGTTCATTTCACTTAGAATCAGAGGTTGGGAGCCAGCCATGGTATCCTTTGTCCCCAAGCTTTGTACCTGCATGGAGTGCATACACAGCTGGGAGGGAACAAATACTTTCTATTTGTTCTCCAGACACAACAACTAGGCTTAGGCTGCAGCAGACTCTTTAGGCTTTTGCAAGGGACCACCCTTCCCCTGTCCGAGTCTTCCCTTCCTGCTCCATCATTGTGTGAAGCTTCCAAATGAAATGCCTTCAAGACATCCTGAGTTCCTTCTTGATTCCTATTCCTTGAGCATCTCTTTGCCTCAACATTTCCTGCACAACCACCTTGCCACCTAGCAGGCAAAGCATTTTCTGCCGGTCATTTCCTAGCCTCTCAAGTTAGCATTAATTTTTATCAGTAAGCACACCTTGTAGCAACAGAAAAAAGAGGTTCACTCGTGTGAGGTGTCGTGGGTCTGTCATGGGTCTGTTGTGGGTCTGTCGTGGGTCTCGGGATGTGTCTGAGATCAAGCTTGCCTATACCGGATGAACAATTTTTTTTTTCATCAAAGGCATAGAGTGGGCTTAGAAAGAGGCAGACCCACTTCTGAATCCTCCATCTGCCGCTTCCTTTAATAAGTGGTTATATATCGAGTCTTAGATTTCTTTCTGAAACTTCAGATAATATTTACCAAGCAAGGTTGTAAATAAGATTAGTTATTTATAAAGTACCGAATATGTTGCCTCAAAAAATACATCAGATCTCAAAAAAGGAAGCTAACCAAGATGGTGAAAATGATAAAAAAAAAAAAAAAAAAAAAGGTCATGTGCAGAATAGTTGAAGGAACCAGGGGATATTTGAAGTAAGAAGTAACTCTTGTAGTCCACGAAAGTTAAAGTGTTAGCCACTTAGTTGTGTCCATCTCTTTGTGACCCCACTGACTGTAGCCCACCAGACTCCTCTGTCCATGGAATTCTCCAGGCAAGAACACTGGAGTGGGTTGCCGTTCCCTCCTCCAAGGGATCATCTTGACCCAGGGATCAAACCCAGGTCTTCTGCATTGCAGGTAGATTCTTTACCAGCTGAGTCACCGGGGAAGCCCCGTAGCCCATGAATGCTGCCTTCAAATATTTAAAGATGGTTGTGTGTGGGAAAAGAGGTCAACATGAGTGGAAATTATACGGTAAAAAGTCTCAGCTCAATGTACAGAAGGACTTACCCACCATCAGAATTGTTTAAGCTGGGTGAGCTGCCTTGTGGCAGGGTGAACACCCTGTTCTGGGCAGTATTCCAGGACCCTGGAAGCATGGCCGGGATGTTCCCAAAGGGATGCCTGCACTGGGTGGAGTATGGGTGATGACCTCAAGGTCTTTCCCGCTCAAATTTACTAAGAGCCTTATGATGTCAGGGATCAAGTCCAAGCCACCAATAAAGGTATACGAAAAAAAAATTTATCAGGCTACAGAGTGCCTGAGGCTGCCTTTTGACTAGCTAGCCCTACCCATCATCTGTGATGCTTTTTAAATAGTGTCTTTGCAGCAACAATCAAAAGGTTGGACTTCCAGGAAAAAGAAAAAAAGAAACGAGAACAATGAGATGGGAAAAGTTCACTCCAAACCGCTCTTCTTGGGTTACTCTTCAACTAGATTGTGGGTTACTCCTTGTGTTACAAACAGGTTCCTATTTGATGGAAAATTGCCACAGTTGGGGATATTTTCAACTGCACTGGGGTCAGGCAAGTAATAGCAAGACTCAAATCTTTGTCCTCGATTTCTGCTCTATCTGTAAAACAAAAGCACAGCAATATGACTATGTATTCTTTGTCATCCAGAAATCTAATTTAAAAAATTTTTTTCATTTTTAATTGGAGGATAATTACTTTACAACACTGGGTTGGTTTCTGCCATACAACAAGGTGAACCCGCTGGAAGTATGAATATGAATGTATCCCCTCCCGTTTGAGCCTCCCTCCCACCCCTCTAAGTCATCACGGAGCACCGCTGAGCTCCATGCACTACACAGCAGCTTCCCACTAGCTATCCATTTTACACACAGCACTGCTGCTCTCTCAATTCAGCCCACCCTCTCTTTCCCCCTGCTGGGTCCCCAAGTCCGTTCTCTATGCCGGAAATCTAATTTTAAGAAGTGCAAAATAAAGTAATGCCATCTTCTAAATTGCAGGGATTGTGAGTGAAGTGTTTCCCTTTGCGGGGAAGAGGAGAGCTGGCTGTAGCTGGCTGCCTGCTCTAAGTTCACCAACCATTGTTTTCCACCCACCTTTCCTTTTCTGCTAAGTGAGCCGCATGATAACAGCCTTTCTGCCAGCTAAGGACCTGGAGGCTTTTATAAAAAGGAGAATTTAGCTTAGGCAGAGAGGGACCTGTACTCAGCATCCACTGCTCCCTAGGATGTTTTTCTCATACTTCATCCTTCCAGGACTCAGAAGAACTTTCTGGTCTTGTCATTTTTATCCCTCACATCTTTCCGCAGTCGCTTGGGCAGCATCTTCGCATGCTTTTTATTTCCGCAGTCTTTGTTTTGAAATCTCAGGGAAAAGAAACTGTTGTTCTTTCTACAGAAGCGGACATCAACGGGTGATGTGTTTTGTCAAGTCAAAACAAAACTACAGTATATTTTATTTTCCAGGTTTACCTAGGTTTCTTGAAAACAATTAAAAAAAAACCCTTTTGAAATATAATCAACTATGCAGGACAAAAATCAGAGCAATCCATGCAGAGCAGCATGTTTATTTTTAGATGCACATCAGCAGCACAGCATAGCAAAGCAACTGTCTAATGTCCAAGCTAAGGCCCTGGGAATTTCCTCTTAACAAGCCTGCGCTTCCGCGCATTGTTACATTACAAAGGGCCGTGCAGGGCCCGAGTGCAGGGCTCCGGGTGACCCCGCCCACCGTGAAATCTGGAACCTGTCACTCCTTAAGTCTACATGGTCCTCAGGGCCGGGGTCACTGTGCAGGTCACCCCGGCAGCTCTGGGCACATTCAAATGAGTAGGTGTGTATGATTATTTCATCTAAAAATATCTCAGAGACCACTGATGGCGTTCCAGGAACAAAAGTTCAGCTTTCTATTTGTGGCTGTGGATCTCCTCAATCCTCACCCTTGTTGTGAAGTGGACTCTGGTCTAGCCCAGAAATGGGGCTAACTCTGGCTTAGATTACAATTAACAAAGTGGTTTTAAAGCATATTATATATATATATATATATATATATATATATATATATAGTTTTTTAAAGCATAGACGCCTATACACACAGCCCCAACACACACACACACACACACACACACACACGAAAAGGAATCTGACACCTGACCCACCTAGATCTTTCATATTATCCTAGTTTCTGGTTCTTGATTTATCTGGGAAATGGATGCAACAAACCTCACATCCTATTAGTTTGAGGAGAAATAACATGCAGTATTACAAATACACTGACCCAAACTAGACTTCCACTTAAAGTTTTGTATTTTGGCCCTAATATGCTTTAAGCCGGCTCTAAGAAACTATTGTAAGAATGTCGGTTAGTGCTGGGTTAGTCGGTGGAAAGTCTTTCCTCTCTCTAAAGTGACATACAATTTGTTGTGTTTAGTTGCTAAGTCATGTCCAACTCTTTTGCCACCCCATGGACTGTAGCCCACCAGGCTCCTCTGTGCATGGAATTCTCCAGGCGGGTTCCGATTTCCTCCTCCAGGGGGTCTTCCCTACCCAGGGATGGAATACACGTCTCCCGCATTGGCAAGCAGATTCTTTACCACTGTGCCACCTGGATAGCCCTTTTGTAAGAATATTTGCCATCAAGTCTCCGGGGGTTTTTGTTGTTTGGAGGGTTTGCGTTTTTTGCTTTTGTTTTGGTTTGGCTTTTTGCCCTTGCAGAGGAAGAGTCCTCATTTGTTACTAAATGAACACACTATGCTAGGAGAGTTTTCAGGCCTTTGTCAATCTCTGCCCACCCTGGGGAAGGTCAAGGCTGCCAAGCTCAGGGCTGTGTCAGGGATTACCAGGGAAGAGGAAGAGTGGGTCTCAGATCTGCAAGCAGGGGTCCATACCTGCCCTGTGGGGTCGACTGTCTGCACCCCAGCAGCCGCCTGTGAGGATGGGGTCCGGCATGATCAGACACCCCAGGGGACCTGCACAGAGAAACGCCAGCCCTGAGCCTGGATGAGATGGTTGGGCTTTGTCAGCAGGTGGATGGCCGGCTGCCCCTGGGCCCACAGATGCAGGAAAAGGTGTTCTAGTCCTTTGGTGAAAAATGTGCAAATGTTAGTAAAAACACCTTTATGGATTGTTTTGTTTGCAAGTGTTTATTATCAGACACTCCTCAGGGGTTCACAGGGCAGGTCGCGAATGTCCGAAGTAGGGCCTGGGAATTTCCTTCCACCAAGGCTGTGCTTCCTCTCTTTGTTACTCCTCAAAGGACAAGTGGAAGCATTGCTCGAGAGCCTTACTTAACCCTTTCTTCTGTCCGCCTGCCCCATCACAGACAAATCCATCTATCAGCCTTTGAAGAAGCAGAAAGATTGCAGACTTGGGTTGTGTGGGGACACCCACAGGTGCATATGCAGACAGGCTTGTATATATGTGTGTGTATATGTGTGTATATATGTATATGTATTTGTGTGTATATATGTGTGTATATGTTTGTATATATGTGTGTATATGTGTATATGTGTATGTACGTGTATATGTACATGTGTGTGTATATACGTGTATATGTTTGTATATATGTGTGTGTGTTTGTATATGTGTGTGTATGTGTGTATGCATATGTATGTGTATATATATGTGTGTGTGTTAGTGGAGAGGAGATAGATAATACAGCATAAAACTTATTTTTTTTAAACTTTTTCTTTTATATTGGAGTATAGCCGATCAACAGTGTTGTGTTAGTTTCAGGTGGACAGCAAAGGGACTCAGCCATCATATACATATATCTGTTCTCCCATCATATACATATATCTATTCTCCCCTCCCATTCAGGCTGCCACATAACACTGAGGAGAGTTCCCTATGCTGTACACTAGGTCCTTGTTGGTTATCCATTTTAAATATAGCACTGTGTACTGTCCATCCCAAACTCCCTAATTACCTCTTCCCCCAACCTCCCCCCTCCACCCATAATAAAGCTTGCTTCTTTTTTAAAGTTCTCTTTCAGTATTACTACATACACCCAGTCATTGTTCAGACCAGACAAAATTTCTACTTTATTTACCAAAACATATTTTCATAGTAAAAATGCTCACCCAATTTTAGTTCCCTGTCCCCATTCCCTGTTCCCAGAGCAGGCCCTTCCTAGGATGATAGTTGTTATTCCCCTTTGGAGTCGGTAAAATGAGTGGAAAGATCTGTCATGAACCAAGTTCTTTATGGAGCATAGGCCACCTGCCTGAACTCCACTAGGGACCAAGGGAAAGCAGAAGTTCTGCCTGTGAGAAAGTTCAAGATGTATTTATACCTGTATGCCGACACATACACTCATGCCTTGTAGTGAGAGTACAAAGCAGTCAGGGAACTGTGTGATCCAAGTCCAGGAAGATCAGAAGAGGAACCTGAGCCCTTGTGCAGCCAGAGATGCTATTATGATACCCAGACACATTTTTCTCGTGACTGTAGTGTCCTCAGCTCTCCAAGCACCAACACAGCTAAGTACATGCATACACACACACACACACACACACACACACACAGGGGGACACACAATTCACTCTCAAGAGACAGCTCTGCCATCTCAGAGGAAATTGCCTCTCGACCCCAGCTCCACAAAAGTTTCTTCTTCCACACCCATCTCTTCTCATTCTTTTCCTGCCTCCAAGGAAGAGACAGGCCTTTGCTGCATCCAAAGCTTGGCTTTAATCCCATCTCATTTCCCAATAGGCTTCTCAGATGGCACAGTGGTAAAGAACCTGCCTGCCAAGGCACGGAACACAGGAGATAAGGGTTTGATCCCTGAAATGGGAAGATCCCCTGGAGAAGGAAATGGCAACCCACTTTAGTACTCTTGCATGAAGAACCCCATGGACAGAGGAGCCTGGTGAGCTATAGTCCATGGGGTCACAAAGAGTCGGACACGACTGAGAACACACACACACACTCACCCTCTCAGTGGCGTCACTACCTCACTACACTCTCCTCTGATTGGCTCTTCCCACTGTCATTTAAACCTGCGTAGGACCATCTCGTGGCAGAACCTTTACTGACCACGCAGCTACTCTTCATCTTCCTTTCCTCCTCACCGTGAAATGCAAGAAAGAATTGTTGATGTTCACGTCCTGTGTCATAAGTAACTACTCACCCAGCAAATGACTCTGTTCTGTCTCCTCATCTCCCTGACTTCCAAGACTCTCTGTGACCTCCATGACCCCAAGCCCACCTCGCTTCCTTGTCTACAGCATGTGCCCTGTGGACTACCACCATCTGTGCTCTCCTCCTGCCTTCTGGGGTTCCAGAGTCTCCTAGCTTTCTAACTACTCGGTTTTCTTTGCAGGTTCCTTTCACCTACTGTTCCTGCCACTTCCCAATGGCCACGATCTGGACCACCTTCCCTTCTCCATCTCCATCACCTCCCTGCTGAAATTCACCTCTCTGTCCAGAGTTCTCTTTTCTCCCTTCTCTGTTAAGTAAACTATTGATCATCCAAGTGCTCAGGCACTCAGTCACGTTCGACTCTTTGTGACACCATGGACTGTAGCCCGCCAGGCTTCTCAGTCCATGGAATTCTCTAGGCAAGAATACTGGAGTGGGTTCCCATTTCCTACTCCAGGTGGTCTTCCCGACCCAGGAATCAGACCTGCGTGTCTTGTGTTTCCTGCCTTAGAAGGCAGATTCTGTACCACTAGCGCCACCTGGGAAGCCCCCATTGATCATCCAAAGTCTGTCTGAAATGCCACCAGATAACTTCCTTTTTACATGTCTCTCCATCCATGAGCTGACTTGTCTTCCAGGCATCCTCGCAACCCTTCCTTATAGTGCCTTTCATATTTGTATTCTCAGTAATTGTTCCCATACACTTATTTCCTAGAACATAGAGATGCTTCCTCATTCATCTTTGTATTCCTCACCCCCAGCACAGCTCCTGGCACATGGGGTTTTTCACTAAATTATAAAGAGTTGAGAATGTCAAAGTGTCATTTAACAGACACTTTAGTGAACTTGTCCCTAAGCGTAAATAACAGTAAACAATAAATGGCTTTACTGTTTGGGGATAAATGATATTAGTAAATTTTTATTTAGATATATATTTAAATTTTTAAAATGCAAAAATTATATCTGAATATACTTTTTAAAGTTAACTCACATTTACACTGCTAACAATATTTCACTTTTCTTCAAGATGGAAGTTAGAGTCCTGAGCACTTCCTATTTGCGTGTTCAGTCTCTGTTTAAAAGCAGAAAGGAATGACAACTTGGATTTCATGTCGAATTAAATTTTCCCTCAGGGAGAATGTCTGAATGTGTCATGAATGACGCTGAATTTTCGTGCACCTGAAGTGGGGTTGCCATGGTGGAACAGGGCTAATATTTTGCCAAGGTTTTGCCACTTCACTATGCAGCTGGCATTACGTAAAATTTCCCCAGCTGCACCTGCAGGTCTTTTGAAGCCACAGAGATGGATTTGCTGAATTGTTTGAAGGAGAACCAGGGGCAGCCCAGGAGAATCAGCCTTATCACTGAGTCAGTACCAAATCCACTCAAGGTCCTGTCTCCCAGGAGCTCAAACGGCAGGGGTGGGTCTCAGAAGGTGGGGCCAGAGGCTCACCCAACTCTGGGTGGTGACAGTATTCTACCTCCTCCCTGGGGCTATGAAGAGAAAGCATAGGAACTATTTATGTTGAAAAATGCCATTCCTTTAAATCTCTACATTAGGTTTTTGTAATAATGCATGTAAAATATTAGTACAAAAGAGCAGGAAATGGCATGTAAAATATGAGCCATAGGTAGCATGGTTTGTCCTAGTATGGTTGAGAGGTGGCTGGAGCACTGGTCAATATGCAGATTGCCAGGCTCTACCTAGATCTATGAAATCAAGGAGGAATGTGGGGCAGGAAGCAGGAAGGAGAGCTGAGCTGGGGAATCCACATTTTTTTAACCAGCACTTTAGATGGTTCCTCTGAAGTCTGATGGACATTTTATTATGCATCAATAACAATAGGAAACACCTGACAACCTGTGTTTAGAAAAGTGTCTACATTGGGCAGGTGGTGCAGTGGTAAAGCATCTGCCTGCCAATTCAGGAAATGCAAGAGATGCTGGTTCCATCCTTGGGTCAGGAAAATCCCCTGGAGGAGGGCATGGCAACCCGCTCTAGTATTCTTGCCTGGAGAATCCCACGGACAGAGAAGCCTGGCGGGCTACAGTCCACGGGGCCGGAAAGAGTCAGATGCGTCTGAGAGCACATACGCATGCACGGTCCACTGGGCACCCCTACCTTCTGTGCGCCCCACTGGGGAGCTTAATGATTTCGCCATCTGGGCTCATCTTTGATGCGATAGCCTTCCTGCTGAATTTGTAGCCCTTTCGTGGGCTCCAGGTGTGGAAGAGAATCCTGTACCGTTTTGTAGCATCCTTCACACTGTCATTTTTAACAATTTGTGTGTTTATGTCTTGGCAGTTTGTCTCAGCACGATATATTATAAAAGCAAGAGCTGGGTTTAGGATTTGGATCTACCCCAGACTCTTCAGTTTCTTTGATCACCAATCTATGTCATTTTTAAATGAGACTTGGCAAGTTGATTAACCTTTCCAAGCTTCCCTTTCTCGAGCGGGAATAGCTAACCAGCTCCTAGCTTATCGTGAAAATTAAACATCATGCACACAGTGTTTTTTTAAAGGCACTCAGCACAGACCCTGTGACAGAGTGGATTCTCAGCAAGAGAGAGCAATTAAAAATAACAACAAATAAACAAACTCCCTCTGCATAGCACAGAAGACTATATTCAATATCCTATGATAAACTATAATGGAAAAGCATATTTTAAAAAAGAATGTATATGTATATATGTAAATATATGTATAACTGAATCACTTTGCTGTACAACAGAAATTAACATAAAGTTATAAATCAACTATATTTCAGTAAAAAAATAACAACAAAAGTTTCATCAACACCAATCACTGAGGAAAAGAGATTAAGTAATTTGTCCAAATTTACTTAGCCAGTAAGTGATAGAACAAGGACATAAACCAAGGTTGTCAGGTGCCACAGCCCATGTTCTCAACATTTTATAGTAATTCTAATAATGTGCAACCTGGGGAGCCATTATTAACAAACAGGAATTGAGCACCAGACTACAGTGTGTTATGTGCCCGGACATAGCAGTAGACAAACAAGGCCCTTCCTTGGACATGAGGGTGGAGACTAGGAAAATCAAAGGATAGAAGAAGAGCTCACAGATCTTTTTAATGCAGTTCAGGACATGCCTTGATGGAGGCAAGTGAGAGGCAGAGGTGTACACACGACTAGAAGGAGTTAAAGCAGCTTCTTGCCTGGAATGACCTTGACTTGGGCCTTGAAAGACAATGGGCATTAGACCAGTGGAAATAGGGGAAGAAGGCAGTTCTAGGCAAAGGCTGGAGAACACACTGCTGGCAGGGCACAGAGGAGGGTCAGAGAGGGGAGAGTAAGAAGAGAAGGATGTGATGGAGAAGAGTGAAGCTGGGAGGGTAGGCAGAAGCCCTAATGATTCAGGGTTTTAGCTGAAGACAATCGTATGTCAAGCTTCCCCGGGGGCTCAGCGGTAAAGAATCTGCCTGCCAATGCAGGAGATGCCGGTCAACCCTGGGTCAGGAAGATCCCCAGAGAGGGAAATGACAGTGCACTCCAGTATTCTTACCTGGGAGATCTCATGGACAGAGGGGCCTGATGGGCTGCTGTTCGTGGGGTCACAAAAGAGTCAAACACAACTGACATAATTAAACAGCAACAGCAAATTGTATGTCACTTTAGAGAAAGGAGAGACTTTTCGTCAACTAACCCAGCAGCTGTCTATCTGCCAGTGTTTCTCCAAATTTAGGCACAGCTTCTGATTCTACTGGCCTGGACCTGGAGACCAGATACCAGTATTTTCACAAACTGAGAAGCACCATGGTAAAATAATCAATTTATATCTCAGTGATTATGAAGCTTTCTTGTGCCTCAGAATCACCCCCTGAACATTTGTTTAAGCACTGATATCTGGGTCTACTCCCTGAGTTTTAGATTCTGCAGGTCTGGAGTGGGCTCAAAAATTTCCATTTTTAGGGAATTCCCTGGCAGTCCAGTGGTTAGGACCCTGCACAAAAAAGAGTTTGCATTTCAAGCAAGTACCTAGGGAGTGTTAAAGCTGCCAATCTTCAGCACTTTACAGAGGGGAATCTCGGGGTGTGAAGCCAGGAACTTAGGCAACAGTACTTAGGTGATTCTTAAGCTGCTGATTTGAAAATTCCTGGGAGCAGGAATGATTGAAATCTCTTGTCTTCTTTGCTCTAATGCTTCTTTAACTTTTAAATATTTCCATAGTGTAAGAAAATCAAAGCCAAGTATTCCTGATATTCTGGGTCATTTTGCCCTATGCTGCTGTGCTGTGCTCAGTTGTGCCTGACTCTTTGTGACTCCATGGACCATAGGCCACCAGGCTCCTCTGTCCATTGGATTCTCTAGGCAAAGAATACTGGAATGGGTTGCTGTTCCATTCTTCAGGGGATCTTCCCTCTCCAGGGATCAAACCTGTGACTCCTGCATTGAAGGCAGGTTCTTTACTACTGAGCCACCTAAGAAGCCCTCGCTTATGCTCTGTAAGTGGTCAAAATATGGTGACTTGGAGGGTTCTTTGGAATTTTAAAAATCCAAAATTTGAAACGTTTGTTTGCCAAGCAGGAAGTTTGTTTGCAAAGCAGGAAGTCACTTGCTGCGCAGAGCAAACACTCAGGTGGAGGGCATGCCCGCTCGGAGACTTTAGACGTGCGACTTTTGAGCAAGTTTCTCTCCATTTTTAGAACAGCTTGAATCTGAGTCTCCGTGGAAAGGGGGCTGTGAATGTGGAAACGTGAGATGGGTGTCTTTGTATGTGGTTAACCAGCTAAGGCAGGAAGAGGCTGGGAAATCCAAAGGCAATGAGAACAAGAAAAGTGAGGGCTTCCCTGGTGACTCAGATGGTAAAGAATCTGCCTGCTAATGCAGGAGACTCAGATTTGATCCCTGGGTCAGGAAGATCCCCTGGAGAAGGGAATGGCAACCTACTCCAGTATTCTTGTCTGGAGAATTCCATGGACAGAGGAGCCTGGCGGGCTATGGTCTGTGGAGTCACAAAGAGTCGGACATGACTGAGCGACTAACACTTTACTTTTAAAAACCAAACCCTACCCAAACTACCTTTTTTAAATGTCATGGTCACAAATTAATTTCTCACACCAAAGATTTGAAGAAAAATATTCGTGTGCAAAATAGCTAGTGGCCAAATTAAAAATCTTTAATACCAGTGAGTAATGAATCAAAACGAGGCTCCCAGGAACAGAAATAATTACAAATCATAAAAAAGGGTTTTATTACCAATCTGGTGTCTTAAGTTCCTCTCTCTGGAGTATTGAAATGCAAACACTCTTCTCAATATCTGGAAGCATCTGGAAATCTTCATTCGTCCAAAGAAGATTCAGCTCCATTAACTATCTCTATTTCATAAAGAACAAATGGACTAACTGTATGCTTTAAGATTTTCCAACAATGCAATTTTCCAAATTTTGACCTTTGTTTACTAGGAAAATGAATTAATGGAGTTCCCCCATTCCTTGGGGGCTTCCCTTGTAGCTCAGCTGGTAAAGCATCTGCCTGCAATGCAGGAGACCCTGGTTTGATTCCTGGGTCCAGAAGATCCCCTGGAGAAGGGACACACTACCCACCCAGTATTCTTGGGCTTCTTTGGTGGCTCAGATGGTAAAGAATCCACCTGCAATGTGTGAGACCTGGGTTTGACCCCTGGGTTAGGAAGATCCTCTGGAGGGGGGCATGGCAACCCACTCCAGTATTCTTGCATGGAGAATCCTCATGGATAGAGGAGCATGGCAGGCTACAGTCCATGGGGTCACAAAGAGTCAGACATGATGGAGCTAGTAAGCACAGCACCCATTTCTTATCCTCACAATATATTCAACCTCTGATGCAAGTTACTTATGAGTTTTAAAACAATGAGTTCAAAGGGAAGTTACTAAAAATAACTGAAGTGGACTATGATTGTATGAAAAGGAAATAAACAGAAAACTACTTTCATTGAGTCCGAGAAACAATAAATTATTGACTCGCTGTTTCCCCTCATTTGTTTAATTTGCACATAGGGATTTTAGTAGAAACCCCCAGGTACACCAATTTGGTTGCCTAGTTACTTTGTGCCTCTGTGAGCTCATATGCAGTGGGGTGCCTTCACATTTCCTGATGTTCCCCCCCCAACACTTTTGAACCCACCTGGGTTCCAGTCCCAGCTCAGCCCTCAGTTCAGTTAGTTCAGTTCAGTTCAGTTGCTCAATTGTGTCCGACTCTTTGCGACCCCATGGACTGCAGCACGCCAGGCCTCCCTGTCCTTCACCAACTCCCTGAGTTTACTCAAACTCATGTCCACTGAGTTGGTGATGCCATCCAACCATCTCATTCTCTGTCATCCCCTTCTCCTCCTGCCTTCAATCTTTCCCAGCATGAGGGTCTTTTCAAATCAGTTAATTCTTCATATCATGTGGCCAAAGTATTGGAGTTTCAGCTTCAGCATCAGTCCTCCCAATGAATATTCAGGACTGATTTCCTTTAGGATGGACTGGTTGGATCTCCTTGCTGTCCAAGAGACTCTCAAGAGTCTTCTCCAACACCACAGTTCAAAAACATCAATTCTTTGGCACTCAGCTCTATAGTCCAACTCTCACATCCATACATGACTATTGGAAAAACCATAGCTTTGACTGGATGGACCTTTGTTGGCAAAGTAATGTCTCTGCTTTTTAATATGCTGTCTAGGTCGGTCACAAGTTTTCTTCCAAGAGTAAGCATCTTTTAATTTAATTCAGCCCTGCTGGTGTTCAATCCAGATGCCTTGAGCTTGGCCATATAGCTGACCCTGTTTATTCATGATTCCTACCCATAGGAAAGAATCACTAGTTAAAGGAGGAAACAGTGAGTCTCTTTTGCTTTGATGATGTCTGAAAAAAAAGGTGAATCACAGGGGGTAAGATAAGGGCCCCTGTGAAGACCTTTGTGGTGGAACATGGCAGGTGGTCTCTAGGATGGTACTACACAGAGTGTAATTTGCACAAGACTCACCTAGAGAGTTTTTTTAAATGATTCTGGACTCCACCCTGAGATTCTGGTGAGAAGGCTTGAGAGTCCCCATCACTGAACCTCATGAGCTTATTAAGTATTCTCCCCATGAGGATCATCCAGTCCAGGTGCTGATCGGTACCCACCAGGATGTTCCCTCATACGGTGTGAAGAGCAGTGGGCCCCAAGGTCTCACCACTGGCTTTGAGGTGAAGGAGAGGAGAAAGCTTTCTTCGAGCTCTTAGAGTCACTGGCTCCGTCTGAAACTTGGACTGACAAAGGCAGGTGAACAGGAGGAAAGTATACACATTTATTTAATACGTTTCCCATGACGATGACTCCTTTATGAAGAAATGAAGACCTAAAGAGACAGTTAAACCTGAGTGCTTCTTCTGTGGTAGGGCTGGTGAAGAGTGGCGAGTGGAGGAAGGCTAAGGAAGGACAGAGTGTGAGGAAGTGTAGGGAATGGAGAAAGCTTAGCAAGTCCTCTTTGCTCAGATTCTTCTCAGCATCCCTGGGGCAGAGAGAGGGCACCTCTCACATGAAGGTCTTATGATCTGCTTCAGAGTGGAAGGGCAAGGGAAGATCAGAGAGACTTTCCTGCTTCTGCCATTTTCCCAAACTCTCAAACTCCAAACCATAAGATGCTGTATCTGGGGGGACAGTGTCCTGAACTCCGTCAGAGAGCAACCCACCTCCCGTGGCCTCATCCCACCACTTCCCTTTTTGATGGCAGCCTCCAAAGTGGCTCATTGTCACTGGCCACCTAGATGCCTGATAGAACAGAAATTACAAAAATATACAAGCACCAGTCAACAGATGGTAGGGTCTAAGGCCAGCAGAATGCAAAGCAAGAGAGGAAGATGCTTTGAAGACATGCTGAGTATAGTCTTTCTAGTAAGAAGTTTCAAGAACAAGCGTTGGAATTAGTTCTGCAGGGAGCAAAGTGGCTGGGCTTCCCAAACACACAAAATTTAATTATCAATCACATTGACTCACAAACTACATGACATAGAAAACATGTCTGGTTGTTGATAATGGAGGATCACCTTGGAACTAGGATGGCAACTGGAGGAGTGCATTTCGCTTGGGAAGTTGGGATACACATTTGAAGCGAGGAAGTATGATAGACCGACCTGCTTTGATTAATACAGATAAGAAAAAATTGAGGATCCAGTGGAAAACTCAATAATAAGAGATTTGAATCAGAGAGGCTGGGGAGGGATGGCACAAGGGTTGGAAAGGGGATTTGGGGAAACATGTTAGAAAAAGTAGTGTGATGCCACACACATACTCTTTATTACTTTTATGTTTCTACATAGCATGTTTGCCCATCTGATAGATAACTTATTTGTTTATTGTCAATATTACTGTATCTGTCAAGGCCACACCAGAAAAAGAAACCACACTCTCAAAGGTTCATTGGAAAGGTGTAGGCTTTTAGTCAATAGGGGACTTGCAGCACCAGGAAGCTCTTGATCACCTCCTGTAGGGCAGGAAAGGGTCAGAAGTTGGGGTGGGGTGTCAGAGAAGCCTGGCAAGACCTCTGGATGTGGAAGAGGGGGTTCCCCAGAATCTGTGGCTGAGGATGGAGCAATGCAGCCACTGCCAAACTGTAGCCCAGTGAGGAGGGAGGGCAGCAGATCCCCGGCTCCGCTTTCCTCCCATCCTACCATCTCCTGCTGGGATCTCCTGCTCTCCCAGATGACAAGGTGCTACAGGGTGTGGGGTGGATCCCTTGGTGCACAAAGCCAGGCAGAGAAGGGTGGCGATGGACCGGGAGCCCAGCCAGCATGCTCTTTCAGCTGGAATGAAGCTCTTCGGGGACAGCTGTGTTTATTACCGCTTATCTCTAGGGTCTCCGTTAGTGTCTGGTGTGCAGGTATTTAACAACATGTGGTGAAGGAATGAATGATGCATGGCTTGGAAGAAGAGGCCTGGCATCTGATTATACACATTATACTAGTAAGTTATCCAGAAGCCCGCTTTGCCCACTTCTAAGTCTTTCTCTGTGAGCAGACAGGCGTGATTCACAGTACCCCATGGGTCCCAATGCTATACATCCAGCAGCACAACCGCAGGGGTCTCAAGGTTCACGCTCCAGTGTCTACAGATGCTAGGGGCACAGGAGGGCCTCACCACCCAGCTAACTACCCCCAGACAGGACAGAAAGGCTTTTGGACATGGGCTGCTCTGGTTCTTCCATTCTCACAGAGTCAGAGGCTCTGAGACCAAGCATTCCAGACTGGCAGTAAAATGGGGATGAAAATCATTCACCCCTCCCAGAAACATGAGACTTGGCTGGGCGCTGACCCACCGTCTGGCATGGTGTAAACAGCAGTAGCTGTAAGGATTGTTTCCTGTCTCTGCTCCTGAGAGAGGCGTGGGACCTGAGGCAGAGGCTCTGTTTTCTGCACTGGATCCTTGATCAGGCAGAGGGGCAGGGAGAAGAACAGGACAGCCCGTCCCAGAGGAGACTCCACCCCATTCCCATGCAGAGCTTCCTGCTTCCTTCCTTCAGAGTTAAGTGGAGCGAAACTGGTTACCCTTCTGACTTCCGGGTCAGTGCCACACACACACTTTTTTTTCTCCAGGTGGCCTGGGGATGCTTAGAAGAGTACTGAGAAAGAGACTGTGCCATTCTTCCTTCCTCAGGGTCAGGGAGATGTTTCCAGATGGAGCCGAGGTGAGAAGCAGGTCGGGGACTCCTGGAAGATGAGCTTCCCTGGGAGAAGATGGGCATTGCCTTAGAGTCTGGGGACTCAAGTGGTCTTCCTTTGCCAGAGGGTCTCCTCCACTTCTGTTTGCTGGTGCCAAGTCCTTCCTCCAGCCCTTTGGGTCTGTATTTCTAATAGCACCACTCCAGGCTAAAACAGAAGAGGTTAATAAAGACAGGATAGGTGACCCTCTAACACCAGTCTCCTGTAGTTGCGAGACAAGTTTACAAGACGCTCTGGAATCCAGGGCACAAAGGTGGGTGGCGGGGAGAGGTTCCTCTGGGTTTCAGGCAATAAGGTGGTACATGTCTGGGGAGAATTTAAGATCAATAATGAAACAAACTAAATGCCTTTAAAAAGCAAAAATGATCACTGTTCAGTGGCAATTCCAAACAACGTCTGACAAAATGCTCTTCCTAAACAAATCTTTTGTTGGTCTAAGTTCTATATAATTACTGTTATCACAGGCAAGTTTCAGTAATAGAATGAATCTAAGCTCCTAGCTACCATATTTGTATTACTTATCTTTTGATGAAGCTTGTGTTCTGCATAGAAGTTAATTCAGAAAACTGTCATATGCTGGCTCCTGGCACACAGGGACCTCGCTACACACGCTGGTTCCAAGAATAAGTTCCCGATGGTTTGTAACTGTCCGAGGTTGCTCCAGGTGTGTCTGTGTGTGTGTTAGTCACTCAGTCATGTCCAACTCCTTGTGACCCCGTGGACGGTAGACCACCAGGCTCCCCTGTCCATGGGATTTCCCAGACAAGAATACTGGAGTGGGTTGCCATTTCCTTCTCCAGAGGACCTTTGCATCTCCTGCATTGCAAGCAGATTCTTTATCATCTGAGCCACCAGAGAAGCGCCCCCCCACCCGCAAGTGTTTCTGTCTCCCTGCATTTGTACAGTACACTGCCCTGTGTACTGCCATGTGCAATCTGCCCCTACATTTGAACAGCAGCCTACAAATAAGCCAAATTAGCATGGTAATTGTATACACAAATAAACTGGACAACTGTTACTTCAATTCTGTCATTCTGTGGGACTTCACAGAATTTTTATTTGTGTTTAAAATTTAAAACAGCGAAGGAGAGTACTACTTGCATAGTGTACTCATTTTGTTTGATAAATACAGGTGTTAGCTCATACCGAAATGTTTTACTGAGAATTAATATTTCAGTGAAATTTTTTTTCTTTTTTAGTTGTTCTAAATCTAAAGAATTAACCAAGAAAATAAGGATTATTACTGAAAATAATGTTCTCATATAAAAGAGGGAAAAGTTAATAAAAGATCTGGTCCAGATGTCAAATATACTAGAGGCTTCCATGGTCCAGAATTATGAGTGCTGGTTGCTGCCTTATTCGATCAGAATTTACAATGCAGAGGAGTGTGTGTATGTGTGTGTGATAAAGGTGTACATATGCATGTCTGTACCTGTGTGTCCGTGTGTATTCATGGGTTTAGGGAATACACACATGTATTTTCTTTGTATTACATAATTCTTGGGAAATTTTATGTCAATCATAAAAAGATACTTAAATATTGCTCTTAGTACACATAAATATCCCTAGACAGGCATTTGATGTATAAGGTGATTCTGGCACTTAGGAAGGGACAATATGGGAGAATTACTGATGGAGGTCACCAACCCAAGGGCCGGAGGTCACTGATAAGAGTTCCCTTAGTCACTCAGTCATGTCCAACTCTTTGCAATCCCATGGACTGTATGTAGCCTGCCAGGCTTCTCTGTCCATGGTGATTCTTCAGGCAAGAATACTGGAGTGGGTACTCTATCCCATCTCCAGGGGATCTTCCTGACTCAGGAATCAAACCGGGGTCTCCTGCATTGCAGGCAGAACAGCTGAGCTACCAAGGAAGCCCTTAGTGAGAATAAAGAACCCCAGGAGAAGTTATGTATGTGAAACTCCCACTGGATAAAACACAAAGACCAGATCCTTCTGGCCATAAATAAGAAGGAAAAGGGAACAACACTTGAGGAATTCAAGAAAACACTAAAAATATATGTGGTTTTCCCCCAGTTAAAGTTCCAGGTCAGACAAGGCAAACGGAAGGGGTGGGTCCTGGAGTAATCATATAATTGTTCAAAGGTAGCTGTGTTTTGTGTACTATGCATCAACTCTAAAAATAGTTCAGTGATCCCAAGAGGCTGGCTTTGAATTATAGAGGGTGATGTAGTTAGGAAAGGTCTTGAACTTGGAAACTTGGACTCATTGTTCTGACCTAGGTCGTGGAGTTGGAGGGGGCTGGACAACCTCCATGCAGTGCAGCAACCCCTTGCTCCATGCTGGATCATTGCCAAGGGCCATAGCAGCCACCATAAACACCATCTCTTAACTCCATCTGTCCCTGAAACACTCAAAAAGTACAGGCTAGAACCCAGGACAACTAAACTTTGGGTTTGCCAACCTGATCACCAAGCACACTGATAGGTCAGACAGACTCTCAGAGTTTGCCATCATGGCATGAAATGGAACAGAGGAGTTTCCAAAGAGATGGCTTATGCATGACTTAGATTTCAGGAGTCAGAGAATTCCCTCAACCTCTGGATAGAGCACTCAAAAAACTAATGCTTTTCCCAATATTAAAACAAGTAAGTTGCTTTGAACAGGAGCTAGTTTATTGAGTAATATGCATAATATCTGGTATGTGCCCTTCCATTTTCTTCAGAAGCGATTCACTTCCGGTAAAATAACAAGTGGTGTTCGCGGTCTGATGATGGACTAATCGCGCTAATGATAGACTAGCTTGTTTCCCCAAGGCTCAGTCATGAGCCTGCGCTCCACATCTCTGGGCTTTTAAAAGCACATTCTTCCTGCTCCCCAAGGAGCTGAACTTCAGAAACGTTGATGGATGACCATTTGTGCTTCATTTTCCATCTTCATCACTCTTCCCCCCATTTTATGCTTCTCCTCCTGGAGCTTATTTTAGGCCCCTTCTTGGGGCTGGATTTGAGAGCCATTGTTGTTCACAGACACAGGCATCAGCCCAACCTTTTCCGATTTCTTTCAGAAACAAATGTTGTCATTGTGCCTGACATAATATGTATTCTTGAAAGAGCATTTTAAAAAGAATATATCATGGCTCCGAAGAACTGAGGGAAGTGGAGGTGGAGAGACCCGACTGTCAGATGTGAAGCAACCTTGGAGCAGGGACTCAGATGGAAGGCAAGAGGTGTCCCTGGGGGGCGGCCAGCTTACCACAGGGATGGCCTTCGCTGGTTGACCAGAAGGTGATGCTGACCTAGTGATGTTACCCTTGTATTGTAGGTCTTGGGAAATTTATTGAGTGTCTCCTATGTGCTGAGGATTTCTAACTCTACCTTAAAAGTTATTTTCTCTCTTTGGCTAAGATGGTGGACTGTCTCCTGCCCACCACCAACTGTCCCCTGCTCCCCGTGTACCCCGGTCCACATAGGGGGACTCCTGTAGCCTTATAAATAAGTGGGGGAGCTTGGTGGGTTCAGTGTATTAGAAGTCAAAACCACTCCGTGTCTACGCCCTTGAAAATTCTGGATTCTCCTGACAGTGTATAATCCTAGTCCTTGGAAAGGGATGAACCCATAAAATAAAATCTCCCCTTGATTCATTTAGTGATCAGAAAAGTATTCATTGAATACATACTATTTTCCTTGTCACAGTTACTTATTATTTTGGTACATATTTTCTTTTATAAGCCCACCTTCAAATTAATCATTTTTAACTAACAATTTTCTAAAAATCTAATAGTTAAAATGCAGATTTTAAAGGATCAGTTCTCAAGAATTCAATTTTCTTTCTTAAATACATTGTTTCATGGGTACCACTTGAATGAAATTCAGGGGTGGTGTCCACAAAATTGAAAGAGAAAAAAATCTTTATTTTTTATTAACACCTAATTACTATATAGGATTTCCTTTAATTAGGAACCTAAGTGACAACCCATAGCCATATTAACAGTACATATGACTCTGTCACCAAGAGATATCGTTACTATGTTGCAGACCTTCAAAAATCTAGTTTATTCCCATCTCTTCATAAAGTGTGTGATAGTTATTAAACCCGTCTCATTAAAACTTTTAATTCAATAGATTAAGAAAGAAGCAAATATATTACTGAGTCACATTATTTTAATATTTTGATAACTATTTTCAGTGTTATTATTTTGCCTTGTAATACTATGTATTTGTTTTATGCATTTAAAAGCATTATTCTGAGAAGGAATCATAGACTTCACCAGATAGCCAAAAGGGTCCGGGGCACATACTCTGATTTTGAATCTTATTTTAATAGTCCTTTCATTTTTTGTGTGTGTGTATTCCTTGCTTTAATCCTTATCTCACCCCCAGAGATAAGTAAACAAAAAATACAGTTCTGTGATTTTTTTTTTTTTTTTGTGGCCAGTGTGGTGGTGGTTTAGTTGTTCATTCGTGTCCAACTCATTGTGACCCCGTGGACTGCAGCCTGCCAGGTTCCTTGTCCGTGGAATTTTCCAGGCAAGAATGCTGGAGTGGGTTGCTATTTCCTTCTCCAGGAGATCTTCCCAACCCAGGGATCAAACCCAGGTTCCTGCATTGCAGGTGGGTTCTTTGCCAACTGAGCCACAAAGGAAGCCCAGACAGTGTACACTTTATTCCAAGTAGTACCTGCACAGCATTGCACTGTATGTCTGATGCATAGTTCATTTAACCTGGTCCTTTCAGCCAGGGCCAGGGAGATACAAGCTTTTTTAGTCTATGTCTAGAGATATCTTTTTTTAAGATTTTTTTTTTACATGAACCATTTAAAAAGTATTTAGTGAACTTGTTACAATACTGCTTCTATTTTATATTTTGGTTTTTTGCCATGAGGCATGTGGGACCTAAGCTCCCTGACCAGGGATTGAACCCGCACCCCCTGCATTGGAAGGGCAAGTCTTAAACACTGGACCACCTAGATATATCTTTATTTTTCCCTCACCTATGAATGTTTTTTCAAGTGTAGAGCCAGGTGAGGCTACCCTGTAAGAAAACATAGGTGGAAAAGAATGCTGGGACCAGGGACCAGGCTAAATTTAGAGGGTAAATAGAGGAAGAAAGGCCACCAAGGGGATGGAGAAGGAGAAGAGACCCTTGGGTAGGAGGACGATCTGAAGACTGGATGCTGCAGAAGCCTGAACAAAATGGGGTTTCAAGGAGGAGGGAACAGCCAACTCTGTGACATGCTGGATCAAGGACAATAAAAACAGCAAATGCACCACTGGCCGTGGAGACGTGGAAATGATGGTGACTGTCATGAGAGCCACTAGCGCAGCACTAGGGAAGGAAGATGGATTTGACTGACATAGAGGTCAGAGAAGAGACATGAGGAAGTGGAGAGAAACGCTGATGTTTTCAACTCTTTGGTCAAGAGTTGCTGTGAAAGGAGCATAAAAATATTGCAGTCAGTGAGGAAAGATATGTCAAAGCAAGGCTTTTCAAGAGAGATTCTAGAGCATGTTTGTGTGCTTCTGGGACTGATCAGTGCTGAGGATGAAAGAGGAAATGGGCTTCAGAGCCAAGAGACGAAAGAGGCAGGTCTTTGGGAAGAGCAGGGCTGAGTCATCCTCTTACACCAGACAGAGGGATGATTTTAATGCATAAGCTGTTTGTCAGCCCTCAGGCACAGTTAAGAACTGCTCTCTGATTACATGGTTCTCCACTTCTCTCTAACCCCACTACTCTCTTTAAAAAAATTTTTTTATTAAGGTATAGTTGATTTACAGTGTTGGGCTTATTTCGGGTATACTGCAAAGGGAATCAGTTGTATGTATATCCTCTCTTTTTAAGACTCTTTTTCCATGTAGATTATTATGGAGTATTGAGTAAAGTTCAAAGTTCCCTGTGCTGTGCAGTAGGTTCCTATTAGTTATCTATTTAATATATAGCAGTACGCATATGTCAATCCCAGTCTCCTAGCTTATCCCTCCTCCCTTATCCCATTGCCCTCTTGCTATCTCTGTGAATGAAAATCGCTCAGTTGAGTCCAACTCTTGGTGACTTCATGGACTATATAGTCCATGGAATTCTCCAGGCCAGAATACTGGAGTGGGTAGCCTTTCCCTTCAGGGGATCTTCCCAGCCCAGGGATCAAACCCAGGTCTCCCGCATTGCAGGCGGGTTCTTTACCAGCTGAGCCACCAGGCCATTTCCATATTAAAACCTCATTGAAGACTTAAACTATTTCAAGCTTATATGCAGCTCATTGGAAATGGACATGTCCACCTTTCAAAGGCATTTGAGTCAGAGCAGAGGTTGTTCCTTTGCTTAAAGCAATTTGTCTCTGAAAGTATAAGTTTAGGAATTAGGGGCAGAAGACATAGGTTTTTCTGTTGCTTTTCAAATCCTCCCGCGGAGGTGATAGTCTATACTGCTAATGTCACCTGGCACCATCTTTTTTCAGACCACCGTGGTGCCCTTCACTACACTTCCAATTCAGCTGTATCCTAATATGATAGAAAGAACCATTTAACATTCTTTCTTGAAAGAATATAGGCACTGAAAAAATTGGGGTGATTTATTTAGAGCTTCATTTCTAGTACTAGTTAAATTGTGGACCAAGCATCATAAAGAAAAGACTAAAAGATTAACACAAGGTTAACACTGTCTCTATCTACTCAGAAATCATCACTTTATTTTGGGCATTAGGCTTAGGGATCAATCCCTTACCTGTACCTGGAGAATTGTCACGATTTAGGTGAAAAGAAAATGTATCTGAGTATCTGGAGAGGATCGGGGCAGGCTCCAGGGCACAATGTTAAGAGTCCCATCTGGGAAGATGGAAGATCTCGATTCTAAATCTGTCTCTGACACTAATGGGTTCTATGACCTTGGTGAAGCCTCTTAATTCCCTCTAGCATGGTCCCTGGGAAGAATGATCACTAGGTCGCCTTGGCTCTAAAATTCTTTGATTCTGATTTCTCTCCTATCATGGATGATTCTTCAGTCCATATTTGTCTGGTGGTTTTGGCATCATGGCTGTTCACTCATCAACTTGATAAATTTGGAGGTAGTTATTTCTCCAGTCAAAGGCAAAAACGGGGGAACCTCTGTTTTGGTGTCAAAGGAAGTGCCGAGGCCCTGAAAACAGTAAAGAGCCCTGGTGTCTTCATGGGAGGCATCTTAGGGGAACGGAGACTTGCAGCCCCAAACTATGGTCTGCTAAATGTTAGCAGGTGCCCTCACTGCTGCTGCAGGTACGTGAAAACTGCTGACACAGGTTTCTGCACCCCAGACACACAATAGAAGAGCAGAAATTATAGGAGGAATGACCGCCCAGTGTTCATGAGCAAAGGAATTTGCACGCTTGAGACCAAATGCAACTTCCTTCAAAATCGCTTCCTTCCCAGACCAAGACAAAAGGGCATACCCATGTCCCCCAGTACTCAGCTTTTCTCCATGAGACTCACATGGCAGGGGGAGGAGGAGTCAATGACAAGTGTGGTCAGTCCATAAGTCTGACATCATCCGCATCATGACTGGAGCATGTGGGTGATATATGTCATGTCATGGGCATCAGTGAGCACTTTTTGCTATGTGGTATGTCACCTCTAAGAGCTAAAGGTGGAATCTGAGGGCCAGACATGGTTCCAGGCCATCGCTGGTAAACCCTCCATAAGAAAAGGTCAAGAGAGAAGGTCAACAAAGTTCAAGAGAAGGCTGTTGATGGCACCTCTATGGAGCTGTGTCCTGAATCTGCCTCCATTTCCACTCTATGCTGTCTCTCTCTCTTTCAAGAAAAGGCAGGAAAGGTAGTCTTGGCAGTGATCCAAAACAGGGCTTCGCTTGGAGGGTACTTTGGATTTCTAGCCAAAGTTGGTGCCATCACTGGAGACATAAGGTGGGTAGAATATGGCTGTCAACTGTATCCAATTGGTCCAAAAGATGGACAGCTCTACAGCCAAGCTTCTACAGGAAAGCTCCTACAGCAAAGTAAGTCTCTGAAAGATATGCACCAAGAATGCGTAATAAATCTGTCCATTAGTGGAATGGGTCCAGTAACAGCAAGTGCAAATAAAACCTAAAAGTCGCAGCTGAGCACAAATATGAACAAGTCCAATTAGCAGAGACTCTGCCAAGATATACACACAAAAGATAAGAATGAGCCCATTTGTATACTATAAAACTGCCCAATTATTTGTCGGTTCCTTCCTTGTGTAAGGACAAGTCAGTGCCAGAAGGGAATTTTCCTGGCCTCACTATAGTAAATACCAAAAGAGAGCGGACCCTGGGCCACATTGGGTCAAAAGGGTTACCAACATCTGGTTGTGAATTAAAAGGAAAAAAAAAGGCTCCTCTGTCAAAATGTGGAAGTATATTTTGCAAGTGGAGGCTTCGTGGACTTTCGTATACCCTTCTGCTGGGTATATACTAATATTGTGGCTTTCTTAACTTTGCTTGCATGTTAAACTTTCAAATACACTTCTTTAATGAAACAAATAGATGTCTCTGCCTTCAGGGAGCTCCCACAGTAGTGGAGGATTGGAAGGTGGAGACAACCAGTAAAATATTAATAAATAAGTACATTATAGGTTATTGTAGGGCTTCCCAGGTGATGCTAATGGTAAAGAACCCACTTGCCAATGCAGAAGAAATAAGAGACCTGGGTTTGATCCCTGGGTTGGGAAGATCCCCTGGAGGAGGGCATAGAAACCTACTCCAGTATTCTTGCCTGGAGAATCCCCATGGAGGAGCCTGGTGGGATACAGTCCATGGGGTCGAGAAGAGTGGGACATGACTGATGTGACTTGGCACACATGCACAGTGTTTTAGAAGTGATATATGATATGGAAAAAATTCATCAGAGAAGGGGGTTGGGAGGGCTAAAATGTGACATATGGTGGTCCGGGAAGCCCTCACTAAGAAAACAGTGTTTGGAGCAAGGTAGGAATGAGGTGAGGAGTGAGACAGGAGGATATCTGAGCTAAGAGCATCCAGGCAGAGGGAACAGCCAGTGCCAAGACTCTGGGATGGAACATGGTGGCTCACAGGGAGGCCAGCACAGCTGGAGCAATGTGGAAAGAAGAAGAGGAATTAAGTGAGGTATACTCTGTTCGTTTCCAAGGCAAACCATTCAATATCATGGTAATCCAAGCCTATGCCCCAACCAGTAAAGGTGAAGAAGCTGAAGTTGAATGGTTCTATGAAGACCTACAAGACCTTTTAGAATTAACACCCAAAAAAGATGTCCTTTTCATTATAGAGGACTGGAATGCAAAAGTAGGAAGTCAAGAAACACCTGGAGTAACAGGCAAATTTGGCCTTGGAATATGGAATGAAGCAGGGCAAAGACTAAGAGTTTTGCCAAGAGAAAGCACTGGTCATAGCAAACACCCTCTTCCAACAACACAAGAGAAGACTCTACACATGGACATCAGAAGATGGTCAGCACTGAAATCAAATTGATTATATTCTTTGCAGCCAAAGATGGAGAAGCTCTATACAGTCAGCAAAAACAAGACCAGGAGCTGACTGTGGCTGAGATCATGAACTCCTTATTGCCAAATTCAGACTTAAATTGAAGAAAGTAGGGAAAACCAATATACCATTCAGGTAGGACCTAAATCAAATCCCTTATGATTATACAGTGGAAGTGAGAAATAGATTTAAGGGACTAGATTTGATAGAGTGCCTGAGGAACTATGGAATAAGTTTCGTGACATTGTACAGGAGACACGGATCAAGACCATTCCCATGGAAAAGAAATGCAAAAAAGCAAAATGGCTGTCTGAGGAGGCCTTACAAATAGCTGTGAAAAGAGAAGCAAAAAGCAAAGGAAAAAAGGAAAGATATAAGCATCTGAGTGCAGAGTTCCAAAGAATAGCCAGGAGAGATAAGAAAGCCTTCCTCAGCAATCAATGCAAAGAAATAGAGGAAAACAACAGAATGGGAAAGACTAGAGATCTCTTCAAGAAAATTAGAGATACCAAGGGAACATTTCAGGCAAAGATGGGCTTGATAAAGGACAGAAATGGTATGGACCTAACAGAAGCAGAAGATATTAAGACGAGGTGGCAAGAATACACAGAAGAACTATACAGAAAAGATCTTCACGACCCAGATAATCATGATGGCATGATCACTGACCTAGAACCAGACATCCTGGAATGTGAAGTCAAGTGGGCCTTAGAAAGCATCACTACGAACAAAGCTGGTGGAGGTGATGGAATTCCAGTTGAGCTCTTTCAAATCCTGAAAGATGATGCTGTGAAAGTACTACACTCAATATGCCAGCAAATTTGGAAAGCTTAGTAGTGGCCACAGGACTGGAAAAGGTCAGTTTTCATTCCAATCCCAAATAAAGGCAATGTCAAAGAATGCTCAAACTACCGCACAATTGCACTCATCTCACGCGCTAGTAAAGTAATGCTCAAAATTCTCCAAGCCAGGCTTCAGCAGCATGTGAACCGTGAACTTCCAAATGTTCAAGCTGGTTTTAGAAAAGGCAGAGGAACCGGAGATCAAATTGCCAACATCCGCTGGATCATGGAAAAAGCAAGAGAGTTCCAGAAAACATCTATTTCTGCTTTATTGACTATGCCAAAGCCTTTGACTGTGTGGATCACAATAAACTGTGGAAAATTCTGAAGGAGATGGGAATACCAGACCACCTGACCTGCCTCTTGAGAAACCTATATGCAGGTCAGGAAGCAACAGTTAGAACTGGACATGTAACAACAGACTGGTTCCAAATAGGAAAAGGAGTACATCAAGGCTATATATTGTCACCATGCTTATTTAACTTCTATGCAGAGTACATTATGAGAAACGCTGGACTGGAAGAAACACAAACTGGAATCAAGATTGCCGGGAGAAATATCAATAACCTCAGATATGCAGATGACACCACCCTTATGGCACAAAGTGAAGAGGAACTAAAGAGCCTCTTGATGAAAGTGAAAGAGGAGAGTGAAAAAGATGGCTTAAAGCTCAACATTCAGAAAACGAAGATCATGGCATCTGGTCCCATCACTTCATGGGAAATAGATGGGAAAACAGAGGAAACAGTGTCAGCCTTTATTTTTCTGGGCTCCAAAATCACTGCAGATGATGACTGCAGCCATGAAATTAAAAGATGCTTACTCCTTGGAAGGAAAGTTATGACCAACCTAGATAGCATATTCAAAAGCAGAGACATTACTTTGCCAACAAAGGTCCATCTAGTCAAAGCTATGGTTTTTCCAGTGGTCATGTACAGGTGTGAGAGTTGGACTGTGAAGAAAGCTGAGCACCGAAGAATTGATGCTTTTGAACTATGGTGTTGGAGAAGACTCTTGAGAGTCCCTTGGGCTGCAAGGAGATCCAACCAGTCCATTCCAAAGGAGATCACAGTCCTGGGTGTTCATTGGAAGGACTGGTGCTGAAGCTAAAACTCCAATACTTTGGCCACCTCATGGGAAGAGTTGACTCACTGGAAAAGACTCTGATGCTGGGAGGGATTGGGGGCAGGAGGAGAAGGGGACGACAGAGGATGAGATGGCTGGATGGCATCACTGACTCGATGGACATGAGTTTGGGTGAACTCCAGGAGTTGGTGATGGACAGGGAGGCCTGGTGTGCTGCGATTCATGGGGTCACAAAGAGCCAGACACAACTGAGCCACTGAATTGAACTGAACTGAACTGAACTGATACACATATTCGGGGCTTCCCTGATGGCTCAGCAGGTAAAGAATTCACCTGCGATGCAGGAGACACAGGAGATGCGGGTTCAATCCCTGGATCAGGAAGATCCCCTAGAGGAAGGACATGGCAACCCACTCCAGTATTCTTGCCTGGAGAATCCCATGGACTGAGCAGTCTGGTGGGCTACAGTCCAAAGGGTCACAAAGAGTCAGACACAACTGAGAGATTGAGCACACACATGCATATACATAGTCATTCTTTTTCAGACTCTTTTCTCAAATAGGTTATAATAGACTATTGAGTAGGGGTCCCTGTGCTATACAGTAAGTGCTTGCTGGTTATCTATTTTATATATAGCAGTGTGTGTATATTAATGACTCCTAATTTATCCCTCCCCCCACATTTCCCCTTTGGCAACGAAATTTTTGGTTTTCGAAATAAGAGAGTTTGTTTCTGTTCTGTAAATAAGTTAATTTATATCATTCTTAAAATTAGATTCCACGCATGAGTGATATCATGTATTTGCTATTACCTGGCTTACTTCACTTACTATGATAATCTATAGGTCCATCCAAGTTGCTGCAGGTGGCATTATTTCATTGTTTTTTTATGGCTGAGTTGTATTCTACTACATATATGTACTATATCTTCTTTATCCATTCATCTGTTGATGGACATTTAGATTGCTTCCCTGTCTTGGCTACTTGTAAATAGTGCTGCTAAGAACAGTGGGGTGCATGTATCTTTTCAAATTATGGTTTTCTTTGGATGTATATCCAGGAGTCGCATTGCTGGATCATGGGGTAGTCCTTTTGTTTGCTTTTCTGGATCACCTAGGACGTGCCAACACTGAACAAGGATCTGGGTATACAATACATAAGACAAGGTCCAGCCCTCAAAGCACTTACAGTCAATTCATTAAAATGATCATTTGAGTGTAGTGTGGTACCTGCAGAAACACACATACCTCCTCATTTGAGGTCAGGGAGAAAAAATACTTGACTCAGCCTGGGAAGGGTGGGAAAGTCTTTGGAAGAAATAACATCTGCTACTTAATTGAAGATTAAAAGTTAGCCAGATGAAGAAGGGGGAAGGGCAAAAGCATGACACAGCCTGGAATGTTCCAGGAAAGACACATTTACTCGGTGCTTACATTTCTGCCTGAGCAAATAACTCTATCTCCAATGAGGCTAACCCCTCAAGTCATAAGTGATGCCTCATACTAACACAAATGTCGATAACATGACTAGTTGAATTAGTTACTCAAGCTGCACCATCGCAATCAGGCAAAAGTCTGGTTTCAACTTGCCACCAACTCCAACATCTTAGAACTCAGACAAGGGCTCTTTCCCAGCGAACAGCAGCTGTAGCTGTGACAGGGCAAAGTCTTCCCATCAGCACTGGCCTCTGGGTTGCAGCCGAGACCATATGGTGGTTCCATTTTTTATTGGTCTTTGTTTTCATTGTGAAGAGAGTGCCACAAGCACGGAGTGTTCCTAGCAACAAACAGGACGGTGGGTGAGAGAGGAATTGCTCCTCAGGGAGGCAAATGGACAGCCACCTTGACGACGCCCAGTCTGATGTCGGAGTCGACGGCGCCCCACAACCCAAGGCAAACAGGAAAAAGACAGCATTTCCAAAGTGTGAACCCAGGATCTGACTCAGACAGCAGGGTGTTTTTTAAGGCAAGACGTATCCAAGTCAAGGTCCCCCGCATTGTTACTCTTACTTTATTGAAGACAGTTGCTTTACTTGTTGTGTTAGTGTCTGCTGTACAACAAAGAAGATCAGTTATACATGTACATATATCCCCTCCCTCTTGGACCTCCCTCCCACCTCCCCCCCTCCCCATCACCCCTCTAGGGAGCTCTGAGTTGAGCTCCCTGTGTTGTACAGCAGCTTCCCACTAGCTATCTGTTTTACACTTGTATACATGGGGCTTCCCTGATAGCTCAGTAGGTAAAGAATCCTCCTGCAATGCAGGAGACCTGGGTTCGATCCCTGGAGGAGGGCATGGCACCCCACTCCAGTATTGTTGCCTGGAGAATCCCCATGGACAGAGCAGCCTGGAGGGCTGAAGCCTATACAGTCGCACAGAGTCCGACCCAATTGAAGTGAGTAGGCAGCGATGTATACACGTCATTCCCAATCTCCCAGTTTATCACACTCTCCCTTTCCCACCCTGCGTCCACATGTCCATTACTCTGTGTCTCTATTCCTGCCCTGCAAATAAGCTTTATCATTTTTTTTTTAGATTCCACATACATGTGTTAATATAAAGTATTTCTCTCTTTCTGATTTACTTCATTCTGTATGACAGACTCAAGGTTCATCCACATCTCTATGAATGACCCTCTTTTCTGAAGGTCTTTGAGCTTTCCTCTCCCGGACTGGGTAAACTCCGCTATCAGACATTCAATCCTCTCTTGCAATTGCTTTCCAAAGCTCTGAGCCTGCAACATTCTTTTAGTGACCGCCCCTCCTCTTTTTTTGGAGTATAATTGCTTTACAATGTTGTGTTAGTTTCTGCTGAACAAGGAAGTGTATCAGCTATATGTATACATACATCCCCTTTTTCTTGAACCTCCCTTTCACCACCACCCCCAATTCCATCCATCTAGGTCATCACAGAGCACTGAGCTGAGCTCCCTATGCTATACAACTGGTTTTCCTCCTATGTTTTCTTCATTCCTTCCAGCACAGCTGGTGTCATTCATCTACACTTACACTAATCCACTCAGTTCAGTTCAGTCAGTTCAGTCACTCAGTCGTGTCCGACTCTTTGCGATCCCATGAATCGCAGCACGCCAGGCCTCCCTGTCCATCACCAACTCCCGGAGTTCACTCAGACTCACGTCCATAGAGTCAGTGATGCCATCCAGCCATCTCATCCTCTGTCGTCCCCTTCTCCTCCTGCCCCCAGCATCAGAGGCTTTTCCAATGAGTCAACTCTTCCCATGAGGTGGACAAAGTACTGGATTTTCAGCTTTAGCATCATTCCTTCCAAAGAAATCCCAGGGCTGATCTCTTTCAGAATGGACTGGTTGGATCTCCTTGCAGTCCAAGGGACTCTCAAGAGTCTTCTCCAACACCACAGTTCAAAAGCATCAATTCTTCGGCACTCAGCCTTCTTCACAGTCCAACTCTCACATCCATACATGACCACTGGAAAAACCATAGCCTAGACTAGATGGACCTTTGTTGGCAAAGTAATGTCTCTGCTTTTGAATATGCTATCTAGGTTGGTCATAACTTTCCTTCCAAGGAGTAAGCGTCTTTTAACTTCATGGCTACAGTCAACATCTGCAGTGATTTTGGAGCCCCCAAAAATAAAGTCTGACACTATTTCCACTGTTTCCCCATCTATTTCCCATGAAGTGATGGGACCAGATGCCATGATCTTCGTTTTCTGAATGTTGAGCTTTAAGCCAACTTTTCAAGCTACCCCCAAAGGAACCAAATCTCATGACAGAGACAAGAAGATATATTTTGAAGGCATTTTCAAAGTGCCAGTCTTTGTGGAACCAGAGGCAAAGCCAGCAGAAAGCAAAAGGCAAAGGCAGTACCAAATCCCTCCATGTTATTACAACAAAAATCTCTTTCCTGCAGAAATAACATTTTTATTGTTCCGTCACTAAGTCATGTTCGACTACTTGTGACCCCATGGACTGGAGGCTCCTCTGTCCTCCACTATCTTCCAGAATTTGCTCAAATTCATGTCCATGGAATTGGTGATGCTATAATAACAATAACAATAGCCAACACTTAACACATGCTTACTAAGTGCCAGGCACTTTCATAAGCATTTTTACAGGTGTGGAACTCATGCAATCTTCCCTACAACCCTGAGGTAGTTCTTATTATTACTCTGATTTTGCAGATGAGAAAACCGAGGCCCGGAAAGATGAAATAACCAAGTAAGTTTCTGAGGAACTATGAGTGGGCAGATCTGGTGTCCACACGATTCACCCCAGGTTACTCTGGGTTTTCAAGACCCAGGTGTTTTCTACGACCTATATTTAATATTATAGGTGTTTAGTGTAAAAATGAATCTGGAATATCTTTGTCCATTTTGTATAGGAAAAGTCAGTACTGCAAATATTTAGCACAAGAAATTTAGAATACAGTAGACCCTTGAACAACACAGGTTTAAGGATAATCACTTCTGCATAGCTGAAAATCTGCACCTAGCTTTACAATTGTTACTCTGTATCCTGGTTTCAGATACAAGGAGTCATCCAAGCAACTGTGGGTCATGTCACACAGTTGTATGCATTTAAGTGAAAAAAAAAAAATCAGCATGCAAGTAGACCCATACACATTGTCCAAGGATTGACTATATTCTAAAATATGATTTAAGCTTTTTTGATTCTGTATCTATGTGTCTTACTATTTATTTACTGGCCAAGGGTAGTATTTTATTTATTTTTATAGAATTATTTTTTAATTGAAGTATATTTGACTTACTGTGTCATGAGTGTTTTCTATAGAAAGAAAAGATTTATTTTTCATAATGATTCACCACTTTATTACAGGTAGGGCAGTTAGTACTGGATTAAATAATAAGGCCCTTTATTGTGCCAGGTGGCTCAAGGGTAAAGAATCCGCCTGTCAATGATCCCTGGGTTGGGAAGATCCCCTGGAGGAGAAAATGGAAACCTACTCTAATATTCTTGCCTGGGAAATTCCGTGGGTAGAGGAGCCTGGAGGGCTACAGTCCATGGGGTCACAAAAGACTCGGACATGAGCATGCACACACATTTTGCCATTGATAGTAAATCCAGAGGTGACATACATCCACATCTGGCCATATGTCTAAGCATATCCCAGGGTCTAGCAAGGAGAATGATGTCACTGCACTTTAAACCTATCACAGTGCACCCCTGAGCGCATAACCAGGCCCAGGCTGGCAGCAGAGAAGAGGTGAGGGTCAGCTGTTGGGGGCAGCCACCACCATCTCCCATGCTGGTGTGGAATGGGCTGGAGAATACAACTGAGAATCAGTACCAAGAAGTGGAATAATAATGTTGACTTGGCCAAAAATTCATTTGGGTTCTTCCATAAGAGGTTGCAGAAAAACTCGAACAAAATGTTTGCCAATCCAATATTTTGAAGGTTCATCCTCATTTCGCCAAACACTTCACCCTTGTCCCCAGCCTGAATATGACAAGTAGTTACTGACATGCCTACAGGATGGGAGCTCTGGCTGGAAGGGAAGGCTGGCCAGGAGGAAGGGAGACGATGTGGGAGAGGGAAGATCCAAGAGCTTGGAGGATTCGAGCCCAGGTCTCCAGTTCTGGAGTTCATCCTCCATGCCAGGCTTTTATCAGAGCCTTCACAGCCTCAGCAGTATTATTATTCCACTTTCACACATAATAAAACTGAGTGTCAGTGAGGTCTCATAACATCTCCAAGGCCACATAAATAGGAATCAGTGGCCCTATGGTTTGAATCCCTGCAGTCTGACTCTGGTGTCCTTGCACTGTCCTGACATTAGGAGGGTATCTCTCAGTGCAGTCTGGGGATGCCCTTTTTACTGGGGCACTTACAATGCAGATTCCTGGGCCCTAGGCGAGGGCCCATTCATCAGGCTTTCTGTGGGAAGGGCTTCAGAGTAGGAAGTTGAAGAGTATTCCACACAGAGAGATGTTTAAGAACAATGAGGTGACCATTTGTCACTTCCCATCTGTGTTCTGACCTTGGGAAAGTCACTGTTTCTCCCTGGATCTTGGTTTCCTTGCTTGTAAAATGAGGACGGATAGGTCACTTTCATCTCAAGAACTCTAATTCTAATTCATCTTTTTTTTTTACTGCAGTATAATTGCTTCATCTCATTCATCTTTAAACCCAACAAATCAACCGCAGCCTGCCTTTTTCCATGTATCTCCTTATCTTTAAACATTAGTGTTAACTGAGACAATAGGTTAAATGTTACAGAATTTGTAATTTGATGCACAAATATTCACAAATATTTCAGACTTTCCCTGGAAAATCTGGAAGAACTACATACCTCTGAATGTGGTGAATTTGAAGGGCAGCCCTCCCAAAAACCCAGGGCTAGCACCAAATGATTTCACTAGGTTTTTCCATGTCCAGGACTTCTAAAATCTCTGATTTCTTGGTGCTGCTAGAAATGACGCTCATTGATCATTTTAATTTTCTTTCCACTCTGAAAACACAGTCTCATTTAGTGGGCATCTTTCAAAGGTTTAAACCAGGCATCCTACACTGGCCATAAGCTCAACCCCATTTGCGGACTCTCTTTGGTTTCGTTTTCTGAAGTTTTTTCTCTAAAGAAAGGAAAGCGAGGATTAGGGGCTTTGGCCAAACAAGTCTGGCTACTCAGTGAATAGGTTTCCAGATAAGAAGGATCTGAAGGACTTCCCATGGGCGTGAGGGAAATAGCACACACCATCTGGGGAAGAGGACCAGGAAATCACTTCTTGTTTTCAAACAGCGGCGAGCCGTTGGGGATGGCTGTGTGAGGCTGGGAGGACCACGGCAGGGAGGCACCGGTCCGAGAGGAGGCTGAGCTTGGCTCGGAGCTCCCAGTCCTGCCTGAGCCCTCCTCATGAGCCCAGCTTGGCTCGCCCTTCGTCGAGCATGAGGCTGCGGGGCAAGTGGCCTCATAGCAGAGAGCTGGAACTTTGTTAGACGTCTGATCGGAGCCAGAGCCGGCCTGGGAACGACGGTGCTGGGCAGGTAACAGGCATTTCTCCTACTGGCGTTTGTCTCTTTTGGTAGTAAGAACTCAGGGGCACCTAGGTCACTCTGAGGCTCCTATTATGGCACTTTTCAGTTACAATCCTCTTTTCTGTAGCTGTGACTTGCATGTTGCAAGCACAAAGCACGGCTGGCCAGGACATCGGGCGTGCGGCTGTTGGTCAAGTCGATGAGATTGTGTTTAGGAAGATGGAGTGTCCAGCAGTGAGCTGGGGTGCTTTTAGGATTTCCTCTATAATATAAAGAGCTTTCCGTTTTCTATCTTTTTAATGAGTTTCCCCATCCCTGAGCCAGAAAATACCATAGAGACCAGAAGGTTCGTGAATTGCTTGCTGTGGATTTCCACGCCAGGCAGCCGGGGAGGCTACCCTGCATGTAGCAGGAAGTGTGCAGGTATTCTCGGGTCCTAGGCAGTCCGGAAACGTAAAATGTAAGCTACCCCCTTCCTTACCCAGCTACTGAATGGAATGGGGTTTGCGAGTCAGCTCTGGGAAGGAGGTCAGATAAAGCACTGGGATCAAGAGCAGGCAGGCTTGCCTCAAGTGTTCTAGAAAGGAGGAGTTGCCCTGTGGTGTGTGGTTTGCTTCAACTGTGTTTTCTAATACTTTGCAGAAAGCGGGGTCATACCACTTCACCGTGGCTCAGTTTTTCCCTTCATAAAGAGCTAATGTTTCTGGACTTTCATTTTTGAATGATGCATGTAATGCATGGTTATATTCTTACTATAACAGAATATGTCTCACAATTTTTCAAACCCCACATGCCCCATATGTATTAGCTTCCTTCCCTCCCCAATGTTATCCACTCAATTGTTTGCCATCTATCTTACCAGTTAGATGGTGGTTAGATGGTGGTAAGTGACTGATTTTTCTGTCTTCCCAGCTCTTAGGGCAAGCCAGGGCACTTAGGAGTACAAGACATTCTCATTGTCAGATCCATGTATTGGTCTTTAACAATACCTTCCCCTCACTGTAAAGAAAAAAATAATACATGGGGAATGTGAGCAGTTGTTTTAATATTTAGAAAAGCTTGAAATAGTTTTTTTTTTTTTTCATTTTTACCATTGTTATTTATGTGTTGGTTTTGGCTTGGACAATGCATAGTATTTGTAACAACCTCCCATGGATTAAATTCTAGAATTTTCAACTAGTAGTTTGGGCTTCTCTCTTGAAGTCCATCAAAGGTATTCTGTTCTGGAAAATAAAAGAAGAGTAACTGAATAGATGGATGGATTTATAGATATATAAATGACAGCTAGCCAGCTAGATTAAGTAGTTGGCTCTAGGGAAATGGGGGGACAATGGGAGAGATTTCCTTTCTTAATGAATAATAGATGTATTTAAAATGTGGGTTCACTTTCTATTTCTTTTAGCTTTCTGTAAAAAGATGGCCTTTAAGTTTTTTCCTTCTATTCATTATTATGAGACAAGTGAATAAGAAATAAAATACTATGAACAAATGAGTATGGGTCATGGGGAGAGGATCTGCAATGAAGTTACATGAGCAATGCCAAGTCTAAGAATAATCACAAAGTACTTTTCAACTGCTATTAGGCATTTTCTTGCCCTTCCCAAGATTTCTCTACTCCAAACTAGAGGGCCAGTTGGCTCTGATTTTGGACATTCTCTGGTGCTTTCTTGACCATCTTGTTAAATTTGCCCACGTTGATTCTTTCTCTGGGTATTTTGATGAATCATTT
The DNA here is from genome assembly GCF_002263795.3 of Bos taurus. Classification (NCBI taxonomy): domain Eukaryota; kingdom Metazoa; phylum Chordata; class Mammalia; order Artiodactyla; family Bovidae; genus Bos; species Bos taurus. Next base: position 20,135,046 of record NC_037350.1, on the reverse strand, counting down.
CACCCTACTGCACAGTGCTAGCCCCTGACAGAGACCTCCTTCTCTTTCAACTCACTCATCACAGGTAAAGCAGGTAGCTTGTTCCCATTTTATGAAATATGAAACTGAGGAGCTCAGAATTCCAGGGGCACTGGAATGAGAAGAAGCGCAGATCTCTGCCTTTCCAACCAAGAGGTTGATAACATCATGAGGGTGAAAATCATATAGAGTAGAGAATGAATGCGATTGCTGGATTCTATCAGTTTTGGAGCAGCACGGGTTCCCAGTTGTGCTGGAAGTCTGTAGGTAGATTCAGCTATTGCCTGGTCCAGATCTGAGCACATTCTAACACCTGCCGTTTATTGGCATCATCCTCAGCAACTTAGCAAAAGAAAACGGTGCCCAGACACTTCCCTGGAACAACTGAGTGAGAATCTCTAGGGAAATCTCATGCTGTTTTGCTTGGTTGGTTTTGTTTGTAAATCTCCAAAGTGATTCTTTTATGCAGTGAAGGTTGAGAACCACTGAGTCCAAACCGTAAGAGACAAAGTCTAAATAGTGAAGCAGAAGTAATACTGCTTCAGGTCGCCCAGAAGCTGGGGCCAGAAGCGCCAGCAGGGGTGAGCATCCTGTTTTAGGATCCTGGCTGTGGCTGTTTATGAGTGGAACGCCACCCCCCACCGCCCCCGCCCCCCACACACATCTGCAGGTGAGAATGAGGAGGCAACTCCAGCTCCCCAGACATGGCCCTACCTTTCGAGTTTCAACTGAAACAACCCCACTGGCTTCCATGCAGAGTCACTGGCTCCCTGTTACTTGCAGAGTTTACAGAATCTGATGAAATGTTCTAGGTAAACAGGATGTGTTCTTCTGCTGCCAAATGACTATGGTGGGAGGGGGTCATCCTTTTATTCAATGTCACTTTAACATGTGTCTCAATTCCCAGAAAAAGAAATACTAGTTATCTTTTGCCTGATCTGCCACTTTCTGGACTGATCTATATAGATGGGTAGAAAATAAATCAGAGTTGGGTTTTTGTTGTTGTTGTTTTTCAGAGTTTTTTTTTTTTTTAAATCAGAAAATATGCCCCTAGAAAACTTCCCTGCCAACATTCCTCATAGAGTCCAAATTAGTATCGCTCATTGCTGTAATCTTTGTCTCTAAGTGGGATCCCTCTCAGGCTCAGTTTCGCCAGGAGTTTCAACCCAGAGTAGGTGCTTTAGGAAGGCTTGTTGAGTTAAGTATCTGTGTTCACTATGGGGATGCTATGAATTCACACAACTCAGCATTTCAACTCACATTGCCTGATTGTGGTGATGATGGTTAAAATAATTGGAGTCTTGCCCGTTTCCTAAAAGATAATCACAAAAGTGAAACCTTTAAAGTCACAACTTAGTAGAAGCATCTATACTGATAGATGTGCAAAGAGCTGTGGAATTACAAAGACAGAGAATCCTTTCCTTTAATCAGTTAATACTCCTGCTGCTGCTAAGTCACTTCAGTCGTGTCCGACTCTGTGTGACCCCACAGACGGCAGCCCACCAGGCTCCCCCGTCCTTGGGATTCTCCAGGCAAGAACACTGGAGTGGGTTGCCATTTCCTTCTCCAATGCATGAAAGTGGAAAGTGAAAAGTGAAAATGAAGTCGCTCAGTTGTGTCCGACTCTTAGCGACCCCATGGACTGCAGCCCACCAGGCTCCTCCATCCATGGGATTTTCCAGGCAGGAGTACTGGAGTGGGGTGCCATTGCCCTCTCCACTCTTAACAGAAAGCAAAACACTGGCCCTGGGGATTTTAATAATAACAGGTAATGTTTACTGAGTACTTATTTTGTGCTAGGCACTGTGTTCAGTACTTTACAAAGGTGGTTAAGTCATGTAGTTATTTCAATAATCCCATGTCTCAGTTTCTATTATAATACCTAATTTATAGACAAAAGGACACACAATTTTAACTAAGTTGCCCGAGACACAGAAAGCTGGCAAGTAGGCAGTCTGACCAGTCCATATGCCTAATAACTATGCTGTGCTACAAAAACCGCAATAGAGCTACAGAAAAATATTCATGCTACGGCCAGAGAAGTATTGGAGAAGGAAATGGCAACCCACTCCAGTGTTCTTGCCTGGAGAATCCCATGGACGGAGAAGCCTGGTAGGCTGCAGTCCATGGGGGCGCACAGAGTCGGACATGACTAAAGTGACTTGGCAGCAGCAGCAGCACGGCCAGAGAAGTAGCCAGGGAGGGAGATGCAGTCTATTCCACACAAAGGGTAAGAGTTCAGATTTAGCAACAGAATTGGTTATTATTGTGTGACTTGGGGTGTATGATTTAATTTACCCAAGTTTCAGTTTCTTAGTTGGTAAAATGGAGATAACTGATAGTTCTAACAATATAGGGTTTAAGGATTAAAATGAGCCTAGCACATCAGGTACACCGCTCAGTCTAATGACCGGCATATAGCTGGTGGTGGTGGTTTAGTCGCTAAGTCGTGTCCGACTCTTGGGACCCCATGGACTGTAGCCCGCCAGGCTCCTCTCTGTCCATGGGATTCTCCAGGCAAGAATACTGGAGTGGATTGCCATTTCCTTCTCCAAGGGATCTTCCTGATCCAGGAATTGAACCCAGGTCTCCTGCATTGCAGGCAGATTCTTTTCTGACTGAGGGAAGCCCGGCATATAGCTAAAGCTTGATAAATGATAGCAATTCTTGTTGCTACTAAGGGAGTACAAAAGACCTGAAGTAATGAGTAAATCTCAGAAGGGAGAAATGGGGCATTTCAGGTTGCCAAGAATAGTGTGAGAATAAGTTAAGAGGTAGCAATCACTTCAACCAATACTTAGTGTTAATATTTATGACACATTTTGCAAAAGAAGGTACAATAAATGCTTGTGAGTAGGTCAGCCAGCCAGTTCTGTCTCCAAGTGTTACAGAAGAAAATTGTGTTGGATCTGGGTTTACATTCAGTTGTGGTAACCATGCTTGCCAGGTGAATTAGCCCAGATTTCCTCTGAGCATTTGAGAATGTTTAGGGTATCTGACTGTGGCATAGTAGCAATATATGACAAATAGTGTTCTAGGCAAATGAATTGGCAGATGGTATTGGATATTGGACAGGGAGGGAAAGAGGAAGGTTGCTGCAGTCATTCTGGTGATCATGGTTCTGAGGAGATGATACCATCCACACCAATATGGCAGCCGAGGGAAAGAAAATGCGGGCGCTGGAGGTATTCACAAGACTGAGTGAATGGCTGAATTGCTCCTCTCATTCCTGCCTGCAAGGCTTGTGACCCAGAATACCTGCGGGGTTGTGAGCCTGGGAACCTGGAGAAAGAAGCCAGCAGTTTGTCAATCTGGGAAGAGATGGGTTAGGAGAGAAGAGACGCATTAGTTCCGGATGAGCTGAATTTAGACCCAGGTGGAAATAGTGCATTTGGGACGATGTTAGAAAAGTGACTAAGGTGGAAATAAAGTTTGGGGGATTCTCATACAAGTGGATAGTTAAAGCTATAGACATGGACGAGCTCCCTAAGAGTGTCAAAAGAGATCAGCCAAGGACCCAGGGGAGGTTTGCAAGCCTACACTCAGACGGTGTAGGATGAGGAGGACAGAATCATAGGAGGAGGGAAAGGAGAAAAGGCTGAAGTGAAGAGAGACCCCAAAGTGAAGTGAAGGAGAAAAAGGGGAAGGCATGAAGGAGGAGCAGCTAAGTGTTGTCAGAAACCAACAAGAAACCAGGAAGGACGAGGATTAGTGAAGAATATCACACTTTAGAAAATGCTTTTCATGATAAAGTGAAGTGAAGTGAAGTCGCTCAGTCGTGTCCGACTCTGCGACCCCATGGATTGTAGCCCACCAGGCTCCTTGGTCCATGGGATTTTCCAGGCCTGAATACTGGAGTGGGTTGCCGTTTCCTTCTCCAGGGGATCTTCCTGACCCAGGGATCAAACCTGGGTCTCCTGCGCTATAGGCAGACACTTTACTGTCTGAGCTACCAGGGAAGCCCTTTCATGATGAGATGAGGACAAAAGTCAGACTATCCAGGTTAAGAAAATCTTGGAATGGCCATGACTTCCCAGTGTGCTATATTTGGGGGGAGGGAGTTTTAATCTGTAATATTTAATTAATATGTAATATTTAATCTGTAAGTTTTAATCTGTAATTTTTTTTTCATTTTAAGTAGCACACACATCTTTTCTTCAAAATAGGCAAATAATTATTTTTATTGAAGTATAGTTGACTTACAATGTTGTATTAGTTTTTGTTTTACAGCAAAATGATTCAGTTATACATATATATATATTCTTTTCCATTATAAGTTATTACAAATTATTGAATATAGTTCCCTGTCATCCACTATTCTTAAATTCTAACAAAATGCCTAGGGAGGAAAATATAAATTTAAGAGAAGTGAAGTCATTGGCCAAGGACCCCATGACTGATGTCAGGGAGATGGAGGAACTGGGAGGTGGGAAGCGAGGGAATACAAAGATCTAAGAGGGTCCTGCCAATTACTAAAATGTTGGAATAATTTAAACCACATGGTAAAGAAATAAGTGCTACCCTGGGGCCCCTGGAGGGTCTGGAGTGTCGCCTCCAGTCTCTGCCTCCATCACTCCGTTGCTTGCCTTGGGCCCTTGGGCCCAGGACCTCTGTTCTTGCAGTGATCAGAGACTGCTCTGATTGGCCCATTATTGTTGCTATTGGAAGACTCAGTATTATTTCAGATCTTACCTCATAAAGAGTGAGACCACAAAACTGTAAGGCTTGGACCCATGCCCAAGCCCTTGGAGTCTCACAGCCAACCCCAGGGCCACCCTCCGTGGCAGCTGAAAAACACCTCAGGCATTGTCTTGCCAGGGTTTAGGAAAACCCCTCCACGTGGTAAATGAAAGTACCAAGATGGTTGAGACAAGAACAGAGTTAGGAACTTACTGGTTTCGTGGAGATGGCAATCTCCTGCTCAGAGGTTTCATGGAGATGGCAATCTCCTGTTGTAAAACCCTCCAGTGATTTACAACAAGAAGGATGAAAGGTTATCAACGCCGCACACATGTGTGTGTGTTTTGGAAAACTTGACCCCATTGTGTACAAACAAATGTTCCTCTCTAATCTGATAGGACTGAGTTACCCTGACACAATGCTTCTCCTGAACCTTATTTTAAGGCAAAGGAAAATGAAACTGGAAAAAAAAAATTTTCAAGGCAGTTCTTTTATTGGTATTGTGTTTCGTGTTTGTGTTAAATAAATATTTAGTTTATAGTTCTGCATGTGCAAGGGAGATTCATCTCATTAGATAAGGTCAGCAAAGGCAAGTCATCACCTTTTGCTGTTGAAAACACAGATTTGTGAAGGCGGGCTGTTAGAGGAGCCCTTGAGGGTTTTTAATCTGTACTTCTGCACTCCAGGAGGGAGGTTATTGATGCCATCCTGTCTTTATTGCAGTCTTGAGCAAAGAATAATATGCTCTTTGGTCAGTCACTAATCGTGTCTGACTCTTTGTGACCCCATGGACTGTAACTCACCATGCTCCTCTGTGGGATTTTCCAGGCAAGAACATTGGAGTGGGTAGCCATTTTCTTCTCCAGGGGATCTTCCTGACCCAGGGATCACACTCGTGTCTCCTGAATCTCCTACATCTGCAGGTGGATTCTTTACCAACTGAACCACCTGGGAAGCCCATGTGTGGGTGCTAAGTTGCTTCAGTCATGTCTGACTCTTTGCAACCCCATGGACTATAGTCTACCAGGCTCCTATGTCCCTGGGATTCTATAGGCAAGAATACTGGAATGGATTGCCATGCCCTCCTCCAGGGTATCTTTCCAACCCAGGGATTAAACCCAAGTGTCTTGTGTATCATGCATTGGCAGGCATGTTTTTTATCACTAGCACCAGCTGGGAAGCCCATAAAGAATAATAATGTCAGTCAAATTTTCAATGAAAGTCCTGAAATTTGCTACTACCATCCATCATCTGCATTAAGAAGAACTCTGCTTTGAATTATTCTCTAATAGTAGAATAATATATATGCATATTTATTTTTAGTCTCTCATCTAGTCTCTGTTTTGATCAGAAGTACATGACTCAGGCATATATATATATGTGTATATATAGAACACAACATAAGAAGATCTATCTTTGGCTTCTTTCAAAGAATACAATAACCTGTTCAGTTAGTCAGACGCAGGCCAAGATGCATGGCTTACCTTGTTAGCGTCCTAGCATACAATGCCATTCTTCTTTTATTAAAAAGAAAGCCATGTATATAGCATCACCTTCTGTGCATGATCTAAAACCAGGAAGTTTACCTATGGGAAGAATTGCCACTCTTTCTCTTCTACTTTTTAACGAGATTTCTTGTGTTCAATATACCTGACCTCCCATTTATAGCTGAACAAAGCAGAGAATCTCCAACCAGGATGTAGTCATTTTCCTGAGCACTGAAGGGTGGGTAGAACTGAATATGCAGCAACAATGTTGAGGCAAAGGGGCAGGGAAAAAACGGAGATTAAGAAACCAAGTAAATCACAGGATTACTTTGGTTTTGCCAAAGAGTGAAAAATAGTTTGAGCAAATAATTATTCTTACATCTCAAAGATTAATTTTCATGTTTTTACCTTTGAATGGACAATGGAAAATCTCGTTCACTATTTTATTTATTTATTTTACTTATTATTTAATTCTCAACAATCCATTTTGCAAACGAGTAAGCCAAGTTTCAGAAAGGCTAAAAAAGAAACTTTCAATTCAGATTCATATCTGAAGGCAAAGTCCCTGCTTCTCTATTCACTATTGCCTGTGGGGCTGGTGGAGTCAGTGAATAAAACATCAACTGTGAAGGTTTGACCACAGTGTTTTTCTTTTAATGTTTATTTAAGTATCTGCTTGCATTTTCTGTCCCCCTCCCTTTTTTAAATAGTCTTTTTGTTGTTGTTTTATTTTTATTTATTTATTTATCTTTAGGACATGCTATGTGGCATGTGAAATCTTAGTTCCTCAGCCAGCTATCGAACCCCTGCCCCCTGCTTCGGGAGCTCAGAGTCTTAACCACTGGACTGCCAGGAAAGTCCCAGACCATAGTCTTAATTTTAAAAGCAAAACTACTCCTAGCTCAAGATCTGTCTTGCACTATTTTAAATGATGAAAAAGTTACCAGCTTTAGTTGTGAAAATGTGATAGATGCTTATTAAATATGCCAGATCTGAAAAATAAGATCCAGGTCATGGAGGGCCTCCAGCATCAGCAAACACCATTGCTTTTGTTCTGGAAGCAGTGGAGAGCTGAACAGAGGTAACAGGTGTGAAGAGTGCTTGCAGAAGGTCAGTCTTGTATCTATGAAGATGGTAGGGTAGAGAGGAAAAGAAGGGAAGCCATCGCAGTGGTGCCTGTGTGGGGCAGTGAAGGCTTAGCTAGCATAGTCAATCAGAGGTGGAGTAGACAAATGCAAGAGATAGCTATGATTAGCCTTGGAAACCTCAGTGAGGATACAATGGATTTGAAATAACTGTGAGAAATTTTAGACTCTTTGAACAGCAATGGGACCATCAGACTCCATGTCTTTCACCTCAATTTTGAAATTGCCAAGGGCCATCAACTCCTTGGCTTTGCCAAAAAGAAAATTGAGATGCAGAGAGGTGAAGTGACTTGCCCCAGATCATGAATGAATCAGTAGCAAGGTGAGGCTGGAACTCAGTTGGCTGGACTAGGGTTCACATAGATAAAGCTTTTCATTTATTCTTGTTGATAACCCCAAAAAGATCCCTAACCCAAATGGTACCATTTTCCCAAAGGAATAGATGGCTACGTTTATAATTTTGCCACCACTACGTATCAGCTGATTGACCTTGGTGAGTTACTCATCCTTCTAACCTTCCATTTCCATATTTGAATATGGAATAATTAAGGATAATTTAGTGATATTATAGGATTAATTGAGAGGGTTAAATGACATAATTCTTGAAGAGAGCTTCTATGCCTCTTACAGCATTAGGCCTGAGACAGATGTAATAGCACTATGAATACTGAAATAGCTCTATGCCTGAAACAGATCTAATATCAGTGATCTGTAACCACCACCATCACCGCCATCCCCATCACCATCATCATCTTTGCTGATAATTATTCTCCACCATTATATGACAAATGACTTGTCCACTATAGGTCAATATCATTATCTAGAATTTTTGAAATCCTTAATTAACCTCTTCAGTCCTGACTAGTTCAGCTCCCAGCTGCCTTTGAGACACACAGCCATTGCCAGGTCTTAGTTATGTCATCTAAAAAAATTAGATGTGTGTGTGTGTGTGTGTATGTGTGTGTGTGGAGGGCTGGGGGTAGTGTTTGAACGAAAGGCAAATTCTTTTTCTTTTTTCCTTAGCAGATCATTTTCTTTAAATTTGTTTTTAGTTGCAGGATAATTACTTTACAATGTTGTGTTGGTTTGTGCCATGCAGCGATATGAATCAGCTATATATAGACATAGATCCCCTTCTTCTTGAGCCCCCCTCTACCAAGACCCCATCCCACCCCTCTAGGTCATCACAAGCACCAGGCTGAGCTCCCTGTGTTACACAGCACGTCCCACTAGCTATCTGTTCTACACATGGTCGTGTATATACGGCAATGCTACTGTCTCAATTCATCCCACCCCTTCCTTCCCCCACTGTGCCCACCAAGAGAGGCAGTCTCTACCTCTGCATAAAGATTAATTCTAATCTGTCTTTCAGTTTTAACTGTGTATGTTTTGTCCTATAGTCAGATAACCCATTTTTTGATTTTCATAAAAACATTCACAGTATAAATAATAAATATTGGGTAGCAGATGAGAGGGTCAGACTCACACTTTTTGGGTGATAAAAAATAAAAAGAAGTATCATTTTTATTGAATTCTGTATTAGTTTTCTCAGAGTGCCATAATAAAGACCTGCAGACTGGGTGACTAAAATAACAGAAATTTATTTTCTCACAATTCTGGAGCTTGGAGGTCAGAAATCAAGGTGTCAGCAGAGTTGGTTTTTTCAGAGGCTTGGAGATGCTGTCTTCCTCCTGTGTCTTCACGTGGTTCTCCCTCTGTGTAGGTCTCTTCCTCTTATAAGATCACTGTTCATCACTTCTCAGCCTTTGGGCTAAGACCGAATATAGTATCTGTTCTTATAAGGTCACTGCTCATATTGGATAAGGGCCCCACCCATATGACCTCGTTTTAACTCAGTGACCTCGTTAAAGACCTGGTCTCCAAATAAGGTCACATTCTGAGCTGCTGGGGGCTGGAATTCAACATATTAATTTTAGAGGGCACAAATCAGACCTTAACAAATGCAACCATGACCAGGCTTTTTCGAGCTTCATGGGTACAAGTCTCTAATCTCCACAACAATGCTGCAAGGCCAGTACTGTGATCCCCATTACTCACATCAGGAAACTGAGCCTCTGTGGGGTTAAGTGTCTCACCCACAATTAATAAGTGGTGAAGCTGCAATCAGAACACAGGCCTGTTTTGCATCAAAGCTGGTATTCTTTCCACTATAGTCTATTACAGGAAAGAGGGAATCACTGGGGCCCTAAAGCCATTACATTCATTTTTTTTTCCGAGGCAGAGCAGAAAATAGCTCTGCCTTCCCTTGTTGATGGTGACTGTTCAGGAGAACAATGTGCTCTCAGGGATGGTGGCCGAGCCTTCATCACAGTGGTTGGACAAGCTACCCTTGGCAACATCCACCAAGGGCTCAAGGGACAGCTAAACATCACCCTTTGGGATGTTTTGTTCCCTTTAAACAGGGATAAGGCTCTCCACCTATGGTCTTCTCCTTTGCCTGAAATTCTCTTTTCTTTCCCCCATCACATGTTTAAGCATTGCCAATCCTTCAGGGTCTGATCAGTGACCCTGGTCACTCCAAAATCCACCCAACTCCCCCAGGCCAACTTTTTCTAGTCATCTTATTACTTCACACTGCAGCTCACTTTCCCCACCAGGCTCATCTGTCCATGGAATTCTCCATGCAAGAATACTAGAGTGGGTTGCCGTTCCCTTTCCCAAGGGATCTTCCTGATCCTGGGATTGAAGCCAGGTCTCCTGCATTGCAGGTGGTTTCTTTACCGATTGAGCCACCAGTGAAGCCCCGGAGACAGGCCAAAATGGGGGCAATTCTTACTGTTACTTACTAGCTGGGCAACCTGAATAAGTCTAGTAACCTCTCTGAAAGCCTTAATTTTCTCATGCATGAATTAGGAGGAAACACCTACCTCCTAGTCTTATTGTGAGGCAAATTAAGTGAATGAACATACTTATAATTACATTTAAGGCAGTGTTTGGTTCCTAGTAGACATTTAGTAAATAGCATCTTTTAAACTCATATTTTTCTTTCAGTCTCTGTTTCATGCCTTCCTGATATGATTGAGAGCTTTTTCGAGCCAAGGACCATAACTGAGTTCATTTCGTGCATGCAAGTTAAGCATAACTTAGCAGGATTTTAGGCCTATGGAACGTTCTGTGTTGTGTTGTAACTGTGCACCACATTTGATACTACGTGAAATATATGACACAACCTCAAATAACAGCCTTGGCTGCTGAATTGCATCAACTATTGGGTAAATCACCTCTGAGTCTATACTCCCATGAATCCATTCATTCATCCACCATTGATTGATTGCCTCCTAAATGCATTCCCCCTAAGATTCTGTTTCTACGTAATTTCTTTAGTGGAGAGAGGACTATAGGGTTGTGATGGAAAGTGCCAGGAGTGTGGCTAGGGCAATGGGAAGCTGAAAGCTTGGACCTGCATACCTCAAACCTCCCTCGGCATCATAAACAGCTGGGGCGGATACAGACACACCCCCTCACTCCTGCCCCCACCAGAAATGCTAATTCAGTTGGTCTGACATGATGTTAAAACAACAAACAAATGAAGAGAGGAAACAAAGAAGTTCCCCAGGAGCTTATTCTGATGCGCAGGCAAGGATAAGAACCGTTTAAGCAGATGATGCTCAAGTACTCCAGGGAACTTCCTTCTAGGGTGGTGCTACCCAGGGTGATGTTAAGGGGAGGAGTTGTGCTTGGACCCAAGCCAGGAGCAGAGACCTGAACTGGAGGAAGGAGGAGGAGGCACCTGGGCAGATGGTAATCAAATGTGGGCTTTCCTTTACCTCCTGCCTTCTTTCTCCCCAGGAGGAACCAAGAAGAGTGTTAAGGCTGGGGTCCCCAGGGAAGAGGGGCTGAGGACACCTGAGAGCACAGGAGGGCAGAGCTGTGTAGAGCTTAGGAAATCATTTCCAGAACAAGCTTCACTATTACCCTCTATATACCAAGCTTGGAATCACAACTTGATCAGACCCCATAGATCTGGCCATTTCATGAACAGTCTTCTTAACTTGCAAGGTGTACAACCTCCTTGACCTCCTCCCACCCCTTCAATCAAAATTGGGCTGCTCAGGGCTGATGAAGGGATAGAGACCAGTTTATTTGAAGCCCTGGTTGTTTAGAAGATTTAGGAGAGCAGTTCCCTGATGTGTTTCAGGTCAGTTTCACAATGAATGTTCCTGGTGCATAATCCCTCTGAGAGAGAATGTGGTTTAAGACTGCTTCAAGTAATCTAGACCTTTGTCCTCCAAGAGCAGTAATGCTGAGAATCACGCCACTTCTTCCCGGCATATGATGTCAGGGTGCTTGGTTTCCCTCCCACATCTTCTAACTTCACAGACAGGAAAATAGAGTCTGAGGAACCAGGAAGTTGCTCATCCATCACAAGGTTACTGCTGAGCATGAGGTCATATCTCTCAGCTTTTTCTAAGACACAGCAGGCTCATATAGGTTGGTGAGTTTTAGTAGACTGTGCCCAGAATTTATAATTTCAAAGGATAAAGAAATTGGGAATGACATAAGATAATTCTCTTTTTCTGTCTCTGCTCATCGCTGAGTCTTTTAGTTGTTGTCTGCCATTTATGCTGGAGAAGGAAATGCCAACCCACTCCAGTACTCTTGCCTGGAAAATCCTGTGGACAGAGGAGCCTGGTGGGCTTCAATCCATGGTGTCGCAAAGAGCCTGACATGACTGAGCACATTTATTCTAGGAATTTGGAATAAATAGGAACGTCTTGGGGATTTACAAAAAAAGGGGGAGCCCTACTCAAGATATATCACCTTGACGGTGGAATTCTACTCTGGGCTTTTCGTTGGATGGACTGGGAATTTTTCCCCATTAGCCAAGTTAAACAGCCTCCACTAGCTTCCTCACTGATAAAAACAGCTGGAGGGTTACTGAGACATTATTGATGTAGGTGAGAAAAGTTCACTTTCAGAACTCCTCCCAAACATAGCAGGAACCCTGAAAGTGGGACTGAGCTTCAGCTGGTATCCTTGTTCATATGGGTCAGGCTCATGCCATATTTGCTGTCAAATATTTTTAATATTACCTCTCTCTCAAAACAATGGCCTTCTTTCTTTAAGTGGAAGACCTTCCCTTTACCCTTATTATGTAACTGATGACTTATTTTGGGGGGCTCCAAAATCACTGCAGATGGTGATTGCAGCCATGAAATTAAAGGACGCTTACTCCTTGGAAGGAAAGTTATGACCAACCTAGATAGCATATTCAAAAGCAGAGACATTACTTTGCCAACAAAGGTCCATCTAGTCAAGGCTATGGTTTTTCCAGCGGTCACGTATGGATGTGAGAGTTGGACTGTGAAGAAAGCTGAGTGCCGAAGAATTGATGCTTTTGAACTGTGGTGTTGGAGAAGACTCTTGAGAGTCCCTTGGACTGCAAGGAGATCCAACCAGTCCATTCTGAAGGAGATCAGTCCTGGGTGTTCTTTGGAAGGACTGATGCTAAAGCTGAAACTCCAATACTTTGGCCACCTCATGGGAAGAGTTGATTCATTGGAAAAGACTCTGATGCTGGGAGGGATTGGGGGCAGGAGGAGAAGGGGACGACAGAGGATGAGAGGGCTGGATGGCATCACCGACTTGATGGACATGAGTCTGAGTGAACTCTGGGAGTTGGTGACGGACAGGGAGGCCTGGCGTGCTGTGATTCATGGGGTCGCAAAGAGTCGGACACAACTGAGCAACTAAACTGAACTGAACTGAACTGATTCTACGCAGCTGTTATCTTTTTTCTGCATCCGGAGAACACCCCCTTCCCCACAGTGTGGTCCTTTCTATAATTGTATTTCTGTTGAATTGTGATTCTGTGGCTACAAAATAGGTCAACAGAGAAAAAGATGTCAATTTAATCAAGAACTAAGTCCAAGGATGGTGGGGGAAGTTGGGGACGGCAGAAAGCATTGGCCAGTGGCTATTATACAAAGGGACCAGACATGACCATTTGAGGGGGGGGAGGTGTGACCATTTGGTCATTATCATGATCAAGGTAATCCTTGCTAGCTGTCAAAGGCCAATATTACAAAGTGATGAAAAGATGTGCAGTCAACTCCAATCCCTTTAATACCTCAGTCCCTTACTGGCTCTCAAGTATTAAGGGAGACTCATTAACTATTCAGCTACTAAATTTTCTGTCCTTGATTAACTGCTTCAAAATGGAACCAGTTAGTACAGGCAGAAAGTGGATGCCTAAAAAGATTAAATTGCCTCTGAAATACTTGATTCGTCCCCCAGACAGTTGTTACCCCCAGGCTAAATCAGCCTGCTTCATACCCACCAAAGCCTACTGCTTTTCAACAAGGAATGAGTTGCTGCTTTCTCTATGGTAGATGCATCTGGCCTTAAATTTCTATTCCTGTAACCTAAATTGCGAAGCATTTTCCAAAAGCCATTGAGTTGCAGAATTAAAAAAATGTATTTCATTGCCAGATCTGCAAATTGGGTCAGTTTTCCAGGGCCTTATGCTTCCTTCTTTCCCCTTGGGGAAGAGGAAAAGGAGGCAGCCAACAACTGGTGATTGAAACATGATCCTTGCTGGCGTGTAAGTCTTGGCTGTCTCTCCGTGTGCCATCCTGTCCAAGTCCTCTGATGCTCATGGCAATGCCTGGGCCAATGCCTGCCCTTCCTGATGGCTGCCCTCTGGATTCCGCTAACTGTCATGGTGGTTCCACTGCAGCTGGCATCACTGAAGCTCTGCATGACTTTTAATTACATTTGAGCCTCAGAAAAGTCTGTGAGAGAGTTAGAGGAGGTCTAAGTATCCCTATTTCATAGATGGACAAACTGGATTCAGAGAAGATAAATGACTTATTCAAGGATACAATTAGATTAGGGTTTTTTTTCTATAATTTTGTTTATTTATTTATGGCTCTGTTGGGTCTTCATGCTGTACGGGCTTTTCTCTAGCTGTGGTGAGTGGGGCTACTCTTTAGTTGCAGCTTTCAGGCTTCTCATTGTGTGGCTTCCCTTGCTGCGAAGCACGGGCTTTGGTAGTTGCGGCACATGGGCTCCGTAGTTGTGGCTCCCAGGCTCCAGAGCACCGGCTCAACAGCTGTGGCCCACAGGCTTAGTTGCTCCATGCCACATGCGATCTTCCTGGACCAGGGATCAAACCCATGTCTCCTGCAGTTGGCAGGAGGATTCTTTACCACTGAACCATCAGGGAAGCCCCTGGTGCAATTAGTTTGGTTCCTATCTCCTACCCCTTTGTCAAGTATTCTTTTCACAAAAATATGAATTTTAGAAAGTCACTAAGAAAAGAAAAGTAGTTTGTCCTGGTCCCTAGACGCATAGGATCTGGGATTATTCCATGTGATTCTCTACTTTTCAAATGCAACCGTGATTAATCTGGTCCTCAAAAAAACCTTGTTATCATCACCAGCGTTGTAAAGAGATAGCAATCAAGAATCAATATATGATATAGTCTCTATTAATATTCTATGTTATATAGTCTAAAAATCTGTAAAATATATCTTGTATTTTTGTGACCAGTTCCAGGATTTTTCATACTAATAGGGCATAGCCCATTAACATGGGTCTTAAAGTCTATTTAGGGGCCTCCCTGGTGACTCAGTAGTAAAGAATCCACGGGCAATACAGGAGATGCGAGTTCAATCCCTGGGTCAAGAATATCCCCTGGAGAAGGGAATGGCAACCCATTCCAGTATTCTTGCCTAGGAAATCCCATGGACAGATAAGCGTGGCGGGCTTTAGTCCATGGAGTTGCAGAAGAGTCAGACAGGACTTAGCGATGAAACGCACACAGAAAAGTCAGTTTAATAGATTGCTGCCAGGCTTAAAAGAAGACATAGGGTAAGAGAATAGAACAGCATTGAAAACGTCAGAGTGTGTTGCATGTAGCCAAAGGAAAAAACTGTTCTCTGAATCCTTTTGTTCATATGTACTGAACCATAATGTTAAAAGTATTTCGTACTGAGTAGTCTTTCCTCTTTCTCTTTTCTCTTTCCTCTTCTCTCTCCTTCTCTCTGTCTCTAGGAAAGCTACCTAAAGATCTGCTATCTTTAATCCATTTGCAGGTACCATCCCCGGTCTTCCCCAGCCACCATCTCTCCTGACATTATCCTTTCATCAGGGTCTGGAGTGGACAGTTTTCCACAGTTGATGTCTTTAACCTCTTTCCTTTCTCCCCTCCCCTGAAAATGCCCATTTGCAGTGTGACCTTGGAGTCAGCATTTCCTAGTCCTTTTCTAAGTTTGATAAATAAACAACTCTATCTCTAAACCATCTTATTTCCATTTCAGGCAAGGCAACTCAAACTTGAAGACATGAAGTCCCCAAAGAGAACCACTTTGTGCTTTGTGATTATTGCCATTTATTCTTCCCAAGCTACACTGAGTTTGAATTTAGAGTCTATTGTTTATCATTCGGTGAGTAAATCCATGTCTGCTATATTTCCCTGTCACATTTTTTTCTGATTTCCTGGGAAAGTCATGGGCAGAAACTGCTTTACTCAAATGTTCAGGGCCTTTGAGAACATGTTGCAAATGGGGGGAGGGAGTGGTGGGCCATAAATGGTATTCATCCGATAATAACACCCTGGGTACAACACGTCATACTCTGGAATCAGTGGTGATGTCAAGGGCTTCCCTCCTTAATGAATTTACCACTTCTAGGCTTGGAGCTCCACCCTATGAAACTGACAGCCCATCGATAAAGCAGATTTTGAGGGCTGAGCAGGACATGTGTCCTCAAAGGAATTTTTTTTTTTTAACCAGGAGCATCAGACTAAAACACATTTCAAGAGGTGTTAATTTGTGTCGTGTTATAATCACAGATCCATATACTTGAAAGGGCCATGGGTGATCACCCAAGCTTTTGTAAAACACATTAGCCTGGTTGTTTGGTCCTTGGGAAGTTAATGGGAGTTTAGCTCACCCCCTTGTTCCTTGTGGGAATCACTGGGATCTTCTTTCCTTAGGCTACTCCATGCACCAAAGCGGGGCATATTACTGGTTATGAAATCTCATGGGACAGATGTGATTCTCTCTGTGTCAGCTTTTTCGTCTGTAAAATAATGAAAATAATAGTATTGATTTACTGCTTGCTACGAGAATTAAATTAGTTAATATTTACAAAATGCTTTAGACTAGTGCCTGACACATGTAAAAAGGCCTTATCAGTGTTCGCTATTATCATTTCTCTTCTTGTATTTTTTTCTACTGGCTTTTCAAAAAGATATTTCAGTGCTACTTCATTCGATCTGTCACGACTGTTAGAGTTTTCCATTGATAGATTTTAGCATCAGAAAACGTCTCCTCTCTTCCTGGTTGGAGATTTTCAATTTTAATTCTCTGTCCTCTATTCATTCCAGTTGTCGGTTCTGTTTTTGCGTTTGTGTTTGCGTGATCTTTATTCTCTATTTTTTGTGTAGCTTTTAGTATATTCCTTTGCTTTACTGGTTCTTTTATAAACAATGCACGTTTGAGATTCTTTTCTTTTAACCTGTGGAGAAGGCAATGGCACCCCACTCCAGTACTCTTGCTTGGAAAATCCCATGGACGGAGGAACCTGGTAGGCTACAGTCCTTGGGGTCGCAAAGAGTCGGACACAACTGAGCGACTTCACTTTCTGTCTTTCTTTTAATCTGACTGTGATTGGGGAGTATAATTTATTCACATTTGATGTCATTTAAAATTCTTGCTCTTACTTTCAGGATTTTTTATGGGTTTATGCATTTCTTTCCTCTTTTTCGTTTCTGTATGTTTCTTTGTTTGACCTAGGTCTTGTCTTTTTATTTATTTCTCTCATAATTTGGGAAGTATACTTTGTGTCTCTTCTTCCAAATTGCAATATGCCGGATACAACCCTTGTGATTCTATGCAGCAGCTTGCTCTTATAAATAGAAGATGGAAACATTACTTTTCCCGAGGATGTGCATGGTCAGTACAGAAGTCTACTTACCCCATGCATATGGGGAGAAAGCCAGAGACTGACCTGATCAATGGGGTCAGCCTTGTCTCTGTTCTGGAGATTCCCAGCATTCCTGGCTACAGCGATGCCCTTCCACTGTGCCAGCTCTACCTTCGCAAGCATCCATAACAAAGCTCCTCCGTCAGCCTGGTGGACCAGGATATCTTCCTGGATATTCCCACCACCATCCTAAAGGGCCCCACTTTCCTCCTTTAGATATGCCTTCAAGATATAATATTTTCATCCAGTTCGGAGGCTGAAGAACTCCATTGGAGACATGCCCTTGAAACTGCCTTATCAGCTTATACGGCCCTAGGCTGCCACTCAGCTCCCACTTCTACTATTGTAACAGTACACACGGATTGTCACCATTTTTAAGTGTACATTTCAGTAGTGTTAAATACATTCACACTGTCACACAATCCATCTGCAAAACCATCTTGCAAAACTGAAACTCTGTATCTATTAAACAAACCCCCCTCAGCCCCCCGACATGACCCCAGCTCCTAGAACTCACTGTTCTACTTTCCAACTCCATGATTTTGATGACTCTTGAGTACGTCATACAAGTGGAATCATACAGTATTTGTCTTTTTGTGACTGGCTTATTCACTTAGGGTAAAGTGCTAAAAACGTATCTGTTGTATTAATAGTATGCATCAGAATTTCCTTCCTTTCTTAAGTCTGAATGAGGATCCATTGTATGTATATCCTACGTTTTGTTAATCTGTTTATCTATCAATGCACATTTGGGTTCCTCTCACCTCCTGGCTGCTGTGAACAATGCTGCTCTGAATATGGGGGAGCAAATACAGTGTGAAAGCTTTTTGAAGTGTGATTGATGATGTAGCTTCTCAAACTTCAATGTGTGCATGAATCCAGCTGGGAACCTTCTTAAAGTGCAAATTTCAGCTCAGGAAGTCTGAGGGTGGGGCTCTGGGTGTTGCCTTCTGACTAGTTACTCTTGTTCCCGTCCCAGTGGTCACACTGGGAGCAGCAAGTCTGCAGATTCTCAAAGCTGGGATCAACCCTGAGTCCAAAGCCCGGCTCTGACGCTCACTAACTTCGGAAATTTCATCTCCTTTTTTCATCTCCCTGAACCTGTTTTCTCACATAATATGAGAAATAAATAGTGTCTCATTCTTCAGCTTCTTCAGGATTACATGTTCTCAGATATACATGGCTTAGCATCATGATTGGCACACAGCAAATGCATAAGATTTGGTGGTTATTTTTACTATTCTGGTACAAATAAACCTGGGTTCACATGCCCAGGGAGAAGATATTTTAACGGGATCCTTGCTGAGACAATTGAGGCAAAGATGCAAAACTGGGTGAGATCTGTGACTATTTATTTGTCATCTGGCTCCCTGGTTTTTTGGTTTTTTTTTTTTTGCACTTCTAAAAATGCCATCTCTCATTCCTGACTGTCTGCTCCCTCTTCAGGCCACTCCCCCACCCTCCCATTACTTGTAAAGTTCAACAAGTGGGGCATTTCCTGGAATCGGTGACCTTGTATCTTCTGACTGAAGCTTGGCAAACAGGAAATCCTTTCTGGGCAGAGCTGGTCATTGTCCTCCCATACCCATCTGAGTACCTTTCCATGGACAGGCAGAGGCTGTGGTTTTTGTCTGAAATAGTACTCAGCATTAAGAGACGCTGGCAGGATCTGTGTGCAGCCTCATAGTTCCCCGAACTGGGGTGACATGAGACTCAGGCAGGCAAGACTGTACCCCAGTGAGCCCAGGCCAGATGGGCACATGGGCTGTCAGCACTGCCAGAGATGCATCACGTTTTTCACATTCCTTGTTTTTCAAAATGTGAGAAACCAAGGCTTGGAATGAATGAATGACTTTTCCAGTTAGAGAGAAGAAAAGGCAGAGGGATCAGTTCTTGGTGTGACTCCAACACCTGCCTTCTTGAAATCCAGGCCCCATGACCTGGCAGTCTAACTCTCGGTGCTTAGTCAAATCTGGGTGGCTGAGGGTCTTTGCCCCCACCCGCATCACCAGTGAACAACAGCTCAGAGGCTTCAGTGCTTTTAGATGTTTTCCCTCCCTCTTTTCCCAATGATTGTTGTTCAGTCACTAAGTCGTGTCTGACTTTTTGCAACCCCATGGACTGCAGCACGTCAGGCCTCCCTGTCCCCCACTGTCTCCTGGAGTTTGTCCATTGAATCGATGATGCTATCCAACCATCTCATCCTCTGCTGCCCTCTTCTCCTTTTGCCTTCAAACTTTCCCAGCCTCAGGGTCTTTTCCAGTGAGTTGGCTCTTTGGCCAACAGGCGGCCAAAGTATTGGAGTTTCAGCTTCAGCATCAGTCCTTCCAATGAATATTCAGGATTGATTTCCTTTAGGATTGACTGGTTTGATCTCATTGTTGTCCAAGGGACTCTCAAGAATCTTCTCCAGTACCACAATTCAAAAGCATCAATTTTTTGGCACTCAGCCTTCTTTATTGTTCAACTCCCACATCTATACATGACTACTGGAAAGATCATAGCTTTGACTGTACGGACCTTTGTCAGCAAAGTGATATTTTTGCTTTTTAATACACTGTCTAGGTTTGTCATAGCTTTCCTTCCAAAAAGCAAGCAACTCAATGATTACAGGGTTTAAAATCAAAAGTCAGTTATTCTCATAAAAAGTTGTGAGAAATAAAAAGTTATTCCTCACTGAACAGCGGAGCCAGTAGGCGATAGCTATGTGGAAGCAGTACTTAATAGAGGTGTTCCATGAAAGTTTCAGATAATCACCATGAAGATTCAAGAAGTAGTTAAAGAGCAGAGGTTCTAAAAAACTGGCCTCCTGTCCAGGGATGCGCCGGTTAAAAAAGCAGTTTTCTTTACCCTATTTGAGACCTGCTAAATCTGATTGGGGGAGGGAAGGGAGAGGACTCTCACGCTAATGAAGATTAGAAGTGCTCTACAAGAGAGGACTGAAATGTACCTTGATTTTAACCCACAGTTGCCAGTGGCAAGTCATTAATTCTCTAGCGACCCCTGGAAAATGGAGGAAATGAAACCTTGGCCTGCTTCCCAAAGGTGACCTCTGGTAGTCACCTTCTCCTGGGCTGAGTCCCCCTGCAGCAAGCCCACAAACAGTGAACAGAGAAAGCTTCCTGGTGGCTCCCCCTACCTCCCCCGAATCCCAGGGAGGATGGAGGCAGGAAGACAGCCAAAGAACCTTTCTTTCCGCCCAGGCTCAGCGCCAGAGCAGACTCCCGGGCAAGTTGGGCAGGAACCAGCCCTATACATCAACTTTGTTATTTCTTGGTCCGTTCACATCTCAGTAGAGCTGAGATAACCTCACGGCAAAGGAGGCAGCACCTGAGCTTGCACATTCCAAACATCAGTCATCATTCCTCTGTTCACTTCTTCAAGAACATTTGCGGACTCTCAGGTCCCTTCACATTTCCTGTGGACATTAATACTAGTCGCTGAAAAGAAGGCAGGGGTGGAAGAGGCAATAGAGAAGAGACAAAGTACTGGTTAAGAGAGACGGGGTCACCGAGAGGAACCCAGTTTCCCCGTGCTTTTCCAGGATATCGCTTGGCAAGATGCTGCTGTGCCTGTGTGGATAAGTGCAGACTTAGGAGGAAGGTTAGCTGGGTTTGAGTACCGATTCTGCCATTTCAAGGCCATGTGACCTTAGGCAAGTTATTTGACCTCTCCGCGCCTGTGTTTTCTCATCTGTGAAATGCAGATGATAACAGTATCTACACCTTAGATTGTCATGAGGATAAAATAAACAAGCACACACCAAGCACTTAACAGTGCCTGGCACCGGGTGTTGAAGACGTTTTCGGAACCATTCTTCTTGATATCGTTAAGATGGGAGATAAC
Organism: Bos taurus; assembly: GCF_002263795.3. Classification (NCBI taxonomy): domain Eukaryota; kingdom Metazoa; phylum Chordata; class Mammalia; order Artiodactyla; family Bovidae; genus Bos; species Bos taurus. Next base: position 20,113,916 of record NC_037350.1, on the reverse strand, counting down.
TAGAAAAAAATGGCAGAGACCATGGAGGGCAAAACAAGCTCTGTCTCAGGTGGTGCTCTCTGGTAAGGGGCGGCGGGGGTGAGGGGAGGGAGTTCAAGGTAAACTACACACCCTGGAGGGGGGTGGTTATCTGGCTCCTCTACTGAGACTTAAAAGAAGTTTGGGATGGGAAACTCATTGTAGGAAAACTCACTTGGAGGCAGGGATGAGCTAGGAGCCCCATATCAGGTCAGATCAGATCAGATCAGTCGCTCAGTCGTGTCCGACTCTTTGCGACCCCATGAATCACAGCACGCCAGGCCTCCCTGTCCCTTACCAACTCCCGGAGTTCACTCAGACTCACGTCCATCGAGTCAGTGATGCCCTCCAGCCATCTCATCCTCTGTCATCCCCTTCTCCTCCTGCCCCCAATCCCTCCCAGCATCAGAATCTTTTCCAATGAGTCAACTCTTCACATGAGGTGGCCAAAGTACTGGAGTTTCAGCTTTAGTATCATTCCTTCCAAAGAAACCCCAGGGCTGATCTCCTTCAGAATGGATTGGTTGGATCTCCTTGCAGTCCAAGGGACTCTCAAGAGTCTTCTCCAACACCACATCAAAAGCATCGATTCTTCGGCGCTCAGCCTTCTTCACAGTCCAATTCTCACATCCATACATGACCACAGGAAAAACCATAGCCTTGACTAGACGAATCTTTGTTGGCAAAGTAAAGTCTCTGCTTTTGAATATGCTATCTAGGTTAGTCATAACTTTTCTTCCAAGGAGTAAGTGTCTTTTAATTTCATGGCTGCAGTCACCATCTGTAGTGATTTTGGAGCCCAGAAAAATAAAGTCTGACACTGTTTCCACTGTTTCCCCATCTATTTCCCATGAAGTGGTGGGACCGGATGCCATGATCTTCGTTTTCTGAATGTTGAGCTTTAAGCCAACTTTTTCACTCTCCACTTTCACTTTCATCAAGAGGCTTTTGAGTTCCTCTTCACTTTCTGCCATAAGGGTGGTGTCATCTGCATATCTGAGGTTATTGATATATCAGGTCAAGGTGAGGTTATAAGCTTCGGAGCTGGCAGTGAGCCCAGCAGCAAAGCCAATCAATGTCAGTTCTTAAAGAAGCCACGTGTTGACAGTAGATGAGCTTTATGGAGATGAAGCAAGTGGTTTATGCAGTCGGGGGGGCAGGGGTGTTCTGTGTGAATGGTGCCCCCAGAACAGTGTGATGCCGTGCCCCAGAATAGCACTTACTATGTCACTAAAGCTATTCTAGTGTTCTATATTGATTAATCATTTGCTCCTCACAACAACCTCAGGAGGCAAGCTATTTGTATCTGTATACTACAGGTGAGTGCTGAGGCACAGAAAGGTTAAGTAACTTGCTCACGGTCACACAGCCATTTTATGGAAGAGCTAGGATTTGAATCAATGTCTGCAGAGTACTTAAATCTTAACTATCATACTATATGATATAACTAATGCTTTTAAGAGCTTAGTATATTCCACATTGCAGTTGGCTTGATTCTCGTAACAATTTTATGAGGTCGGCACTATTATTCCATTTTACAGAAAAGAAAACTGAGGCTCAAAGAGACTAAGTAACTTCCTCAAAGTCGCAGGCGAGTAAGGGGCACAGCTCTGTACCCTAGCAGTCTGGCTCTAGAGCTGGGTCTCAAAGGCCTTGCCCCAGAAAGCAACCATAAGACCATCTAGGAGTAAAAGGGCTAGAGAAGGAGAAAACAATTTCTAAACATGCATAACCTAAATAGTCCCAAGGCCACAGAAATACTGGGGTGGGGACAGGCTGAGTGAGTGCAGAGGAGAGGTCGTGAGACTCGTCTGAAATGCCGCCCGAATGACTCAGGATTCAAGCCCCAGTGCAGTGGAGAACAGCATAATTTATACTTCTTGACAGGCCTCAAGCTGCAGGAACTCTGAGACTCAGATAGGCTGATTTCTTCCGCTTCTGGATCTAGTGACTGGTCTATAAAAAGTCAATGCCAAGGTCATATCCCAGAGGCCAATCCATCGCGTCTTCCCTACCCTCCCATTGCTGGTGGCCCGCCATTCACAGGGCATGAGGTATTGACCCAGAGCCAGCAGCCCTACGCTCAGCTTGAACATTCCCGGGCCTGTGAGCAGAAAACCATCATGAAAAGACATTGATAACACTCACTGACTATTTTTAAAATGTTCTTTCAGCTTCTCCATGAACATGAACTAATGGAGGAGGATCCAGTAAGACAAAAACGAGCTGGTATGTAAACATTTCCTTGACTGTCTTTTCTAGTAAGTCCCATCAAACAGCATGTGTTGTAACTTTTTGAAACGCTGGTATCTACATGATTCGGTCTCCAAGCGCCTCAGGGTTCAATTTCTAGAAGTAACTGCGAAGGCGCTCCATTCTCTGTCAAATGATATTAAAGGGATCTTATCAATACCCTCCATCCAAGTGTCCTGTCCCGTCACCACTCCTCAGATCCCGAAGATTACCCCATGGCCCTTCCCCCAGCAGCCCTGTACCACCACCAAAAAGCCACTTCTCTCCTCTCAACCCAGCAGCATTGCCTCTTTTCTTTTTCCTTTTTCTTTTAATCTTGGCTCCTTTCACTCCTCACTTAGTCTCAGGGATCAATTTAACCACTAGACCCAAGTCCTCTGTTTCCCATTCCAATTTCCTCACTAAATTCCAAAGAAGAGGTCTGGGAAAAACAGGGCTCTGCCTTTTGGAGGGTCGGGGGCAGGTGAGAGCTGTGAACACCTGCATGATGAGCCTCAGTGTCCCCTCTCCCATGTGAGACCTGGGGCAGGTGGGTCTGTCTGGAGGCTACATTTTCCAAGGACCAGATCCTCCTTCCATCACAACAATCTTGCTATAGCATCAACTGGATGCTGTTATTTCCCTGCATAAATCCGATCATCCTCTCACATATCTCTGTATCTGCGAGAGTCACAGAGTCAGCATCCCACCCACCATACCCCCTTTGCTTGTCTGGGGAATCAATTCACATGGATTCGTGTCTTAGAAGCTCTTCCATCAATTTCCCCAGACAGGGAGGGGCTGTTTTCCTGGGTTCCCATTATCCGTGACACATCCTCATGGCCCAACATCTATCCCAAAGCACTGCAATTCTTTAGCTTCCTGTTTGCCACTCGCAGGGGACATGAGCCCCCTTGAACCCTCTTCCTCTCTGTAGCCTGGCCAGTAGCCCAATGTCTCAACAGACCAGTGAACAAATAAAGAGAGGGCGTGTCTCTGTCATAGCCACTTGTGTGAATTCAGAGGCTGTGTCCCTTTTCGCTAAGAGTCTGCTGGCTTTGCGGCTAGACCAACCATCTAGAAACTTCTTAACTTGTAGCACTAGGGTTAAATCATGACTTGTTCTTTTCAGTCTTGCGGTAGGAAAGAGACATTAGGCTGACAGGGAGAGCAAGCTTGCCCAGAGGGCAGGATAGAGGTATCTGGTGGACCCTTCACAGGCCATAACCAGATCCGACTGTTACCCAGTGCCTGAAATGAGAATTCGATCACATTGTTAATAAACTATCAAAATGCTCACTGAAAGTTTATACTGTTGTTCTTCTCTCCTTCCCTTCCCTTCCTTCCCTTTCTTTTCTGTTTTAGCCTGGTTTTATACCCCTATGGGATTCTCACTCACCCTCCTCCTTGCGTTCCCTGAAGTGATCCACAGCAGGGGTCTCCAGCCTCCAGGATCTAATGCCTGATGATCTGAGGTGGAGCTGATGTAACAATAATAGAAATCAAGAAAAAAGTGAAAGTGTTAGTTGTTCAGTCGTGTCCAACTCTTTGCGACCCCATGGACTGTAAACACCCAGGCTCCTCTGTCCATGGGATTCTCCAGGCATGAAGATTGGAGTGGGCTGCCATTCCCTTCTCCAGAGGATCTTCCCAACCCAGAGCGAACCCAGGTTTCCTGCTTTGCACACAGATTCTTTACCATCTGAGCCATCAGGGAAGTCAAGTGCACAATAAATCATTCCAAAACCAACCCCCACCCCCCCCACCCCAGTCCATGGAAAACTTGTCTTCCAAGAAACCAATCCCTGGTGCCCAAAAGGGTGGGGACCACTGGTCTACAGCGCAGACTGCACTTCCTGTGCTTTAAAACAAGTACCATCATCTCTACTCCATCCCCGACAGCCCCTTGAACCCTCCCATCCCCGTGACAGCAACAGGGCCAATGAGGTCCCCAGTCAAATATTTTGAAAGACTTCTCTTCCTGAAATCAAACCACTTGTGTTAAGTCCCAGCTCCAGTCCCTGCCAGCTTCCTCAGGGATGGTTGGTGACCCCACAGCTGGAAAAGTAACATCTTCCTGCACTTCCCAACTATTTGTGACCCTTGGTGACAGCCTGAGAGATCAGCCGTCAGGGAGGAAACCACTTCCACATCTAGGAATTTGACATTCCCCAGTTTTTCCAGACACACTTTCATTAAAAACGATCATGGCAATGATAAATCACCAGGAGAACATGTTTTCTGTTTCTTTAAATATGTGGTCCTGTGTGCTCCTGGGCCTCTGGAGTCATTTTGGAAGTGTTAATGACTCAGCTCATCACCTACAACAGATGGTTTGGCTTTGGTACTTTTACAAATCACTGAAGCAAGAACGGATCATGGAAAGTCCCAGGCACTAGGTCACGGATACTCAGGATGTAAGCTGCAGTTAAGAGCATCGCACCCCCGGAAAACTAGGAAAGCAACAGGAATGTTAAATCCAACAAAGGCCACACAGGAATGTCTGTGTTCTGGAGGCTTAATACCAACAGAGGCAAACAGAGGTTTCAAGAGAAAGAATTCTTAAAAGGAATTTTCTTTTGAGGCACTGGAACAAATATTTAGAGCTTTAAGTTTTGAGATAGAAATCACCTTTCAAGAGAGGATCAATACTCATATTTCTTCTGAGCTATAGACTTCTTCCTCCATCACCTATTATGTGTCAAAAATCTATCACACATACCCAAACCCACATATAGATACATACATACAAATATGTGCGTATGCATGCTTTGTCATCCAATTGTGTCCAACTCTTTGCAATCCCATGGACTGTAGCCCACCAGGCTCCTCTGTCCATGGAATTTCCCAGGCAGGAATACTGGAGCAGGTTACTTTTCCTACTCCAGGGGATCTTCCCGACCCAGGAATGAAATTGCATCTCTTGTGTCTCTTGCATTGTCAGGCAGATTCTTTACCAACTGCGCCACCTTGGAAACCCACATACAAATCTCCAGATATATTATTACTATACAGGAGTTGAGAGAATTAAATAATATTTAGTACATATTGTTCAATATTAATAACATTATCTAGAGAGTACTTGTTTTGTTTGTTTTAATGTTTCTTTAATTAAAACAAATGTAACTGACTTTTAATAAAAATGTTGTGTCTGAAAGAGCCCAAACTATACTTGGTGCAGAGAAGATTTCATATAACTCCTGAAAGCAGAAGGATGAATGCCATGATATTATCATTTTAGGAAAATTCTTTCAAAACTCTGTTAAGGAAAAGAAGCCTGAACAAAAACCCAGAGGCCAGAGACAAGAATAGCAGAATACTTCCTGTTAGAGCAGAGTGGCTCTTGGGGAGCAGAGGAAAAAAAGCACTGGTCAGAGTATTCAGAATTCTGCCTCAGTTCAACCAGGACGTGGATTCCATACCAGCTGAGAGGCTCGCAGAGAGAGAACTGGTGGAAGCCATCGGAAGTGAAAATTTGCCAGATGGTTATGGCTGAAGGAATTAGGTGAAGTCAGCGCTGGGAGACCAGTGAGGATGCTCAGCAGTGCTGACCATCATGGGCCAGGTCTCTGGAATGACCTAGGAAAGGGACAAAGGGAACACTTGTGAAAGACATTTTGAGAAATGAGTCCAAAGGACCTGGGGACAGGCTTGACATAGGGGTAACAGGGAATACACAGACCTGGGTAACTGGGAAGGTGGAGGCAATAAGCAGAAGCCGGAGCTGGAATGAAAATCTTATTTTGGAAACATGCCAGTCAGCTGGAAACTTAGTCTTTATGCGGATTGAAAGCAGAAGTTTCTTGGGACTTCCCTGGGGGCCTCGTGGTTAGGGCTTCATGCTTCCACTGTGGCAGCGTGGGTTCCATCCCGGGTTGGGAACTAAGATCCCACATGCAGCCAAAAACAAACAAATAACTAAAGTGCCTGGATGGCCTGACTTAAAAGTATTTGCTAAAAAAAAGTTTCTTGTTGGTTGGAAATAATACAAATGTATCCTCCACATCAGCTGTCAAGTTCCCCAAGCCAGATTTTTGAGGTTAACTGGGAACGTGTCTCGGGTCCTAGACTGAAGAGTCCACATTGGTTCTTCTTTGGCTTCAGAAGAAACGGCTGGTGGGAGAAGACACTGGGAGAAAGGGAGCCCCAGGATGTCCTGACCCCGAGCTGGAGGCGCTTCTGTCTTCGTGCCTGTTCAGGGAGAGCGAGGTTCCTACCAGGTTGGGTTGCCAGCTGCCAGCCTGGAAATCCTGAACTTTCTGCAGATCTGCAGTCCAGGTGTGGCTGGCTCTTTTTGATCTGGGTTCAGGAAATGCAGTGCCTTCTCCAGGCTGGGGAAGAGATTTGCAGGTTCTCCTGGCACTCTCTTCCGTATGATAACTTGTGGCGTTTCAGGCTCTGAGCCGGCAGTGGTGGTGGCAGAGTAAGGAGAAAGCAGCGCTGGTGTGCTCTGCCTGTTTGTTTGCTTCCCTAGCTCAAAAGGGAGACCTGGTTAGAATAGAATCAGAGGTTTTGTTGACCTGCCAGCAGACATGTGCATAAATGATAATCCTCATTATGATCAGTATTATTATTTCTACACGCTGTTTCAAAGTGGCTACTATATGCCAGGCTGTTTGTTAGGGGTCTTCATACCTCAGCTCCTTAGCAACAATTGAGCAGAGAAAATAGTGCTCTGTTTATAAACAACCAAAACTTGGCTCACAGAGTTCAGTAGCCTCCCAGGTAAGAGGACATTTATCTCAGCCCTGGCTCCAAGTCCAAGTTCATAGTTACAAGTCATAGTTTTCAACTTGTGTTTCTGGCTCTTGCTTGTGAGATTCCATGCCATGGCTTGTTTTGTTTTTTTAGCAAAAAATTCTCTCCAACATGTATTTAGTATGTATTTATCGAATGCCTTTTGGGCACCAAGAACATAAAACTCACTGCCTGCCTGCTGTCAACTTTTAATCTGGTTATGAGGATAGGGTATAAAGTTTGTAATATGGAAAGCAGAGTCATCACACAATGGGAGTCTGCAAAAGGCAAAGCTACTGCCAAGGAAGTAGTAGCAGCTACAGAGAAATAGGTCTGAACTAGATGTAAGTTACTAACAGAACTGACTAATGATGGGCTGGACCACTTACACCAAGGCAAGTTTGATGTCATGCGAAGTATTCAAGCCAATCTAATAAGTACTTGACAGGAATGTTTATAGAGGGCATCTGAAGAGTGGTTATCCAAAATGATCCTTAAAATACTCAAACAACTTCACAATGCCTTGATTCTGTGAGTCCTCGGGTCAGTGAGCACCCGTGGGCTCAAAGAGTGACCAGGTTGAGGCCTGGAAGAAGGAGCAACTATGGGACGGAAGAAGGGAGGGAGGAGGGAGCTCCAGGCAGAGGGAATTCCAGGAGACTGATGGTGGTCTGGGGCTTCTTCTTGTGCATATATTGCAGGAGGAAACTGAGATCTCGCTAGCATATTTAGAGGAAGGTTATGTAGCTGTGATTCTCAGAGCAGCTTTATTGAGTAAGGGGCACTATACCACTGTATATGGTGCTGACTTTGATTATTCGGGTGTATAACAAGCGACCAGAATTGACTCTTTTCTTTAGACCGCACAGCCCAATGTTTTAAGCCATAGTGCTGCCCACCCCCCCCCCCCACCCCACCCATCCGCAACTGCCCCTGGGGTTCTGGCAGTTTTCCCCTGTGTGAACAAACCTTTCTAAAGGCTAAAGGGAGAACCAGGATCTTTGATTCTCCACTGACAATGCTTTAGTAGAGCCAGACGATGCTGCCAGACTGCCACCTACTAGACCATGTTAGGAAACAAGCAGAACAGGTAGCTTTTAATATTTACCTGCTACAGGACTAAGGGGGAGAAACCAGAGAGCCAAATCTTCCATAATAAAAAGGCGTGGTCCCTGTTGGTCAAGAGAAAACCAGAGTGAACCCATTTTTCCTGGGCAAAGTCAGCAGGCTCGTTCTATTGCAGGTGGGAAATTGATATATGCATTGACTTAGTCTCTGACTTCTGAAGGAGCCATAATTCCCAGTGAAGTGGTCAGGGGAAAATCGCATCATTGGCTTAAACAGCTGTGATTAAGACCCAGAACTGTGTGTCACAGTTTGTGGCCAGCTTTCCAGAAATGTCTCTTTAAGATAAGTGCTGTGTGGCGGGCAGTGATTTATGGGAAAGGAGAGGGGAAATCCTGGCTGGTTTGTGCTTTCCAGGGCCAATGAGAGGCCTGCATCTGTGACACTGATGATCTGCCTTCCACTGGGGTATCCGTGAGTCCATGAGAATTCAGACAAACAATACCAGGATGAAGGAGCTCAAGACAAAACACACTGAACTGTCTGGAATCAGGTGGCCCGGAGGCAGGCGAGGAGCACAGAAGGGCATCTAAAATGTACACTTAGTGTGGAGGCATGGTCGTGTTCCTTCTGGGTCCCTTGTAGCCTTGGCAGGACCACCAGCTTTGCTGTCCCAAGCTCGGAAGCCCTTAGGTTTGGAGGAGGCAAAGAGGACAGAGAGTGGTCTTTCGACCCCAAAGCATGCCCCCTGACCCCACCCTCTGCAGTCATGCTGATCCTGAGCATCTGGGCTTTGTCCCTTAAATTCAGGTACTCTCCCTGGGGCATTACAGGGGCTGGAGGCCCAGTGGTGTTTCTGTGTTCTGTTTGCCCATGGCACCATGATACTCTATACGGGGAGAAATGACCCAAATCAGGACGGGCATCTTCTTCAGCCCAGGCTACAGATTTCTGGACCTAACTGATAAAGATTCTACCTTGACTCACCTGAGTTGAGGCTCCAAAGTATTTGTGTGTAGAATTCCCTACCTGTGGTGATCATCAGCCAGGGGTGGGGACCACTGGAATAGATGATTCTCAAGGACCAGCCTGTACACAGCTTTCTGAGTTACTATGCCTGAGTTCTTGAGCCTGTTTGAAGAACTGACCATTTTCAAGAAGACATTTCTCTATTAAAATTTCCCCATTCTTAGTCTCTGGAGAATCACTGCTCAGGCTGAGGGTTATTCTGAAACTCCCTTAGAAGTTGTCAAGAACATAAAACATGGATGAGGAGAAGAGGGTTTCAGAGGCTGGTGCTTTAGTGATTACTTGCACAGGGACTTCCCTGGCAGTCCAGTGGTTAAAACATCGTGCTCCCACTGCAGGGGGCATGGGTTCAATCTCTGTTCAGGGAACTAAGATCCTATATGCTGCTCAGCAAGGCAAAAAAGAAAACGGACACAGATGCCATAGACTATAACTCACTAGAGTCACAGGAACAGTCCTCATTGGAATATACTTTCAGAGAGCTATTTTATTATTCGTTTATTTTCATATTTATGTATTTAAATATTTATTTATTTGTCTGTGTCGAGTCTTAGTTGTGGCACATGGGATCTTCTTGAGTCATGTAGGATCTTTCTAGGTGGCACACAGACTCTCTAACTGTGGCACAGGCTTGGTTACTCTGTGGCATGTGGGATCTTAGTTCCCAGACCAGGAATCGAACCCCCATCCTCTGCATTGCAAGGCAGATTCTAAACCACTTGACCATCAGGAAAGTCCCCTCTTAGTAGTATTTTAGGCTTTTGGCTCAGCTTCTTGTAGGGTCTCAGCAGAAGAACTACCTTGGTTTCAGTGGGGAATGATGACGTCCAGGAATTACCATGTGCTTTTCAAGTACATGCTTGTTCTCTGAGCATGTAGAGAAAGGTGGGCTCAGGGATGAATTACACTAACTGCCTTTAGGCAGGCACTGAAATCATGCTGGGATTAGACCCTGGGAGACAAAGATGCAGGTGATGAAGTGGGTGATGTGGGATTGTTACTGACCTCACTTATCAGAAAAGCAGCTACTGTCCAGGAAATCCTGTTTACATTCATTCATGGGAGGGGAGTAGACTGACCACAGCAAAGAGGATCCTGGAGCTTCTGAATCCTCTGGAAAGCATAAACATGGCTGCATTACCTTTCAGGAAAAGAATGTGCTCTCAAACAGACCTTGCAAATATCATGCAGCCACCATTGCAAATGTTCCTAGCAGACAACATACAGGTTAGGATCGCTCAGGAGAAGACTAGCAGTCCTTCCAGGAAGCTTGCTTTTCATCATAGAATCATTTGCAAATCAGAAAGAAAACAGGAAACTTCAAGATATGCCGTAGTATCATGACAGACTGAGATTCCATTCTAGGTTTTAAAAGTCACTGTGTTCTACTTGTAAATACATGTTTATATGGAAGAAACAGCTTAAGAGGCATTTGTAATTTTAAGAAAATGTGCACAGACATTTTTAAAGGGTTGAGTTAGTTATAGCAAGTTGATGAATGCCAAAAAGAAATAATTCTCAACAAGGTTGATAAGTAAAACCAAACTCCTAGAAAAACAGAGTTTACACCTCTAAGTGGACAAATACTACCATTTTCTGCAATAAACATTTATCAGTTGGAGTTTCCCATAGTAAATGTATTTCATTTTAGGTTTGCACATAAATAATCCTTGGAATATTTAAAACAAATCTTACAATATTATGAGAGACATTCTTTGCCCTTTTAGAAAACAGATATAGAATTTTAATGTTAAGGTTTTAGATTTATATATAACATATCATGTATATTTATATATTATCATTTTATATATCATATATATTATTTTAAATATATATAGTCATATATATGATATATCATACTTCCAGATTTTACATTTTTGCAGATTTTACTTATATTTTAAAAGGAAAAATTTTACAAGTATTCATTAATCTTTTCCTTACTTGACCAGCAAAATAAAATAAGCCACAACTTGTCTTCTCAAGGCATCTGTATAAAAAGATTCTCCTATTCTCTAAAGGCTCTGCATTAGCTACCAACCAAGCCCATGGCTTCTGTTCCAGTTATGTATTTCAGCCAAGAGTGAACCACAGGTTCTGTCTATGACAAAAAGGTGAATCTGAGACTCAACTCAGAAGTCACAGGTTTAACAAGAATCTACTGGACATGAATTTATTACGTGCTGGGCTCCATGCCAGATGGAGTGGGTAAGGCCATGAGAAGTGAAAGAAGCAGTTTCTGCCCCTAAGAAGCTTACAGCCAGTGTTCCAGATGTGATGCAATAGTGGAAACCACGAAGGCACCTTCCGGTAGATCTATTGTCTGGCTTGCCTGGTGTGGGAAGCAGACGCATCTAGAATGCCTTCCAGGCAACCAGTTTGGAGACAATTTGGAAAAACAATGAATTGCTGAAGGTCTCTTTTATTTTACTTTCCAATTTGCCAATTTTGCTTTTGTTGAGTGTCTATCATGTTCTGGACAAGGGAGATACAGAGTGAGAACAAAGAGTCCACAGTGCGTGCACAGGCTAAGAACAAAGGGAATTAACTAGTGGCTTTTTCCAGAGGTCTTCAAACCATGCATCCTTGAGCTCTCAAAACACGTGCATGACCGTTGAGCGATGTCAGAAATGTACTGACTCATTCTGGTGAGTCAGGACTCTGGCTTTGATTGTCTAGACAGTTGCCAAGTTCCCCTGCTGGGTCTCCCTGCTTCTATTCTTGTCTCATTAGAGTCTGTTCTCACACAGCCTTGGACATCAAAGAGGGGTTATGAGAATGGAGAGGACGGACAAGTTCTCATCTTGGTCTGTGAAGCTCTCAAATGCCTGGAGACCACAGTGCTGATACCAGTTAGATCTATTTCATTTCTCCTCTAAATAGCAAAATCATAGAGAGGAAGCCCATGAAGGGAGGACTTGGTGGTGATTAGTAAACAAACTTCTCTTTCTCAGTAAACAAACATAAAATAAAAATGTTTATTAGAAATTCTTAAAGGGTGATGAGTTCTTAAAGGCATCCACGTGTCTCCATCATTGTTTTTTTAAAAATGTTTTATGTTGGTGTATAGTTGACCTTCAGTGTTGTGTTAATTTCAGGTGTACAGCAGAGTGATTCAGTTATACATATACATATATCCATTCTTTTTCAGACTCTTTCCCCCTATATGTTATTACAGAGTATTGAGTAGAGTTCCCCGTGCTATATGGTAGAGTCCTTGTTGGTTATCTACTTTATACATAGTAGTGTGTATATGCTCATCCTAAACTCCTAAGTTTCATTGGCTTTAAGTTCTAAAATGTCAGTGTGTTCTCTCTCCTCCCCACATGGTATGTGCTCACAGCCTTTGTCTGCTTTCTTTCCAGTTGCCATAAGCAGCCCTGCAGCTCAAGAGTTCACCGTCGATGTTGAGATCAGTTTTGAAAATGCCTCCTTCCTGGAACCTATTAAAGCTTATTTGAACAACCTCAGTTTTCCAATTCAAGGGAATGACACTGACCTAGCTACTGACATTTTGAGCATCGAGGTGTCAACAGGTGAGTAAAAGGCCTATTGCTTGAAAGAGGAGGATTGAACTAATCAGAAGAAACTACTCTGGGCTGCTTGGGAATGTGGGGTGTGGAGGGGAGCAGCCTGGGAAGAGTGAACCTCAGACAGGAGGCAATGGATGGGTGGGTGAGGAGACTTACTGACCCAATATTCATATCTTAGCATCCCAAATTTCCTCCCCCCTTTTCTATGTCTCCCCCTTCCTCTCTTCCAACAGCTTATGTTATGATCCTTTCAAGAAAGGTATTTCTAATTAATTTTTTATTGAAGTATGGTTGATTTGCAATATTGTGTTAGTTCCCACCATACAACAAAGTGAATCAGTTATATATACACATGTATCTATTCATTTTTAGATTCTTCTCCCACATAGATCACGAAAGAGTATTGAATAGAGTTCCTTGTGCTATTCAGTAGGTTCTTATCAGTTATCTGAAAGGCATTTTAAATCCTAGTACACAAAACAGAGTATTTTTAAGGCTGGACAATGTGTGTCAAATACTAAACAATACCTGGAATGTGGTAGATGGTCTGGGGATGGTCACTTTTGCCATCCTTAAGGCACATTCATTTTTCACGTGGGAGTCCAAAGTTATTCAAATCCCACCCCTACATCTATCTCAAAAACAAGCAAATGAAAACAGCACCAACAAAACAAAACAACCAAAAAGGCTTTAGCAGTGGGATTTCAGGTCAGTAAGAGAGAGATTTTTGACCAAAAGGGTCTCGTTGGTTTCCTTCGAATTACCAGTGCCCACCACACTCACTAGCAGCCTTGACTTCCCTGTTTCTGCTTCACCCTCTCCTACTACTGGCGCACAGGACAGCAGCGGTGTCCAGGGATTCCGGGGGGCCTGGGTGTCCCTTCTATTTCAGCAACAGTTCTTTGATGACTTTGCTTTGGAAAGTCATCCTGTGGGCCTTTGCCTAGATGCCCGCCTGCAGAATTCCCAGGAATATGGTGTTAGTGCAGTTTTAGATATAACTTCAAAGTCTTCAGAGCATTTTTCAATGTCAGTTTTCAGTGGGATTAGGTTCTGCTTGGGCTGGTCACATCTGGCTTGATTATAAAAGGCACAAGTTTAGAATTATATTCTATATTTGTTATCTATTGCTTCTCCGAAACTTAGCATCTTAAAACAACAAACTCAGGATTCCCTGGCAGTCCAGTGGTTAGGACTCTGCGTTTTCACTGCCAAGAGCCTGGATTTGATCCCTGGTTGGGAAACTAAGATCCCATAAGCCACATGGTGCAGCCAAAGCAAACAAACAAAAGCAACAAACATTTATCATGTTACACAGTTTCTGAAGGCCAGAAATCCAGGAAGAGTTTAGCTGGATGTCTCTGGCTCAGGGTCTCTTGTGAGGCTGTAGTCAAGCCATTAGCCTGAGTTGCAGTCATCTGAAGGCTCAACTGGGGCTGGAAAACCTGCTTCCACGCTCACACACATGGTTGCTGGTAGATCCTCAGCTCCTCCATAGCTATTGGCTGGAGACCTCAGTTCCTAATCATGTAGGCCTCTCTGTGACATGTCCTCATCAATGCAGCTGGCTTCCCCCAGACCAAGTGATCAGAGAGAGAGAGAGAGAGAGAGAGAGAGAGAGCACATGTAACCAAGAGGGAATCCACATTGTCTTCTATAACCCAACCTCAGAAGTAATATAGCACCACTTCTGCTGGATTCTGTTGGTCATCCAGAACAATCCTAGTATAATATGAGTTATTGTTGCTGCTTAGTCACTAAGTCATGTCCAACTCTTCTGCAACCCCATGGACTATAGCCCCCCAGGCTCCTCTGCCCATGGGATTTCTCAGGTAAGAATACTAGAGTGGGTAACCTTTTCCTTCTCTAGGGAATCTTCCCAACCCAGGGGTTGAACCTGTGTCTCCTGCATTGGCAGGTGGATTCTTTAACACTGAGCCAGCAGGAATCTATAACAGGGTGTTAGTACCCAGAGGCAAGGATGGCTGGGGCCATTTTAGAAGTTTGCTGCCATATACTCAAAGTCTGAGAATCTGTTTACCATCTTATCATTGTAGGCAGTGGCTGGGATAGTTAGCATTGCCTTCTTTTAGATGGCCATGCCTCACAAAAGGTGATATGTATGGGAATTACGAGAACCTCATGCAAATCCACTGAACTTCCCAGAAGGGCAATGTGGAGTGGCGTTAGGATTTCCTACAAGCATAAGAACTTGTAATCTATAAATTACACCTTTTTTCTCCTCACTGTTCTGGTTGATGACAGTCTGCAGGCCTACTGGAAATGAAATCTGGTGCTCCTGTGAGACAGGCTATGAGTGGCCTCAGGAAAGTTGCCTCCACAATCTCACTTGTCAGGGACATGATGGTTCCTCTGCAGGGCATCACTGCAGTTGCCTTAAGGGACTGCCTCCCAAGGGACCTTTTTGCCAGCTCCAGGGAGGTAAGTAACTGGTCACTGAATGTTTGTTTGTTGAGTGCCCATTTGATATCAACTCAAGAAAATGTTTCTCTGTCTTGTGTGTACTCAATGCTAACATGGGATTCTAAAAATATGGCCCTGTGTTCTCAGCAGATATTATCCTGAGAATGTCGGTCAGACTCAATGTGGGCTTTCAAGAAGACCTCAAGAACTCTTCCTCTGCCCTCTATAAGTCCTACAAGACTGACCTGGAAACAGCGGTGGGTTATGGTTCCAGGCATTTCTTCACCAACAAACTCTGAGCTGAGCTGAATCTATTGCATTTACAGTGGGTTGTTTGCTTGAATCTGTCAGAATTCATGAAGTTTATGTTGAAATTATTTCTATACCTCTGGGATGATGATTTAAGAACTGCTCGAATCATACTGTGTTCAGAAGATGTTTTGACATCTTGACCTGATGTCATTTTGACCTGATATCATCTTGACCCATGACATTATCTTGACTTTTGACATCATTTTGACCTCTTTGGCTTCATCTTGACTTTTGGCATCATCTTGAGCATTTTGACACCATCTTGACCTTGACATCATCTTGATCTACCATCTTTGACATCATCTTGACATATAGGTGGAAATTCTTCCCAGAATAGAATTGATTCAGATAAAATTTGGTGGCATTAACTCACTAAAACCTGTTCAAAGGTCCAAAACCTTGGTCTAGAAGTATCAGATGGTGCATTTCTATTCATCTTTACACTCCACACTGATGAAACCCCTAACATCTTTTGTGCAGAACAGTTAAGTCTGACATAGAGGATTCCACACCACTTGATACTAGAGGTCCTTAAGCATTCACACTTAAGGCAGATTTAAATTTACTCATGTAGATAGATTCATCTGTGTCATACTTCAGATTCCACATACCAGAAATAGACTCGCAGATCCGGAGCACAGACTTGCTATCAAAGGGGAGTGGAGGAAAGGACTGGGAGTTTGGGGTCAGCAGATGTAAACTATTGTACATAGAATGGATAAAAAATGGGATTGTTTTTTGGGGGGGATGTCTCTAGTTTCAGTTTCATTTCAATCCCATAAAATGGATTATACATAAATGGATAGCATAGGGAACTATATTCAGTATCCTGTGATCAACCATAATAGAAAAGAATATGAAAAAGTATGTATGCATGTGAAAATCTGCTCATGTTAAATTAAAGAGTATTCCCTCAATGTAAAATGTGTGCCAAACACTGTTCTAAGTGCTTTACATTGGATTAATTCATCTAAACCTAAATACTTTGGTTGAATAAACTCACTTGGAATAGAGCTTCTCAACTGGTGTGGGACAAATTGCTATAGGTAGATGTAATGACTCCCCTTAACTCTCCAGGCAGCCAACCGCCTGCTCAAACCAGGAGCAGCCTCCCGCTTACCCTAGTCAAGTAGGGGTTAATATTTGTAATCGGTGCCATGATGCAATGCTGATACAGGAGAGTTCTTGGATATCCGATTTGCATATCAGGCATGTAATAGTTCTGCACAGCATGAGACTCCTCCTCATGCACGCAAGTCACACTACACATATCACACGACATTGTATACTTTTGAGGAAAAAAGATAGTAACATATTAATTGTTTGATCCCGCCCATCCAGCTCCCTAACACAGCACTTTGCAGGTGTAATCTACCCTGTAAATGTAACTTGATTCAAATTGAATCTCCTGCAGAGTTGGAATTCAGGGAAACAAAGTGGAGTTAAAAACATCAGTAAAAACCACATTGGCTCAACCAAAACTGTGATATGTTTAGTGAGGAATCAGGCACTGTATTGGTCACAAGAAGACACCTGGTAGATTTCCAACTGCAGGAAATGTAAATTGACCGTGGGTCCCAACTGCTGCCCACTACCAGTGAATGAGCAGGGCAGATCTGTCTAACAAATGCCTGACTCCTTTGAAGGCTGCACTGTGCTTCTAGGCTCAGTCTAGATGATTTCATCTCACCTCCCCTCCTGTTCAGTTGCGCTCGGGTCTGATGGCTCTCTCTGCCTTCTCTGATGCCTCCTCATTGCTTTCCTCTAGGCATTTCCTAAGTCTTTTTTTTTTTTTTTTATTTAACTTGTTTATGGCTGTGCTGGGTCTTCACTGCTGTGTGAGCTTGCTCTAGTTTCAGTGAGTGGGGCTGCTCTTCCTGGTGATGCGTGGGCTTCTAATTGCAGTGGCTTCTCTTGTTCCAGAGCAGAGACTCTAGGGCAAGTGGGCTTCAGTACTTGCAGCATGTCAGCTCAGTAGTTGTGGGTCTCGGGCTTGGTTTCCCTGAGGTATGTGGGATCTTCCCAGACCAGGGATTGAATCCGTGTCTCCTGAACTGGCAGGTGGATTACTACTGAGCCACCAGGGAGCCTCCCTAAGTCAATATTTTTGCACATTTACTCTGGCGTTTGCTTCCTGGAGAACCCAGAATGACCCAGGTAAATAGGAATTACTTCTCCAAAGATCTGACAAAGCTAGCGCTTGTTCGGCCACTTAACAAAATATACAGAGAGCATTTTACCCAAGAAGATAAGTAATATGGGCTTCTTTGGTGGCTCAGTGGGTAAAAAATCCACCTTCAATGCATTAGACACAGGAGACACGTGTTCAATCCCTGGGATGGGAAGATCTCCTGAAGGAGGGCGTGGCAACCCACTCCAGTATGCTTGCCTGGACACGTCAGAAGTGACTGAGCACGCACACACGATAAGAAATACACACTTTTTACTCTTTCAAATCATTTGACATATCTTTCAGTGGACCTTGATTAATGGTACTCGTCTTGCTTTATTTTCCAGTTCTGGAAGGGTTACAGTATTTTACCAGGCTTCAAATTGGTGACGGTGACAGGGTTCAGGTAAGAATGCTATAACAGGGTAATTTTATCCAATGGCGGGCTCAGTGGTAAAGAATCTGCCTGCAAGGCAGGAGCCGCAGGCGACATGGGTTTGATCCCTGGGTGGGAAAATCCTCTGGAGGAGGGCTTGGCAACTCACTCCAGTAGTCTCACCTGGAGAATCCCACAGACAAAGTAGCCTGGCAGGCTACCATTCATAGGGTCGCAAAGAGTCGGACACGACTGAAGCGACTTAGCATACATGCACGCTTCCATTGGCAGATACCAAAAGGTTAATGAAAAAGCAAAAGCCTGTTAGAGGAGCACCATCTGGGATGCCCAATGGGAACAGTTTGATAGAGGTGAAGACAAAGCCAGATTTCTGGGGCTTAAAGGGGAAGGAAATAATGAACAGTAGTTCACTCCTTAGAGATGTACCTATCTAGGGGGAATGTGAGAAAAAGATTTGTGTTATTCTATGCATGCATGAATTATGCAAACCAAGATGTGGCATCTAGAAGGTCAGAAATACAAAAATGAAATAATGTCATGCAATGATGCCCTTATTTTATTTTATTTTTTAACATTTATTTATTTGGCTGTGCCAGGTCTTAGTCGCCGCACATGGAATCTTTAGTTGCAGCATGTGGGATCTAGTTCCCTGACCAGGGAGCAAATCCAGGCCCCCTGCATTGGGAGCACAGAGTCTCAGCCACTGGACACCAGGAAAGTCCCAAATATGCCTTTACTTTAGAAAATTAGCCAGTCAGCCATGGCTATAATGTTGTACAACACCATGTAATGCCTCCCCGTGGAGTTAGGTGCCCTGACAGCCCTGAGTGTGTTCGCCCAGTGTTTCAAAAATTCACTTGCCAATTGAAAAATTAAGAATGTTTCCAGAAGCACTGAGGATTCTGACTTCACTGGATATTCAGCATAGCTGGTAACCCTGGGTCAGCATGACTGTGTGACAACAGTCTCTACCTTGTACTTAATACCCTTGGACTACTTGTGGGATTCAATTCACTCCACCCCATCTGGCTATTCTGGCCATTTATATTACCTGTCTGCAGACATTTGAGTGTTTGAACCCTGCCTCAGGCTTTTAACTAGAGCTTAGAAATAAGTGGATTTCAGTGAACCCTCAAAGAAAAAGGTCCCCAGGCTCTTCCTGCCATTTTGCTTTCTTATGCAAACAAACCATAAGGATCTAGACTCTTCCAGGTCACTTACTGCTTTTACTGAACTGAGTGGTCTCCATCCAGGCCTGGAAGTGTGGTTGTGACGTACGAAATCACAACAACAACAACAGCATCACCTGCGTTAATGCGTAAAGCGAACGAGAAAGTCACACAGAACCTCAATCAGACCTACAAGATGGAGAGCAGTTCCTATCAGGTTACTTACAGCAGTAAGTAGACGATCGCTGCATCCTTCCTATGAGTACATTCTACTTAGATATGGTAACAGTATTTATCATGATGTGTAAGCCTGAGAAGTCACATGACGACTTCCTCTGTGGAGAGAAACTCTCCAGTTCCTGGCATACAGGTTTTGTGCCTTCTCCCCACCATCGGCCACTTTGGCACCTCCTTTGGGTGGCGGCAGGCGTGGAGGGTCCCAGCAGGGAGAGATTTTACAGGGCCACAGAGCCATCTGGGTTTATGGATTTTTTTTTTTTTTAATTAACAGACTCAAAACATTCAAAAAGGAGAACTAACATTGCGATGGTTGTTGCTGTTCAGTCACTCAGTCATGTCTGACTCTTTGTGACCCCATGGACTATAGCACACCAGGCTTTCCCATCCTTCACTATCTCCCAGAGCTCGCTCAAACTCATGTCCATTGAGTCAGTGATACCATCCAACCATCACATCCTCTGTCTCCCGCTTCTCCTTCTGCCCTCAATCTTTCCTGGCATCAGGGTCTTTTCCAATGAGCTGACTCTTCTCATCAGGTGGCCAAAGTATTGGAGCTTCAGCTTTAGCATCAGTTCTTCCAATGAATATTAGGGTTGACAGGCCCAAAACCTCCCCAGAAGTAGAACTAACATTGTGATGGGGGGCGGGTATTTATGAGATGCACTGATATTGACCAGGGGTCCATTGTTACTCTGGAGCAGTAGTTCTCAAAAGTGTGGCCCCTCCAGCAGCATCTGGGAACTTGTTAGAAAAGCAAATTCTGGAAGTCACCCCAGACCAACCTGGGCCAACCTGTATTTTGGCAAGCCCTCCAGGTGATTCTGCTGCAGGGGAGATTTGAGAACCACTGCTTTGGATCACATACAGCAGTGGCAAGAGTCCTGGCATTTTACATGCTCTCCCTCATTTTCCAAATGGGGTATAGAGTTGGGCTCTGTGTGTAATTAGGTGGGTGGCTCTATTGTTGCCTGGGGGAAAGCAAGGGGAGTCAACTGAGCAGAGATGTGATGAGCAAGCGATGACTGGCAGCTGTTGTGTGTAACTCAGGCCCACGGTTCACGACTGAAGGGGACTCCTCTTTGGAACAACACAGCCCACCATGGGGACGGCACTGAACGGGCTGTTGCAGGCACAGGGGAAGGAAAGGCACCTCTTCTCAGGAGGAGTGAGACCATCCTGACAATGGATTCATACTCTACCTCTTTACATTCACTGCTAATATTTTTAGACATCCTATCATTCAGGAAGGAGAGGGTGGGACAAATTGAGAACAAATCACCCTCAGGGTAAATGACTTGCTCAAGGCCACATGGTAAGTAACATCATTTTGCATGCCTCAGGTCACTACATGAAATGTGCACAGGAGGCTTTGCTTCTGAATAGTTGAATGTGATGCTCTGAAATCTTATTTTATTCAGGAGCCTGAAAAATGTGGCAAGAGATATTTAGATAACTGGATATTTTGAACATAGCACCCCAAATTAATTCTATGGTATTTTAGTCCCATGTTTACACTATGACAGGCTTCCCTTGTGGCTCAGCTGGTTAAGAATCTGCCTGCAATGCGGGAGGCCTGGGTTCAATCCCTGGGTTGGGAAGATCCCCTGGAGAAGGGAAAGGCTACCCACTCCAGTATTCCGCCCTGGAGAATTCCATGGACTGTATAGTCCATGAGGTCGCAAACAGTCGCACATGACTGACTGACTTTCACTTTCACTTTACAGTAAGAACAGGGTGTGGCCTGAGCGTAAAGAACCATCCAAAAGATGCCTCCCAGAACCTTATTCCTCAGCGCCTTAGATTTTCTCAATACATGGAATTCATGAATACTATACCTCAGCTTAGAGGGAAAACCTGTATATTATATAAGCCAGAAAAACCCCAAAATAGAGAATACTGTGTTTTTCTTTATGTCTGTGAAATGACTTAATGCCACTTTTCTCAAGAAGTTTACTGTGAAACCAATAAGAATAGCTACTATCCCTCCAAGTCACCCCCCAAGATAGCTCTCACTGCTCCTATTTTCCAGACAAGGAAGCCAAGGTTCAGAGATACTCAGCAAGCTCCCCAGTGCCACACAGCTATGCCTGGCTCAGAACCGGAATTCAAATTCAGATCTGTGTGTCTATAAAGCCGCCACTTTTATAGGCCCATAGGTGTTAAGTCTTTAAAAAATGTCTTATTTCCCAAGCACACTTTATTGTAAAAAATTAATTGGTTTTTCCATTTTTAATTTATCAAAGGCACGAGACAGAGCTTTCAGTCAGCTTGAGGTATCAATTATCAGTAACAAACAGTTGATATTTCTCAAATCAGGGGCAAAGGAACTTGATGTTTAAGTTAGTTGGTGTGACTTTTTCATAAGCAAATGTGCAATTTTCTACCAGACTATTAGAATTTTTTTTTGCGTTTTTATTGTATAAATTTTATTGAAGTATAGTTGATTTACAATGCTGTGTTAATTTCTGCTGTACAGCAAAGTGGTTCAATTATCTATATTTATATTTGTATGTTCTTTTCCATATTCTTCTTGACTGTGGTTTACAGTTCCCTGTGCTGTACGATAAAATCTTGCTGTTTAGCCAACCTATATATAATAGTTTGTATCTGCTAATCCCAACCTACCAATCCATCCCTCCCCTATTCTCCTTCCCCTTGGCAACCACAAGTCTGTTGTTTGTATCTGTGACTGATTATTTGAAACACTGAAAATAGATTTGGGATCCCCATTAGCATCATTGACAACTCTTAAGTGTGCAAAGATCCCAAGCTAGAAACCACGTCCCTAATAGCTGGCTCAGTCACTCCGGGGCCCTCAGGTCCCAGCTGTCCAGGGAAGGAGTGTGGGGAACACGATGCATCATTCATCACCACGGACACATCTTGAGAACACCTGTGGTGGTGGCATTGGGGAGGATCATTAATTCCATTCATTTGCTTTGGGATCCTAATAGCTTTTGTTTGGGTTTCCAGATGAAACGAAATTCTCCATCACACCAGAAATCATCTTTGAAGGAGATACAGTAACCCTGATGTGTGAGAATGAAGTTTTTTCCACCAATGTGTCCTGGACGCAGGGGGAAACGGGCCTCGACATCCAGAACAGCACTGAAGTCTCCATCTACACCTCTGTGCTCAACAACATGACCTCCGTGTCGCGCCTTATTATCCACAACATCACTCGGGGTTTCATGGGTGGGTTGCCATGGAATGAAGGGCTAAGAAAGAATCAAACTGTGGTAGTGTGTGTAGACAGACTTTTCCTCTTCAAAAAGAAGCTCAAATGTTCACAACTGAAAATTAATCCCATGGTGAATGAGCCAAGCAAATTTAGCCTGGGGAGAGATAGAATTTTCCACATTTACCAAAGCTTATGAGCTGGAACCTAAGACAAAAAGCAGGTTTATTTTTTTTTTAACATTTTTTAAAAATGTGAGAAGAGCTTTGTTGAGGTAGAAGTGACATGGAATAAACTGTACATATGTAAAGTTAGTATGCTTACATTTATAATTTAAATTATAACTTACACATATAATTTTGCACATATAGTTTAATAAGTTTTGGCATGTGGATACACCTGTGCAAATATCACCGTGATCAAGATAGTGAACATATTCATCACTGCTCTCCCCAGGTTTTCTTCTTCTCTGTTGGAATCCCTCCGACCTGTTCGTCCCCAGCAACCACAGAAGCATAACTCTTATACCTGACATTCTAAAATTTAATAGCATCACTGCAATCCAGATGTCAACAGAGGCATCTCATTTTCTCTCAAAGAGAAACTGGACTGCAGACACATGGATTCTATCGGGTGTTTGTTGACTCTGACTTTGCCACAGAGTTAAATAGGATGCCAAAATGATCCATGGGTTTCCCATCTTCCCTTTGTACCTCTGAAGCATCCCCACACTTTTTTTCCTTACCAACAAGGACTCAGATTTCTGCCTTTTCCTTAGAACATCTCTCTACTCCTCACCTCGTGGCATTAGAAATATCTCCCTCAACCTTCAATACCTCCTGAATATTCCTTTAGGGTTGCTTATAAGAAGTCTCATATGCTTTTGAAAATGATGTTTCATGAAGTACCACCATGACACATAAGATGAGGCCATCCTTCTTCTAGGGAACTAGATATATGTAATAGTAATAATCCATGTCTTTTTGTGTATTTGCTACAGGTGAATACATCTGCAAGCTGACATTAGATATTTTTGAATATGCGTCCAAAAGAAAAGTGGAAGTTATACCCATCCAGATACTGGCAAGCGAAGCCACGGAGGTGATGTGTGACAACAATCCTGTGTCTTTGCACTGCTGCAGTGAGGTGAACGTGAATTGGAGTCAAATTGAATGGAAGCAGGAAGGGAGTATAAGCGTTCCAGGTGAGCCTGTTAGAAACCCTTTCGCAAATAGGTTTTTTGCATTTTGGCCAAGTAAAAATAGAGATGCAGTGGGTAAAAGAGCAAATGTCAGGTAGCTGGGTTTTTTCTAGACCTCAGACTGTGGAAGAAGTACTAGGTTTGAGGCCAGCTCCAGCTAAGCCATGCTAGAACAAAATTCCCAAAATATGTACATATAAGTGTCACGTGTGCTCTGTGCTCAGTCATGGCCAGCTCCTTGTGACCCCATGCACTGTAGCGCAGCAGGAATACTGGAGTAGGTTGCCATTTTCTCCTCTACTGGATCTTCCCAGTCCAGGGATTGAACCTGAGTCTCCTGTGGCTCCTTGAATAGCAAGTGGATTCTTTACCTGCTGAGCCATTGGGGAAATCCATAAGTGTCATACCTGGGATGTAAACTAGATTCTGGCAGAGAAGATTCAAGAGGGAGTGATGGGATGACATAGGTTTATCGCATCTTCCCTGCAGAAAATCTTGTCCCCACTTCCCTTTCCTTTCCCTCTTCAGCAAAGAGACAAAGATGAGGTCATGGGTTTTGCTTTGAAGTCTGACTTGGAGAGTCGAATTCCTGAGTCTCTCCTCCTGGTGTCTGTCCTTCCCACTAATTATCTGACTCTGTGTCTTTGGTTCTATATCTTTCTCTATCAACCTGTTTGTCTCTCAACCAATGTCAATTTCTGATCCTGTTGGTTATCTGAGATCACGCTTGAAATTCCCCACCTTTCAGTTTGTACTGATGAATAATAATAAGTAGAAGAAATTAAAATAGCAATAGTGCTCTTTTTGTGTAATAATTTATGATCATTTTTTAAAAAACATGTTCTCACTTGAAAAAAATTTTTATTTTTTTATTTTTATTTATTTTTTTTTCCACCACAGGTATACATGTGTTCCCCATCCTGGACCCTCCTCCCTCCTCCCTCCCCATACCATCCCTCTGGGTCGTCCCAGTGCACTAGCCCCAAGCATCCAGTATCGTGCATCGAACCTGGACTGGCATCTCGTTTCTTACATGATATTTTATGTGTTTCAATGTCAGTCTCCCAAATCTTCCCACCCTCTCCCTCTCCCACAGAGTCCATAAGACTGTTCTATACATCAGGGTCTCTTTTGCTGACTCGTACACCAGGTTACTGTTACCATCATCTTTCTAAATTCCATATATATGCGTTAGTATACTGTATTTATGTTTTTCCTTCTGGCTTACTTCACTCTGTATAATAGGCTCCAGTTTCATCCACCTCATTAGAACTGATTCAAATGTATTCTTTTTAATGGCTGAGTAATACTCCATTGTGTATATGTACCATAGCTTTCTTATCCATTCATCTGCTGATGGACATCTAGGTTGCTTCCATGTCCTGGCTATTATAAACAGTGCTGCGATGAACATTGGGGTACACGTGTCTCTTTCCCTTCTGGTTTCCTCAGTGTGTATGCCCAGCAGTGGGATTGCTGGATCATAAGGCAGTTCTATTTCCAGTTTTTTAAGGAATCTCCACACTGTTCTCCATAGTGGCTGTACTAATTTGCATTCCCACCAACAGTGTAAGAGGGTTCCCTTTTCTCCACACCCTCTCCAGCATTTATTATTTGTAGACTTTTGGATTGCAGCCATTCTGACTGGTGTGAAATGGTACCTCATAGTGGTTTTGATTTGCATTTCTCTGATAATGAGTGATGTTGAGCATCTTTGCATGTGTTTGTTAGCCATCTGTATGTCTTCTTTGGAGAAATGTCTATTTAGTTCTTTGGCCCATTTTTTAATTGGGTCATTTATTTTTCTGGAGTTGAGCTGTAGGAGTTGCTTGTATATTTTTGAGATTAGTTGTTTGTCAGTTGCTTCATTTGCTATTATTTTCTTATAAATTTTTATATTCTTATAAATAAAATAAATTTTTATTTATTTTAATTGGAAGATAATTGCTTTACAATGTTATGTTGGTTTCTGCTGTACAGTATGAACCAGTTATAAGTATGCACATATTGTTATCACTTTAATCACATTTAACTTTGACCACAAGTTTGAAGCAGACATTTTTTTTTGCCTTCCATTTTCAAATAAGGAAATTGAGGTTCAAATTCAATGACTTATCCGAGGATGTCACAATAGAAAAAGAAAATAATTCACCTTGCTTCACAGTCTTTGTCTTGGCCAAACTATATCACACATGCCTGGTGAGTCAGCCTTGGCATGAGCTGATCCAGCAGAAATTGTACTGTGAAACAGAAAACTGTTCTCTGCCTATAAACCTCACATAGGCAATTCTTCTCTTAAGAAATGACAGTATTATGTGCTCATCTTTCAAGTTAAAAAAAAAATCATTAAAGCAATTGTAGCTTTAGCCATGAAATCCATCATTGTGGTGGAACTTTTACAAAGCCTTCCCTATTGGATAATATTAAATCATAAATAAAATAAGGATCAATTGAGATGTAACGTTTTCTGAGCACATCTAGTTTTCAAAGCACATTTGTTTCCACCTTAAAGTACTCCACAGAATGGTAAAGGCATCTGGTAACTGTTGAACAAGTTGACATATGGTCCATTTAGCCACTTCCTTGATTCTTAAAGAAGAGGAGGTGTAGACATCCTAAAGGAACTGCCAGATGGGAGAAAGACCTTGCACAGTTCCCGTGTTGCTGACTTAGAGGCTTTTAACTGTGAGTGGTGAAAGGCCTTGCCCTCTGGCAAAGGAACCAGGAAGTCTACAGTACAGATGCTCAGGGACCTCTCTGTGGCCATCCCTGCTACAGACATTCTTAATGCCCCGGGCAGGCTCAACTAACAACAGAACAATGGATTTCCTGCCACCCTGGCTGGGGCAGGCCACTTGGGGACCCTTACAAGGGATTCTCTGATGAATTTAACCTCTGCTCTCTCTCGACACCTGTCCTCTTTCCTTCTCCTTTGCCCTCCCCTCGCTGGGGCCATCTTTTTCCAAATTCCACAAGTTCTCTTAGCAGCCATTTTTCTAGATCAGGAGAAAGCCATCTAGCTAAATAATTCACCCCAGTGTGTTGGAACTGAACGTATCGCCTCATCTCAGAAACAGTTGCACTGGATTTTCAAAGCACTTCCAGCAAGGGATAAGATGGAAAGGAAGTAATCCATAGTGTCAGAATTTCTAACTTTAAGAAGATGAAGGTGGTCTTTTTCAAGCAGGTTGGGCTTTCTGGGGTTTTGGGGTATTTTCAGGGCTTGTGGAATCTTAGAGATTGAACTCGGCAGGGACAGCGAAAGTGCCAAATCCTAACCAGTAGATCGCTAAGGAGCTCCCAGATTTTCATCTTTTAAATAGAGACAATGGCACCCATTTTGTGAGACTTTTGAAAGAAGAGACAAGAGATAATGAATGTCAATATTTAAAACAGAGTTGAATACATTGAATCTGCCACAATAACTGCTTTCTGATAATGATGATAGCTTTGAAAACCATGCCTTCACTTATCCTCAATGTCCTGGGAACTCTTCATTGGGTATTATTTAATCTTGAGCAACAAACTTGGAACTGCCTACCACCTCTACTCTGGAAAGCAGAGTGCCAACTTACAGGCTGCATTTAGTACCTTCCATTGTTCTGCAGCCAAGGGAGAGGGATGGAGTGAGAGGTCCTGGAGGAAGTGGAGGAAGTAGGTTTTCCAAAAATGAGTGGAGGTATGAGCCTTGGAGATGAATGGACCTTTGTACCTATGAACCAGGAGGTATTAATAATATACCCAAGGTGGTAAATCAGTTTGGTGTTCTGAATTATCATTTTGGAGACTGGGGAGAAAAGCTGGTTCCTTTTCAATCAGAATATTTTAAATATCATTGATCCTCCAGCTAAGGCTGTAAAAGATGCATTTATGTTAGAGTTCATCAGAAGGGTTTTTTCTTTTTCTTTAATTTTTGGAAGATTGTCAGTGTTTGAGGAATGTCTTCAGGGTACATGGCAGAAGGCAAGGATGGAGGGGAGGGATGAAGGAACCGAAGTAGAAAAAGGTGTCCAAGAGAGCATCATAGAGACACAGGCAGGAAGTGAGATGGTGTGGAGGGCAGAGCATCTTGGGAACGGAGAGGAAGACAGGAAGGAGCAGCTATTCTGAAGGGTGAACTGCTGGTAACCGAAGAAAACACAAAGGTAAAGCTTCGACTAAAACATATGACTAATAGGAAGGAATAAGTTACAAAAACAGGTCTCAAGTGAGACGAGTATCAGAGGCCTGAGTCCTGTTTCTTCCTCCTTTTAATAATAAAAATAGTCAAAATAATCTATCATCTTTTCCTCTTCCAATTGAAATCATATCCAAAAACATGACTTCTCTTTTTAAATTTTTCACACTTCAGCAATCATCATGGTCTTGGTAAGGGGCTGGCCTCAGCCAGCCACTATCCTAAGTGTTCACATAATAACTCCTTTTACCTGACTACAATCCTAGGTCATAGCTGTTATATATCCCCATTTTACATCTGGAGAAACTGAGATAGAGCGTGGCTTAGTGACTTTCCCAACAACACCCTGCCGGTAGGTACTAGAGTGCTGGGGACTTCCCTGGTGGTCCAGTGGTTTAGACTTTGTCTTCCAAAGCAGGGAGTGCGGGTTTGAGCCCTGATCAGGGAGCCAAAACCCCACACGCCTCGCGCCCAAAAAACCAAAACACAAAGAACAGAAGCAATATTGTAACCAGCTCTGCTGCTGCTGCTAAGTCACTTCAGTCGTGTCCGATTCTGTGCGACCCCATAGACGGCAGCCCACCAGGCTCCCCCGTCCCTGGGATTCTCCAGGCAAGAACACTGGAGTGGGTTTCCATTTCCTTCTCCAATGCAGGAAAGTGAAAAGTAAAAGTGAAGTCACTCAGTCATGTCTGACTCTTAGTGACCCCATGGACTGCAGCCTACCAGGCTTCTCCATCTATGGGATTTTCCAGGCAAGAGTTCTGGAGTGGGGTGCCATTGCCTTCTCTGGTAACCAGTTCAACAAAGACTTTTTAAAAAAAAGTCCACATTAAAAAAAAAATTTAAAAAGATAATAATACAGTTTGGAAACTGCAGCCAGGCCACCTGGATCCTAAAGTGGCAGGACTAACCATTATACCATCCTGCCTCTCCATTCAACAGAAGGCAATGGCACCCCACTCCAGTACTCTTGCCTGGAAAATCCCATGGATGGAGGAGCCTGGTGGGCTGCCGTCTATGGGGTCGCACAGAGTCGGACACGACTGAAGCAACTTAGCAGCAATAGCAGCAGCAGCCTCTCCATTCAAAGAGAAAACTGGATGGGAGCCCACCAGTCCATGGGGTTGCTAAGAGTCGGACACAACTGAGCAACTTCACTTTCACTTTTCACTTTCATGCACTGGAGAAGGAAATGGCAACCCACTCCAGTGTTCTTGCCTGGAGAATCCCAGGGACTGGGGAGCCTGGTGGGCTGCCGTCTATGGGGTCGCACAGAGTCGGACACGACTGAAGCGACTTAGCAGCAGTAGCAGCAGCAGCCTCTCCATTCAAAGAGAAAACTGGATGTAAATAAGGAGTCATGTTAGCTGATTTGGCTTCTTGTTTTTGTAAATAACTTTATTCATTTATTTTTGGCTGTGTGTGGTCTTCATTGCTGCTTGCCAGTTGTGGCAAGTGGCAATTACTCTGTAGTTGTGGTGCAAAAGCTGCTCATTGCAGTGGTTTCTCTTGATGCAGAGCATAAGCTCTAGGACCCTTGGGCCTCCTTACTTGTGGCATATGGGCTCACTAGTTGTGACTCCCAGACTCTAGAGCACAGGCTCAATAGTTGTGGTGCACGGGCTTGGTTGCTTTGCAGCATGTGGGATCTTCCAAGATCAGGAATCAAACCCATGTCTCCTGTATTGGCAGGCAGATTCTTTACCACTGAGCCACCAGGGAAGCCCACGATTTGGCTTCTTTGCTACCAAACCAGAGAGTCAGATAACCTTGACAGCAAGAGAACCTCTTATGTTGTTGCAGGAAACGCTGAAATAGACACTGACAGTGGCTGCAGCAGATACACCCTCGTGGCCAATGGGACTCAGTGTCCGAGCGGGTCGTCTGGAACGACAGTGGTCTACACGTGTGAGTTCATCAGTGCCCACGGAGCCAGAGGCAGAAAGGACATAGAAGTGACATTCATGTCTGTGGGTAAGGACTCTTTCACTAGCATTTTTGGGCTTGCCCCTCAAACCAGGGGCTGCCAGTAAACTGGGAACATCCGTGAGCAGTGAAGCCGGGCCTTCCCTGGTTGTGAGAGGGTGGTTGGGGTAAATCACACAGTGGGATTTGCATCTCTGCCAGTTAAATTCACAGGAATTCCTTACAAGGAAAGGTAAGAGTAGGAAGCAGTGGTTGCAGGGAAGGAACCGCCTACGTTGTACTGAGAAGGCAAAAAGCTGAAGTAGGTTTCACACTCAGATTAGTCACTGAATAAGGAAGGAATCCCATGGTCTAAGAGTCGGACACAATGGAGCGACTTTCACTTCACAAGGATAATGCCCCTTATATCCTACTTTTTCTCCCATAATCCCATTCTCCCTCTCTTGAATTGCAATAGCTTGGCTCACTCCCCACCATCCTTCATTCCCCCCTTTTCTCTCGCATTTTATCTTTTTCAGAGAGAATGCAGCAGAAAGCTTTAGGAGTCTGGTATTTCCTGGTTATCTTACAGTTGTAACAAGTGTGTTTGTTTTCAATTAATTCTAGGACTCTTAAAAGTATCGTTTCTACTGCTTATATCTTAAAGCATTCTAACTTCACCCCTGTATCAGACATTTAAAACTTTCTGCTGCATTCTCTGCAAAAATTGGGCAGGCAAACATGTTTTTGTGCCCATCATACAAAAACAATTTAGATAAATCATCAGTCCCCACTTCTGAACAATTTGGGTGTCTCTACTTCTCAGTCTAGATATAATTATTTGGGCAGTGTAACTGCTGTGATCCCTCTGCTTCACAAGTCATTCCAGAAACCACTCATCTGCTTGGTAAGCACCGACTGGGTAGTGGACCCAGTGCTGACGCTGGCGATGTGAACGAGGACACGCATGAGAGGGTCCTGCTCTTAAGGAGCTCACATTTTCATGGAGAAGAGATACAAAAGAGAGAAATTAAAATACACCATGGCATTTTAAGTTATTTCGAAAGAATAGAAAATGATACGGTCATAGGAACTGAGCCATTGAGTTTCCCTTGAGGTACCTGGAAGAGGTTGGAGGGGAGTTGAGTTAAGTCAACACTCTTAAGTTTGCAACCTTTTGCCCTGCTGATCATTAGGAGATAATTCCAGCCACAAAGGGGAAGTGCGCGAATCCCAAAGGCTTGTGATGGAAATGAGTACAGTTCAGAGCACCACCAAGAACAGCCTAGAGACAAGTAAAGCCCGGGAGCAGCAAGGTACCAATGCCTCGTTGACCCCAGTAGAGTCAGGACCGCTCATGCTTTCTGTCTCCATGTGAAATTTCACTCTATGTGGACGTCACCAGAAAGACTAAACATTATACTTGTTGTTGGTTTTCTTTTGTCTGTTTTATTTGCATTCTTTTAGCCAAGCTAAACATAACCCCGGACCTAATTTCTGTTTCTGAGGGACAAAGCTTTTTTATAAAGTGCATCAGCGATATGAGTAACTATGATGAGATGTACTGGAACACTTCTGCTGGAACTAAAATATACAAAAGGTTTTATACCACGAGGAGGTATCCTGACAGAGCAGAGTCGGTGCTGACAGTCAAGACCTCAACCAGGGAGTGGAATGGTGAGTGAAAGCCCAGATACCCTGCACCCTGGTTCTGGGACCCCTAGAAATACACTGGAATCATTGCCATCCATGGAGGGCCTGGCCCGAGCCATGCCTGTGCCAGCCACTCTGCACGTCATACGTCATCACTCAATGCAACAGCCCTTTGGGGGAAGATGTCACTATTACCATTTTACAGATGCAGAAAATGAGGTTCAGCGAGGATAATAAATGTGCCTAAGTTTCCACAACTTAAGTTGTAGAGGAAGAATTAAAACTGGTCTCTGATTCTAGAGCCAGTGCTTTGCCGTTGAGAAGATTTTTTGTTTTAATTTAACTATAGTTAATTTACGATGTTGTGTTTAGTTTCAAGTGTATGGCAAAGTGATTCAGTTTTGTATATTTATATGCTGCTGCTGCTGCTAAGTCACTTCAGTCGTGTCCGACTCTGTGTGACCCCATAGACAGCAGCCCACCAGGCTCCCCTGTCCCTGGGATTCTCCAGGCAAGAACACTGGAGTGGGTTGCCATTTCCTTCTCCAATGCATGAAAGGGAAAAGTGAAAGTGAAGTCGCTCAGTCGTGTCCAACCCTCAGCGACCCCATGGACTGCAGCCCACCAGGTTCCTCCATCCATGGGATTTTGCAAGCAACTGGAGTTGGGTGCCATTGCCTTCTCCGTGTATATTTATATATATATATATATATATATATATATATATATTTACACACACATATATGAAGATATCATGTATATGTGATATATATAATCCTCATGTAATCACATATAATCACTTATATATGTGATTCAGTTTTAAATATAAAGCAATTCAGTTTTTGTATATGTATGTGATTCAGTTTTTTATATGAAATGATTCAGTTATATATATATATATATATACATACATATGTTCTTTTTTAGATTCTTTCCCATTATATGTTATTATAAGATATTGCACATAGTTCCCTGTGCTATACACCAGGTTCTTGTAATTGATCTATTTTATGCATTAGTGGTATGCATATAATTCCAAACTCCTAAGAGGATTTTTTTTTCAAGTATTTTTACCACACTCTTGTTTCACCCAACTGAGGTATAAAAATTCTTCCTAAAGGTTTTATATGCTTGGTTCCAAAAGAGGAAAGAAAAACATTTTTGTTTTCTACTTATCCCTGCTGCTAAGTCTCTTCAGTCGTGTCCGACTCTGTGCGACCCCATAGATGGCAGCCCACCAGGCTCCCCTGTCCCTGGGATTCTCCAGGCAAGAACACTGGAGTGGGTTGCCATTTCCTTCTCCAATGCAGGAAGGTGAAAAGTGAAAGTGAAGTCGTTCAGTCGTGTCTGACTCTGATCTACCCCATGGACTGCAGCCTACCGGGCTCCTCGGTCCATGGGATTTTCCTGGCAAGAGTACTGGAGTGGGGTGCCATCACCTTCTCCAATACTTATCCCTAGATACTGTTTAAGTTGAGAGAAAATGCAAATTTTTGGAAGAAAAAGAAATTTGATAGGATCCCTTCAATAATAATTGACATTTCTTGAGCTTCTGCTGTGTGATAGACATTGTGCTAAGTATTTAAGTACATGAATTAATTTAAAACAATAAACCTAGAGGAGAGTGTCATTATCATCTCCATTCCACAGATGAGGACACTGGGGCCCAGAGAGGGTAAGAAACTGCCTGAGATTATGCATGCATCTGCTGAACGGCAGAGCCGAAGGGAAAAGGTGACTGGCTCGAGGCCAAGAGTTCTGTTTTTTGGGGGGGGTGGGGAGGCTGCACTTGTGGGATCTTAGTTCCCGGACCAGGGATTGAACTAAGCGTGGCGTCTTAAACACTGGACCACTAGGCAAGTCCCCAGAAGCCAATTATTAACTACTTTGTTCTAAAGCTTTTCATGAATGATAGGCTTAATCAGTCCAGATCCTGTGAGTTCCAGGTTGTCTTGATTTTTTCCTGTAAGGAAGGCTTAGGCAACACTGTAGAAATAACTGCTTCTCGTCTGGTTGGACTTGATGGATACCATCAGGAATGGGAAATATTCCCATTTCTCCTATGCCAAGCTCATACTTGCTCTGCCCAATAGCCCTTTCCGACTATCAGACAATATTGAACTATTAAACAGTCCCACTCAGGTTCTAAAAAGCATCTGTTCTGATCAAAATTGACTACACTTTTCTATTCAGTGTAAAGTTTCTTTCCCTCCCTCCCAATGGGAATCGGAAGGCATTTTCTCTCTGGTCTTTTTCTACTTGTTTTTTCTCTGCCCAGCAGCTGCTCTGACTCCCCCAAAGTTAGGACAAAGAGAAGCAATGTCAGCAACACTGAAAGGTCCTACTTAACTGTAGATGCTGTGATAAACTTCCGGCTGTCCCCACAGCAGCTGACCCAGCGGCGGCTCATCCCCTGATGGGCTCTGGTGTGAAGTCCAGTGGGAAAGGTGGCTTTCATGAAGGTCAACCCAAGCCCTGTCCGTAGTCCGCTCTGCTTCACCAAGCACTGGGCGTGCAGGCAACTCCCGCTGCAGCCTTCTCTTTTCACTCCTGCAAAGTTGAGTCGGCCCATTGTCATCTTCAGACTTTTTTAGATAAGCGTCAGACATCTAATCCCAGAGTCCACAGGTCAAACTCTCCCAAGAGTTCACAATCCACTTCTCCCTCCTTCCCCCTTCCCTCTGCACTCCTTAGCGGTGCAATGATGTGCCAGAACCAGAGGCATCTACTCCCTTAGAGATGGTGTCACAAGACCCCAGGGCTCTGGCTCCATCTCACTGACAACTTTCTTCAAAGAACTCCCCAGCCCAGCACATACCAAAATTCTCATTTTTTCCCTCCTGGTTAAAGAAAGAGCCTTGGAGGAGGTCTTGGGAACCTGATTTGAAACTCGATCCCACTACAACAGGCTGTTTGACTCTGGATAAGCCACTACATTGTATTCAAAAGTAAGTGAATATTTCCATGAGGATGGGTTCAAATGCACAGAGAGCCCAGGAGGGGACTCAACGGAGCGTTTTCTCATCTAGGGCCCAGGAGGGGTCACTGTGCACTTGTCCCAGCTTGACAAGGAAACCCAATGCTCTTCTTAACTTTTTCAGCCAATGCCTTCCTGTTTGTTTGTTTGTTTGATTTTGCAATTGCTTTATTAAATAAAATTCATGCACTATAGAATTGATTCATTCAAAGGATACAGTTCAGTGGCTTTTAGTGTACTGGAATTGTGCAAACTTTACTGTAGTCGATTTGAGAACATTTTCATCACTCCCCACCCCCACCAAGAGAAATTCCATATGCTTTACAAGTCACCTCATTTTCTCCCAAACCCCCAGCCCTAGGCAACCACTACTCTATTTTCTGTTCCTGTGTATTTGTCTACTGTAGACGTTTCATAGAACTGGGATCATACGATATGTGGCCTTTTGCGTCTGGCTTCTGTCACTCAGCATGATGTTTTTGAGGTTCAGCTAATGCCTTTCTGGAGCGATGACTTTTGTTCCATCTCTTCTTGGCTTCCTTCCACTCAGGAACCTATCACTGTGTATTTCGATACAAGAATTTGTACAGGGTCATGGCCAAAGATGTCATCGTGTACCCGCTGCCTCTAGAGTCCAACATCATGGTTGATCCTGTGGAAGCTGCAATTCCATGCCATAGCTCCCATCACATCAGATGCTGCATTGAGGAAGATTCAGACTACAGGGTTATTTTTCAAGTGGGTTCCTCGTCCTTTCCTGCTGGTAAGATGCCCACTGCTGAATTGTTAGGACATAAGATTCCATATACATGGAGTCTACATATTTACTCTTAAAGTAGGGGTAAAGAGACGTAAGGATTCCATCAGACAGAATATAACAGAGGAGTCCATGAGGCTTTACTGCCTTCTATTTTGCTATGTGGCCAGTGGCTCGTTGAAATGTGAAAATGTTAATTGCTCAGTCATGTCGGACTCTTTGAGACCCCATGGACTGTAGCCCACCATATAATTCTCCATATAATTCTCCAGACAAGAATACTGGAGTGGGTACCCATTCCCTTCTCCAGGACATCTTCCCGACCCAGGGATCGAACCTGGGCCTCCTGCATTGTAGGCCAATTCTTTACCATCTGAGCAAGTGGTTTGTGACAAAATCTTGAGAGTCTGTGAGAGTGGAGCCCATTGTTTCTAGTGATGGCTGTTGAAGACCATATTAAGTTACCGTCACGAGCCTTCTACATGTTCCATATAGTAGACTAGATATTCTGATCATTCCTCCCTCTGTGCAGGAGTTAGCATGCAATCATAGTACCACAAGAATCCTGTAAATGCACAGCTGAGCAGCCCAAAGAGTAACAGAAACAATGGAGCCTATTATACAGAGTGAAGTAAGCCAGAAAGAAAAACACCAATACAGTGTACTAACGCATATATGTGGAATTTAGTAAAATGGTAACGACAACCCTGTATGCGAGACAATAAAGAGACACAGATGTATAGAACAGTCTTTTGGACTCTGTGGGAGAGGGAGTGGGGGATGATTTGGGAGAATGGCATTAAAACATGTATAATATCATATAAGAAATGAATCGCCAGTCCAGGTTCGATGCAGGATACAGGAAGCTTGGGGCTGGTGCACTGGGATGACCCAGAGGGATGGTATGGGGAGCGAGGTGGGAGGGGGTTCAGGATGGGGAACACGTGTACACCCGTGGTGGATGCATGTTGATGTATGGCAAAACCAATACAATATTATAAAGTAAAAATAATAATTAAAAAATAAAAATAAATAAAAATTTAAAAAAAGAAGAATTATAGGAAATGTTTTTGCTAATGATGGGATGCCCTGAAGGCATTTGCCAAAATCAGAAACCCAGAATCTTGAATTTGAGTTTGAAAGCTCTGAAGTGTATTAGAGAGAAGGCCTTGATCCCAAGGCAGTAACTAAGGCACCCCACCCACCAGCACAACGTCAGGACCCTCAGATAATGACGTGCTTAGTAAAAGAAGAAGAATCTAGGAAAAAACTAAAATTCATCTGCAAGAGTTAAGAGCTTGGCCTCATTGCTGATAAAAGGTAAAAATTTCACCTGAGAATTATGATTGTCCTGCCTAGGTTTAGGGCTTGAATTTATACTACCTATGTGGTCCAGGAACTCCAAGCTGAGGAATAATTAACTTAAGAGACTCCATTGGTAGCACTCAATGGTACCTGACCAAAAAAAAAAAAAATTCAAGTCCTGTCTGGTTGAATGTACCTTCCACCCAGATCCCTCAGGATTCATTCAGATAAAGATCAACCAAATATGACTTCACAATCCCAAATCTTAACTCACTGACACCATCACCAGGGATTTAGGAGCTCATTCATACTTTCAAGAATGGTTCTTGGGGACCTCCTGCTTAATATAGAACACAAAGAATACAGGAGGCAATGAAAGGGAGGTCAAAGAAGTGGGGCATGTAGATTAATATCCAGAAGAGCATATGTCCTAAAAGGCAATATATAGAATATTAAATACCCCAAAATGAGCATTAACAGATGGAAAGAACAATGGAAGTTCAGAAAAGTGGGGAATCCCATAAAAACTAGACAATTTAGAGAAGGATGTGTAGCAGGGGGATATGAAATCAATCTGGGTACGGAAATATTTAAGCATTTCAACATTCTGTGGTAAACACGCATGTGTTCAGGGTTTTCTGTGTGCCAAACACTGACCTAGGCACTAGGAGATGCAAAGATAAGTATGACCAGGTACCTACCCGCTAAAACCTTAGGGTCTGGTAGGAGTTGTTGTTGTTCAGCCACCCAGTCGTGTCCAATTCTTTGTGACCCCATATGCTGCAGCATGCCAGGCCTCCCTGTCCCTCACCATCTCCTAGAATCTGCCCAAGTTCATATTCATTGCATCGGTGATGCTGTCCAGCCAGCCGTCTCATCCTCTGACACCCTCTTTTCCTTTAGTGAAGTGTGAAAGTCGCTCAGTCATGTCCAACTCTATGTGACCCCATGGACTATACAGTCTGTGAAATTTTCCAGGCCAGAATACTGGAGGAGGTAACTGATTCCTTCTCCAGGTCTTCTCCTTTGGTGACCTCTAAGCAAATGCGATGAAAGCAGGATAGGATAAAAGTGCAGAGCATGATGGGGTTTCAGTAGATAGAAGGATGCTGAGAAAGCATTCTGATGGTCCGAAACTGGGTGGGCATAGACTTGGAGCCATGAATGGTGGAGGTAAGGTTTTGGCCAGCATGCATGCCAGTGCAGGCTTAGTTACTTCTAGGCTAGTGGCATTTTGCGAACCACATAAAAGATGAATGTGGCACATAATCTTGAAAACAGTTTGAACAAGTTTATCCACGTTGGATGATTTTTAACAAAATCCGTGCTTTGAATACTTATGTTGTGACTTCGTTCTTTGATTTTATTTTAGTAAAAGAAGTTAATGAAAAGCAAGTGTGCTACAAACACCATTTCGTGGCAGACTCGGTTTCCTGTCCAGAAAATGTGGATGTGTTCTGTCACTTTGCCAATGCCGCTAATAATTCAGTCCAGAGCCCGTCTATGAAGCTTAACCTGGTTCCTGGTGAGAGCACTTTTAATTATTTTAAAATGTTACAGTCATGGGCAGAGATTCATTTATTGATTCACTCCCTCATTCATCCATCAATAAATGTGTGTTAATCTCTTTCATGTGGCAAGACTTGAGCTAAGCATGGGGGATTGAAAAGAAATAAGCTATGTTTCTTGGCCTCACATCTAAGAGAGAGATACATGTGATTTTAAAATGTTATCACATGTAATGGGGTAAGTTCTGCTCTAGAGACGGTTGTGGGTGGCTAGAAGAGGCTATCTGATTAACTCTGGTAGTGATTAGGTGGGAAGAAATTAACAAAGCTCGGCAGATAAAGCCATATACCCATTGATTCTGAGAGTTGAAGCCCTGCCCTCACCAGTTAAGAGTGGATGGTGTTTGTATGGGGCTGAGGCCACTTTGAACTTTCAGCAAAGTTACAGACTTTCAACAAAGTTCAAATATCCAGTCTACTATATGCCCCCATCAGCACTGTTTCCCAGAGCTACAGAAAAAGAATCAGAGGGACTTCCCTGGCAGTCCAATGGGTAAGACTTCACCTTCCAATGTAGGGGGTGTGGGTTCCATCCCTGGTTGAGAAGCTAGGATCCCACATGCCTCAGGGTCAAAAAACCAAAATATGAGACAGAATCAATACCATAATAAATTTATGTTCCACATCGAAATATCTTAAAAATAATAAAACATCAGAAACTGTCTTTCCCATCCTTTGTTATCGCTGAGCCAATACCACCTCATATACTATTTTTTAAGGTAAAAAGATACTCCTGGGCCTGCATCATAAGCAATCCCCTGGCCCCATAAATCGTCTCTATAAAAAACCCCATGATGTCTGAAGGATCTATGCCTCTGTTACCAAGCCTGTTTGAGTTTATTGAGGGATTTTTGGTCCTTCTCATAGGTGTTGGTATCTGAGGCCCAGACACCAAAGTAGGAAGCAATGAAGAGCTCCCTGTATCTCTGAGTCACCATCCCTTGACCCCACCAAGCACACCTTTTCCAGAGGGCAGCCAAGGTCACTTCTCCTCTGTCCTCCCGTCTTAGCCCAGGTGCCATCATGTTTTATTCACTTACCTTTGTTCTCCTCTTTGTTCTTCTTGCAAAGTCTGATTCCTCAGCCTTTTCCCAATAGAAAATTACTTAGGTGTTTTATGATTTTTCTACAGTGGCTGGGAACTCAATAAATGCTAAAAGATGATGGGGAGGTGTTTCTGCTCATCAGAGAGTCCCAAGTTCCCTGGAGATGGAGATTCTGCAACAAATGCCATTTTCCGATGAAGTCTGGTCTTAGGTAGAGGAAAAGTGAAGTCTTCCTTAAGGGAAACCAGAAGGAATAAATGCTTATAAATATTGTCTAGAATATTCAGGTCATGGGTGCCTAGAATTCCTACTGCTAATTATAGCTTTAGATTAAAATGGTGCCTCTTATCCTTGGCTGCACCCAGGAATCACAAGCATGCTTTAAAAACTGTTGAAGCTTGAATTTCAGCCTGAGAGGTTCTGATCTACTTGGACTGGAGTGAGCCTGGACATTGGTATTTCCAAGGCTCCTCTGGTGATTCTTAAGCATCAGAGTTGAGAATCCCATGCATGAAGATCCCATGCATCCCTAACACTCATGGTCACCTGCATATCTTTTATCTGGATGAGTACACATTAAGCTCTTGTTATTTTCATCGCTTAGATTTTACAGGCAGCAAAGAGAAAATTCCTGGAGATTGGAGGTGGGAATGAGGCTTAGAGGAAAAGCCAGTGCAAATTAGAATCAGATCTGTGTGGAAACTCGGAAAAGGTCACTGAAAGTGAAGATGAGTTCAAATATCAAAACGCCACCTAAGCCTGGTCCTGTTTCAACTATCTTTTCTCCTCTTTTCAACTGTGCCTTTTATATCCACGTTTCCAATGCAGGGGAGAGCATCACTTGCCAGGATCCTATCCTAGGTGTTGGGGAGCCTGGGAAAGTCATCCAGAAACTTTGCCGGTTCTCGAACATTACCAGAAGCCGTGAGAGTCCTATTGGAGGGATCATAACTTATAGATGCGTGGGCTCCCAGTGGCAGATTGAGAGAAATGACTGCATCTCTGCTCCAATAAATGCTCTGCTCCAGCTGGCCAAGGTGATCCTTAAACCCTTGACTCTGAGCTCTTGGTGGGGAGCTATGTTTAGCTGAGCCTATTTCTCTGCACTTAGGAAAATGGACTTTGAGCTGCTTTGTGTTGCTCTCAAAGCTACACTTGTTTATTTCTGAATAAGATGCAACCCTAGACATGCTTAATATTTTGCGTGAATACCAATAGAGAGGCAACACAATGTGCGTTCTGCCCTAGGACCAGCTGTGCACCTTCACCTTGGTTTCTGTTAGCTCAATGATAAAAGTCATGGTGGTGAAGTCATCCCCTCTAAATGTGCTCCTTTGAAGAATTTTTATATCAAGCTAATAGTTCTAATCTTTTCAGAAAGAAAGCAAAATAAAAAGTAAGATTTATGGACTTCCCTGGTGGTTCAGTGGTTAAGAATCCTCCTTCCAATGCAGGGGACGCAGGCTCAATCCCTGGTCGGGGGAACTAAGATCCCACACGCCACTAGGCAACTAAGCCCATACACTGCAATGAAGACCCAGCACAGCCGAAAAAAATAAATTAATTTTTTTAAAAGTAAGGTTCATCAATAGGAAAAAAAAAATTGGGCTTTATGCTTTTACAGGTCTGAGACTTCCTTTATCCTTACAAGTCATCTATAGTCCTAGAAGGGGCTAGCTGACCTCTCTTACCTAGAGTAGAAGTGAGTGCCATGTGGCGAGGACATATGTTTCATTTCATCAAAATAAATACTTTCACCTCTCATGCTTATGTTGCTGAGAATTCAAGAGTCCTCAAATTCCATAAGTTACAATAAATGAGTTGCAATTTTTTTTTTTTGTCTGATTGTGTTGGCTTTTTTGTTCTTAGGCTTTGGTTAAGAGCCCCACCCAGGACGAGAAGCTCCCGTCCTACCTAGGGAATCTTTCCATTAGCACAAAGCAAGTGAAACTTGAAGTCGACTCATTTTCTGGGACCCTGGGAGCTATTATTAACATCCTGGACCTGTTCTCAACAGTTCCAACCCAAGTGAATTCAGAAATGATGACGGTGAGTTTGTTCGTCTTACAGGAGTCTGGCTTCTCATCTCTTCATCCCTCAGCACTTGGGGTCAAGAAACATAAGTTCTCTCCACTGCAAATTCTCTCTTTTCCTAAGCAGCGCCTTGCCAGCTCTGGCTTTTAGCATGTGCGTGTATATCTTGGGATCTTAAGATGACTTTTTAAAGAATCTCATTAGTTTCTTCATTAATAGAGAATGAATTCTTACCTGCTTTCTAAGAAAACTAGGAATGAAAGGTTTTCAGAATATGTACAAGGTGGGATTCTCAACAGTCTCTCACCAAACGTGACCTTTGAAGCAATCAGTGTTCTTTATTTTTTTTAATTGGAGTATAGTTGCTTTACAGTGTTGTGTTCATTTCTGCTGCACAGCAGAGTAAAGCAGCTATACATATACATATATCCCCTCTTTTTTGGATTTCCTTCCCACTTCAGTTGGGGCTTCCCTTGTGGCTCAGCTGGGAAAGAATCCACCTGCAATGTGGGAGACCTGGGTTCCATCCCTGGGTTGGGAAGATGCCCTGGAGAAGGGAAAGGCTGCCCACTCCAGTATTCTGGCCTGGAGAATTCCATAGGCTATATAGTCCATGGGGTCACAAAGAGTCAGACATGACTGAGCGACTTTCACTTTCACTTTCCCCACTTCTGTTACCACAGAGCACTGAGTAGGGTTCCCTGGGCTGTACACTAGGTCTAATTAGCCATCTGTTTTACATGTAATAGTGTATGTATGTCAATCTCAATCTCCCAATTCATCCCATTCCCCTTTTACCCCTCGGTATCCATATGTTTGTTCTCTGTTTCTGCTTTGAAAATAAGATTATCTATACCATTTTTCTGTATTCCACATATATGCGTTAATGTACAATATTTGTTTTTCTCTTTCTGACTTACTTCACTTTGTGTGACAGTCTTTGAGTCCCATCCACATTTCTTCAAATGACACAATTACCTTCCTTTTTATGGCTGAGTAATATTCTATTGAATATATATACTACATATATATATACTACATATTTATCTGTTCCTCTGTTGATGGACATTTAGGTTGCTTCCATGTCTTGGCTATTGTAAATAGTGTTGCAATTAACATTGAGGTGTATTTATCTTTTTGAATGATGGTTTTGTCTGGGTATATGCCCAGGAGTGGAATTGCTGGATCAAATGATAGTTCTATTCTTAGTGTTTGAAGGAACCTCCATACAACTTTCCATTCTGCCTATATCAATCTACATTCCCAACAACAGTGTAAGAAGGTTCTTTTTTTTTTTCCCCAGTAATCAGTGTTCTAAGAGTAAAGAATTCACCCACCAGAGTTCAAATGAAGATACTTTAGCGAAGGGATACTTACAGAGGTAAAACTAGGAATTTTTTAAAAAGTGTGAGGCAACCAGAGACCAGAAACATTTAGAAACCTTTACTACCTTGAGGATTAACAGGGAAAGCAGGGAAATAGTGCACCCATAACCCTGGAGGAGGGATCACTGAGCAGGAGCTGTAGTATTGGAAGGACATAACTATACCAAAGATATGCTGACAGAAGAAATGAGGATGCAGGAAAAACAGATCTCAGCTTCTTTCTTCTCTCATCATCCCACCTCCTGCTGATGTTTCTCACTGGACAAACCCAACCAGAGGCAACCGGCAAGCAGCCTGGGTTACAAGAGTCCAAGGAGCTTATACAGATCTGCAAGGGCTGTTCTAACAAACCGCTGTTAACTGGGTGGCTTACAATGACAG
Organism: Bos taurus; assembly: GCF_002263795.3. NCBI lineage: Eukaryota > Metazoa > Chordata > Mammalia > Artiodactyla > Bovidae > Bos > Bos taurus. The sequence continues at coordinate 20,071,023 of NC_037350.1, read as the reverse complement.
AAATGTCCTCTCTCACACTCCTTGAGGCTAGAAGCCTGAAATCAAGGTGTCTGGGGACCATGTTTCCTCTGAAGGCTCTAGGGAAGAATCTTTGATCACCTCTTCTAGCTTCTAGTGAGCTTTCCTGGTGGCTCAGATGGTAAAAAAAATCAGCCTGCCAATGCAGGAGACCCAGGTGCAATCCCTGGGTCAGGAAGATCCCTGGAGAAGGGAATGACTACCCACTGCAGTATTCTTGTCTGGAGAATCCCATGGACAGAGGAGCGGGCAGGCGACAGTCCGTGGGGCTGTACAGAGTCAGGCAAGTCTGAATGACTATCACGTTCACTTCCCAGCTTCTAGTAGCTCCAGGCATTCTTTGACTTGTGGCTGCCTCATTCCAACCTCCGACTTTGTCCTCACATGACTTATTTTCTCCATTTAGCTCCTCCTCTTCTGTCTCTTTTAAGGATACTTGTCACTGGATTTAGGGCCTACCCAAGTAATCCAGGGTGATTTTTCTCTCAAGATCCTTAATAACATCTACCAAGACCCTTTCTCCAAATCAGGTCACATTCACAGAGTTTGGGAATTAAGACAAGTCATTTTGGGGCCACTGTTCAACTAACTCCAGGGCTCATCATTTCAGAGAAGAGAGCCACACGAAGAAGGGCAGAGAGAAGCTACTTCTCTCCGTGGAGATAAGCCACAAATGACAATTCCCAGTGTATGGGAGAGAGAATCAAAATGTCGAGCAAAAAAGAAAGGTGCCTTTAACAACACTCACGTGTCTTATTTGATGCTCAGCATTTGAGAGGGTCTTCCAGGACTCCCTCACCCTTGCTGGTGAAATACCACCCATTCCAAAAGCCTTTACTTGCTTGAGATTTAAAATAAAATAAAACATAAAGCAATTAATAAATATCTCTGCCAGCCTACTGAGTCGACTTTAGTGAGTTTTAAGGGTGGTTCTCACCGTCACGACTGCTAAACATTTCACAAAGTCTTGAAGTTGGGGGGTCCATCCTCTGCTAATTTTTCCCATAAGAAGGTGGATCGTTGTCCCCTCAGCCTGTGATGCTGCACTTCCCCCTTCTCTTTTCTTTTTCCCTGTACCCACTTAGAGCTTCCAAGGTGGCTCAGTGGTAAAGAATCCACCTGCCAGTGCAGGAGACACTGGAGACTCGGTTTACATTCCTAGGTCAGAAAGATCCTCTGGAGGAGGAAATGGCAATCCACTCCAGTTCTCTTGTCTGGGAAATCCCATGGACAGAGGAGCCTGGTGGCCTGCAGTCCATGGGGTTGCAAAAGAGTCTGACATGACTTAGCAAATGAGCATGCACGCCTGCATGTACCCACTTAACCAGTTTCCAAGGAGATGTTCTTTTTTTTTTTTTCTCTCTCTCTCTTTTATGATTGAAAACATTCAGTTGGTTTGATCCCATGCCTTGTCAATTACAGCACGTCCTCTCCACAGTCAATATCATCCTTGGCAAGTCTGCCTTGAATACCTGGAAGATGTCACAGCAGCAAAAAACCAATTATAGCTCACAGCTATTGGATTCAGTGGAAAGATTTTCCCGAGTTTTACGAGCAGAAGACAGCACCATCTCCCAACCTAACGTGCAGATGAAGAGCATGGTCATAAAACCTGGCCACCCCCAGTCGTACAGGCAGAGTTTTATTTTCTTGGACTCTGACCTCTGGGGCAACGTGACCATCAATGGATGCCAGCTGGAACACCTGCAGCCAGATTCATTTGTTGTCACTGTGGCTTTCCCAACTCTCAAAACCATCCTCGACAGGGATGTTCCGGGACAGAACTTTGCCAACAGCTTGGTGATGACCACCACCGTCAGCCGCAGCATAACCACGCCATTCAGGATTCTGATGACTTTCAAAAACAACCACCCTTTGGGCGGGATACCGCAGTGTGTCTTCTGGAACTTCGACCTCGCCAACCACACCGGGGGGTGGGACAGCAGTGGGTGCTATGTGAAAGAGGTCACTGAGGACAGCGTGTCCTGCAGCTGTGAACACCTCACCTCCTTCTCCATCCTCATGTCCCCCGACTCCCCAGACCCTGATTCTCTCCTGAAAATCCTGCTGGATATCATTTCCTACATCGGGCTGTGCTTTTCCATCTTGAGCTTAGCAGCCTGCCTCGTCGTGGAGGCCGTGGTATGGAAATCGGTGACCAAGAACCGGACCTCCTCCATGCGCCACATCTGCATCGTCAACATCACTGCTTCCCTGCTGGTGGCCGACGTCTGGTTCATCGTGGCCGCCGCCATCCACGACCATCGTTTCCCGCTCAACGAGACGGCCTGTGTGGCCGCCACCTTCTTCGTCCACTTCTTCTACCTCAGTGTCTTCTTCTGGATGCTGACCCTGGGGCTCATGCTCTTCTACCGCCTGGTTTTCATTCTACACGACACGAGCAAGTCCATTCAGAAGACGATCGCCTTTTCTCTGGGGTACGGCTGCCCTCTGGTCATCTCCATCATCACAGTGGGGGCCACCCAGCCCCGGGAGGTCTACATGAGGAAGAACGCCTGCTGGCTCAACTGGGAGGACACCAAAGCCCTGCTGGCCTTCGTCATCCCGGCCCTGATCATCGTGGTGGTAAACATGACCATCACGGTCGTGGTCATCACCAAGATCCTGAGGCCTTCCGTCGGGGACAAGCCGAGCAAGCAGGAGAAGAGCAGCCTGTTCCAGGTCGCCAAGAGCATTGGGGTCCTCACGCCGCTCTTGGGGCTCACCTGGGGTTTCGGGCTGGCCACCGTGTTCCAGGGGAGCAACGCTGTGTTCCACATTGTGTTCACCCTCCTCAATGCCTTCCAGGTATGCTCTGCAGGGCAGCGCTCTCGGCCAGGATCTGCAATGGTAGAAACACAAACAAGGGGAGGAATGAGGAAGGGTTTGAGTTCAGAGGCAGCCCTGGCCCTAAAGAACAGTAATGGCAAGAACTCAGTGCAAGAGAAAAGGCACGTTCCTCTGCTCCCATGGAACCTCACACCTCTTATCACCTGCATTATAGTCTAGTTGCATATGTGCCTCCTGCTAAGTGCCTTGATGATGTACATGGGAGGAAAGTCCCTCCCCTACACTGGATTCTGCTATTTATCCAATGTTATCTTGATGCCATCTATTATATCCTAAACGCAAATACCACCGTTAAACCAAACAGCCTTTCCAGTTAATTTCCACAAGCATTAAATGCGCTCTGCCTTGGTGAGGTGGAAGCACCTCTCTTACTTATCAGTACCTCCCTAGTTCCAGCAAAGACCTTGGAACAGGCTAGAAGTTGGGTAGCCTCGACAAATGAAGTAAATGCTTGATACCACATAGTAGGTTCTCAGGTAACATTTGCTGAAGGCTGAAAGAATTCTGCTCCATTCATTATATGAATGGGCTTCCTTGGTAGCTTAGATGGTAAGTCTGCCTGCATTGCAGCAGACCTGGGTTTGATCCCTGGGTCAGGAAGATCCCCTGAAGAAGGAAATGGCAACCCACTCCAGTATTCTTGCCAGGACAATCCCATGGGCAGAGGAGCCTGGCAGGCTACAGTTCATGGGGTCGCAAAGAGTTGGACACGACTGAGCAACTTCACTTTCATTATATGAAAATGTAAAAGACATTCCCTTTGCTCTCCAGCAGTGCAAAACTAATTATAATACAAGTCACATTGTTGGGAGAGCTTTAACAAGCCTTTGGAGCACAAGGAGGGGATGCTTGATTGTGATTTGACCAATAGATGAATGGTAACCCTAGGCTCCCATGTGCTGGTGAGTAGGCAGGGCATCTGGAGGTCATGCTGAGACATCACCCTAGATGCTCATGCCAAGACCACGCAAATCCTGCTACTCCAAACTCTAAGGCTCACGTCTAATGATGACTTGACTAGGAGGTACTGATTATTCTACCTCATGCCCTATGTTCCCATTACAACTATGAGGGCTACTGTAGACATAAGAGGCATGTTTAATAACATAACCAGCAGGACCTCCAGCTTATAATTCGGTGGAAATAGGGAAATGGAAAATATCCTTATAACATTATAACATTGAAGGTCCCTTGGTGTGAACCTGCTACATCATTGTCATCTACTTGACCATAAATGCAGCTGTAGAAAGAAGTAGCTTACAAATCCTATGCTATGTGAACAATATCTCCTATTTTGCTAGACAAGAATATGATTAGTAAATAATATGATTAAAATGCACTTCTTTCTAATTTTTTTCAGGGATTATTCATTTTACTCTTTGGATGCCTCTGGGATCAGAAGGTAAGAACCATAACAGTCATCCTCCTAGAAAAGTCTAACGAACCATGACATGTTAGGTTGACAATGGCCTCTTTTTTTTAACCTTTTCATTTTATATTGGAATAGAGCTGATTAACAATGTTGTGATAGTTTCAGGTGAACAGTGAAGGGACTCAGCCCTACATGTGCATATATCCATTCTCCCCCAAACTCCCCTCCCATCCAGGCTGCTACATAACATTGAGCAGAGTTCCCTGTGCTATAGAGTAGGACCCTGTCGGTTATTCATTTTAAACACAGCAGTGTATACATGTTGATCCCAAACTTCCTAACTATCCCTTCCCCCCACTCTCCCCTCCTGACAACCGTAAGTTCTTTCTTTAAATCTGTGAGTCTGTTTCTGTTTTGTGAATAAGTTCATTTGATCATTTCTTTTTAGATTCCACATATGAGAGATGCCACACAGTACTTCTCCTTCTCTGACTTACTTCGCTCAGTATGACCATCTCTAGGTCCATTCACGTTACTTCAAATGGCATTATTTCATTATCTTTAATGGCTGAGTAATATTCCACTGTATATATGTGCCACATCTTCTTTATCCATTCCTCTATCGATGGACATTTAGATTGCTTCCATGTCTTGGCTATTGTAAACAGTGCTACAGTGAACACTGGTGTGCATGTATCCTTTTGGACCGTACTGCTCTCTGGGTATATGCCCAGGAGGGGGATTGCAGGGTCATACGGTAGCTCTGTTCTTAGTTTTTTAAGGGACCTCCACACTGGTCCCCACAGTGGCTGTTACCAATTTACATTCCCACCAACAGTATAGAAAGCTTCCTTTCTCTCCAAACCCTTCTCAGCATTTGACAGTGGCTTCTCTTAAACTCTGCAGGTGCAGGAAGCCTTGCTGAACAAGTATTCACGGTCAAAATGGTCTTCACAGCACTCAAAGGTAAATAGTTTCTTTGTAGAGACTCTGAAAAACCCCTCTCTCTCCACTACCAATTGTAGTGTAGTGTAATAATTACAGATTATTCCACCGTGTTTGCTTTGTACCTGATTCTGCCTTTTAATAAAAAACCATGGCAATGAACTAGCATTTAGATGCTGTCCCCACATCTTAAAATAGGGGTTATAGGGGCCAATAGCTTGGATAGTATCAACTGGAAGTTAAGACCAAATTTCCATGAGAAGCAATCTTCTGGGGAAACTCAAGGCCATTTATGAGCCTTGAGAACACAATTTGAAGAATAATGATGAATTTTGTGTAGTTCTTCTTGGAAAATAACTATTTGTTTTCACATGTCAGAAGACAATAAACCTTATCAAACGGTAAAATACATATTTGGAAGTCAATTGCCTAATACCTATGACGAGACTCTGGTGTTTCAAAAGGTGGCTTTCCTGCTTAAATTGAAAGTGGTATTCACTCAGTCGTGTCCAGCTCTTTGGCACCCAAGAACTTTAAGCCCACCAGGCCCCTCTGTCCATGGAATTCTCCAGGCAAGAACACTGGAGGGGGTTGCCATTCTTTTCTCCAGGGGATCTTTCTGATCCAGGGATTGAAGCCAGGCCTCCTGCATTGCAGGCAGATTCTTAACGGCCACCAGTAGGCTTTCCGGCTTAATTTGTCTGAAATAGAAATTCAGGTTCATCCAGGCCCTCTCCTTAGGTGAGATGAAAATGCAGGCAGTGACCACGAGAGGGCAGCAAACAAATCATCTTACAGATTCACACAGGACCTTGGACTAACATGTTTACTTTGTAATTCTTTTTTTTCTTCTCTAGTCAACGTCCATAGGTTCATCTACACCTGTATTTTCAATGAGTTCTCCAATATCAAGAAGATTTAACAATTTGTTTGGTAAAACAGGTACGTAGCGTCCTCTAGATGTTTCCTGGGTTGACCTAAACATATTTGCCCCGGGGGTAAATCTCACCCCTAGTGTCTAACTGTCTACTTCATAACATTGACCCACAGTGGCCTTATTTGGAGCAGAGGTTAAATACTGCTTATATTTTCCCAAACTACCAGGAGGTTGGTACAGAGGGCAACTGCCTTCAGCCTGCAGAGAACTCTACATCAAAACCATATCCACCATAAAAATGGGAACTGTATGTTAATTGCTATCCTAATCAAACACAAAGTTCTATTCATGTTATATAAGAGTAGGCAGGTCATAGTTCTGGGTTCTGGTACAGTGAAGAAAATAATTGGAGGATCCTACCATAGCATCCCACGCTGTGAGTTTCATTTCTTTTTTTTTTTTCTTTTTTTGGAGTGTTCTTGTTTTACACATGGGCATTTTTAAATCCTTGCATACATATGAGGGGTCACCCGAGTTAGCTATTCTATTAGGGATATGTGCAATGAACATTTTCTCCCTTTAGACATAAGATGAAGGATGTGAATGACTTTGGGCAGTGGGCCTCAGCTGTTCTGGCAAGCTGAAACTCCTGTCCCATGTCACCCCAACTCCTCACCTCCTGCCAGGGAAAACAGGCACTAGAATTCCTTCCAGCTCCTCCAAACTGAACAGATCTCACAAACGAAGAAATGTATGAAATGTGTCGAAAGCCTTCCAGACTATGGCTCTCTGGATAAGAATGAATTTGGGGAATGCCTAACTTATTAAAGCTCAGGAGAACTTGGCATTTGGGGCTTCAGCTTGATGTTTTACTCATGAAACTGGAGGACCTTCACTTTTTGTTGGATCTGTTGTGAAATCATCCGAGATCCAGGATATGTTAGAACATTTCCCCTCGGCGGGCATTGTCCCTGGATCGTGTTTGTGGTGCTAAGTCGCTTCACTGTGTCCAACTCTTTGGGACTGCATGGACTGTAGCTCACCAGGCTCCTCTGTCCATGGGATTCTCCAGGCAAGAATACCGGAGTGGGTTGCCATTTCCTCCCGCAGGGGATCTTCCTGATCCAGGGATCAAACCAGTATCTCTTATGTCTCCTGCATTGGCAGGCAGGTCTTTGTCATTAGTGCCACCTGGGAAGCCCCGGATGGTGTTTAGCATTTGCATTAAAGCGAGAACAGTGAAAACTCTATGAAATGATTCCACAGAATCTGAGTTACACATTATGTAAGGCCAGTGAAGTGTGTTCCCTGTTTCTGAACCAGTCAGATCAAGAGCTGGGGCCCAGATCCCGAGGTCCTAGGGCCCGAGTCTCCCGGCCGCTGCCACTCAGCCTTTCAGGGTCATTCATGCTGATCCAAGGTGGCCTATTCGAGGGCTCCCTAATCACTGTAACTTTGGTTTATGTTGTCAGCAGCCCCAAGGGCTCCCCCAGGCAATGATGGAAACCCTGTTAGCCGTGGCAGTCCGCCCATCTGATGGTAGGGTGGGCACTGTGTCACTTCCCCTGCCCAACACACAGCCCCTACTGTTCGCCTGCTCTGTCCTCCCCCTGCCCCACGCTGGCATCAGTCTGTGCCGTTGCTCCCGGGCCGTTCTCCCTGCTACCCCTGTTGTTATCCCGACTCCTGCTGCTTTCCTGGTCCTGCCTCTTCTTCCCCTGCAATTTCCTCTTTTTTTACTTTCCTCCCTTTCCCCGGCTCAGACCCCTCCTGAGAGCTTCCCCAAGTCACACCAACCCAAGGGGACCAGGGATGTTCCTCCATATGGATGTCCCCTAGGCTGTTGCATGAGGCAGCATGCAGAGGGCTGCCCGTGTCAAGATCTCCCTGTCCTCTGTAGAAATCTGGCTGCTGGTGTGATGTGAAGTAGTTAGTGCTTGTCTTATCGGCTGCCACGCATGCTTGAGAACAGCTTGGTTTGTTCTCCAGGACTTCTGGGTCTGGGGAGGAGGGCAGGCATGGGTTCATTTCCAGGCATGGCTTAGCTGGCTCCTGGAGTAGAGCGCCCCCTGGGCGGGCAGCAGAGATTCACACCCCAGTGATCATGAAGCGGTGACCTTCAGCTGAGCTGCTGTTGTGTTTTTCAGGAACATACAATGTTTCCACCCCGGAAACAACCAGTTCATCCCTGGAAAACACATCCAGTGCTTATTCATTGCTCAACTAAGGACAGGAAAATCCAGCCCATGGGACCTCTTGGGAAACAGTGGATGTGCTCTGCAAAAGAGATCCTTTCCAAGCCGTGGGTAACATGTTTTTTCCGCAGGCCTCTGGGAGCAGATGCTGAAGAGACTTTGTTTTATGAGGGAAGAGGCTTTCTTTTGTAAAGACAGACCAAAGGAAATTGTTGCATTTATGTTGCTGCCCCACCCCTGTCTCTTGTGTGATACCAAATGTGTATAGTATTTAATTGAAACTCAAGCCAACTTCTCTGTCTATATTGTAAAATAGAATTTCAGAGACATTTTTCCTTTTCACACCCTGGGCCCAAAGATAAGCTTTGATTAAAATAATAAGTAAAAGGCCAGGACTTAGGAAACTCTTCAGTGAATTCTAGGAAGGAAGGATGGAAGAGAGGAAGAAAGAAAGAAGAGAGGGATGGAGGAAACTACAAGGAAAAAATATAGAGAATAACGGAAGGACGACATGTTAAGATTTCTATGTTAATGACCCAATACTTTTACTGCAACACTGAAAAATGACTCCAAAATGAAAACTGAAAATTAGCCATGGAGAAAGTTCAATATTTTCCTGGTGTTTTCTTAGCTAAGAGAGATCAAAAAAGGAAAAAAAAAAAAAGGCAATGAAAAAATAGGGAGGAAACTATATCATCAAGATGCTTTTAAGTGAATGATGATATTTACAAGAATTTCACAGAAGACATGACTCTGCTGATGCTAAACACATACATACGTGTTACTGTGTGTTAAGGTTGGAGCTAAGAGGAATGAATGGACAGAGGAAGTGTGATTAGATGATTAGATCCCAGCTGACCACCTGCTGATTACATTTTTAATATTAGTAGTTTAGTAGAACAGCCTTGGGTTTTGGTTTGTTCCACTTTTTATAAGCAAAAATATATATATTTGTCTATCCATTCATTTCCAAATGTGATATATTGCACTGAAAACAGACCCTCCCAACTGTCATGAATTATATTTAACAGCTTTAACCAGGTACTTTTCTGTGCATGCTAGAAAAGATTTGAATGATCTTACAGTGTTGTATATTATTATTTTTGTAGTTACTATGGATTGAGAGGCCCTGGATGTGCTGTATAGGTCTCTCTGTGTTAATTCTTCCAGTTCCTAAGTTCCCAGACCAATATACATTCAGAGTTTTCTACTGTCTAATTGGTATTTATTCTAACTACTTAGAAATCTTCTGGAAAAAGCTCTCCAGCTGGCTAGTCTGTGCTCCTAATGACACTTTACCTTGATGAACAGATGGTGCAGATTGTTTGTGAACTATGTGGCTGTGTGTGTTTCACCTGTGTGTGTGTGTGTGTGTGTGCATTTCATAAAAATATAATATAAATATTTATTAAAATCACATCCATAGCAAAGTTTACCATGTGCTGTAGCTACAGCAACCAAATATTCCAAATCACAGTCTGACCCTGGGGCCATAATGAAATAAAAAATGTGGGACTTCTCTGAAAATATGGGCAGTGTGGTCTTCATAAGGATGGCTCTAACAGGTCCAACCATCAGGAAGAAAGGACCAAAGAGGCTGAGACTCAATTACCATTTATTCGCTGAGGTTTGAAAGAGTTTTCTTTTAATAGTTTTACTGTTTAAAATCACTTCCTTTTATTTTTAATTAAATTCTACCTCTATCTCTCTTTTCTTTATGAGAAGGGAGAGATCGGACAGACAGAAATCCCAATCACGTTTCAAGGAAACGAACTCTTTTTTTTTCCCTTTTCCTACATACTCACAAGTGACATATATATCTATGCCCACATTTGCCAGCAAATTGTCACATCATTATCCCAACTGAAGAGTTCATTATTTAAAATCCCTGAAGGAAATGATTATAAAGCTCAAAATTCTCCAGGGGATGATCAACTTTGGGCAGAAGTTGGTACTGAGAAGACAAAGCCAGAGGTTAGGCTGGATGATCAACTGAATTTGATTTAGACATCAGGAAAAGAATGGCTTTACTGATTTGGTTTCTGGAGTTCTATCCATGAAAACTGAGACAGGGTTAGGCAGTATTGATGTGATCAGCCAGGGAAAGCATTGCATTCAGAAGGCTGTGGTTCTCCTGTTCGAAATCACAGAACTATAAGAAACGCTGACCTTCCACTGACCTTCCCAGGGATCCTCTGGGAATTGTTGTCCTGAATTTTGTGAAGGGGACCTCTATAATGACAGGAACCTCCAGTGGGGCTCCCCAGGATGGGGATCTGGTTCTTTGCCAACATTCATTAATGGAGGCACGTTCCCTCACCTCCAGTGCACACACACACACACACTCGAGGTGTGCCTGTACTTCCCTCCTTTCAAGTCAGAGTACTGGATCCACATTCCGGAAAAGCTGTACAAACAAAACATTGGAGAAGTACAGTACATGCTGGTTTTCTGCTCAACTCCAAGAGGCATAGTTCAGTCACTGCTCTTTGCCAAGAATACCCTGAAATAAGCAACAGAATTCAACATTGTAAAAAAGAGTGATCTATGAATCTGTTAATTACAACAGGAGCCATGCTTGGCCCTGGGGTCACTGGTTTTCAATCAACAATGATTTCAGGGCTCTGGGCAGCAGATTTCCGAGGGAAGGAAGAACGGGAATGCTAGTGTTGGCACAAAGTGAGATGTGGCACCTACCTCACCTGGAAAGTGCCCACTACTTTCCCACGTCCCTGAAATCTCTCAGTGTATAAAGCCGGTTCCACCAGGCAAAACCTTCTTGCATTAAGGGACCTTCTGGTAAGTCAGTTTCTTGCAATGGAGTCTGTACTGATGCTTCAGAGGGTATGAGGTCAGAGCATCCACCACTGAGCAGTGGATACAAACTACAGAGGTCGTCTCAGCCCAGAATAACATTCTGAGCGCAGTGCAACGCATCCTCTCCTGGATGAGTCATGCATCTGCCACCCTCCCGTCCGAGTCATGCTGTTTACTTGGAGAAAGAGGTAAATACAAGTCCGTGGGGATTTCAGGATCTAGTTGCTAAGGCCAGAAATTAAGAAACACCGTGGGAAGACATAGCCCTTTGTGGTTCGTGTAGGGAACTTCACAGAGGTTGAAAGACTAAAAAATAAAGTTTTGTGGGGATGAGAAAGATTATAGCAACCAGCAAGCACAGAGGTGGCAGAAGACATTATTCTGAGTCACAAGTCACAACCATTTTAGAAGACAAAGGAAACAAGTGAGGTCATAGAAGTGGCCTGTAGGAAGAACACGTATTATTTGTGGCAGGAGAAGGTGCTGTCAAATGGGGCTCTACATCCCCTAGAGAAAGTCAGTGACGCGGGCCAGCAGAAGTCTGATTCCCCAAGTGTCCAAAATAAAGGAGGGGCTTTGTGTTTTTTGAACACCCATGAAAAGAGTGTCTCATCATTTCAGGGCTATTAGCTTTGAAGTGCGGAGAAGGCAATGGCACCCCACTCCAGTACTCTCGCCTGGAAAATCCCATGGACTGAAGGGTCTTGTAGGCTGCAGTCCATGGCGTCACGAAGTGTCGGACATGACTGAGCGACTTCACTTTCACTTTTCACTTTCATGCATTGGAGAAGGAAATGGCAACCCACTCCAGTGTTCTTGCCTGGAGAATCCCAGGGATGGGGGAGCCTGGTGGGCTGCCATCTATGGGGTCGCACAGAGTCGGACATGACTGAAGAGGCTTAGCAGCAGCAGTAGCAGCAGCTTTGAAGTGAGATGCTATAGGTTTCTAAAGTTATGACTTGGGATTTTCAATCATGTCTTAATAATAGCATTCCAGCATACAGCTCTGTCCATGGGGTTCTCAACTAAGTGGACATGAATCTGAGCAAACTCTGGGAGATAGTGAAGGACAGGGAAGCCTGGCATTCCGCAGTCCATGGGATCACAGAGTCGGACATGACTTAGCGACTCAACAACAACATACAGTTCTATGTCTTTCCCCTGATTAAAATAATAAAATATCTAAAAAGATGGTGTGAAGCTTTTTTTAACATAAATTGTCTCCACTTTTGCAATAGGCTACTGCCGCTGTTTCAGACTTCTCCACGTCCACCAGAATTTAACTCCTTCTCCAGCAAATGGTCACTTCTCTTCTCCAGGGGTGGGGACGTGGGTGGGGGTGTCTGAAGCTCACAAGCTGAGGGCTAACATCTTTCCTCACACAATTCACATTCCCACTCAGCATATAGAGCCCAAAAACTTAAGAGGCTTTAAACAGGAGACCTGGAGGTAAAGTCTTCAGTACCTGACTGTCGGGGAATCAAAAAAAAAAAAAGTCTGTTCTGACATTTGGATGTGGCTTGGTTGGCATTTTCATGGACAGCTGAAAACAGAGCCCTGTGGCTTCTGTTAGCAATAGATATTTCTGCAACAGGTCCTGTATTTCCCATATTAGTTTTATATGGCTGTGTGACATATTACCACAAAGTTAGAGGTTGAAAACCATATCCGGTAGTTATCACACAGTTGCTGGGCATGGTTAACGCCACCTTCGGCTCAAAGTTTTACCAGGCTGAACTCAAGCTGTCAGCTAGGGCTGCAGTCTCATCTGAAAGCTAGGGTCCTCCTCCAAGCTCAGCAGTTGCTTGGCAGATTTCTACTCTTTAGTTACAGGACTGAGGTCATCTTAGTTCCTGGAGGTGTCTTACCATCCCCTGCCCTATGGTCTTCTCCCAGCAGGGCAGTTGGCTTCTTCAAAGTCAACAGAAGAGCTTCTGTGGCCACTTTGAATCTCTGGTACTTCTTCAGTCTCTGATCTCCAGACACACTTCTGAAGGACTCACCTGATTCGGTCAGGCCCACCTGGGATATTCTCCCTTGAGATGAACTCAAAGCCAGATGATTAGGGACCTTAAGTACACTGGCAAGACCCCTTCATCTTTTCCCTGTCATGTAATCTACTCATGGGAGTGATATCTCATCAGAGACACAGGTCCTGCTCACAGTCCAGGGGAGAAGATGACACAAGTTTTATCTTCAGATTATTTTTTAAAAAGAAGTTAAGGACCCCACACTGCTCTGTAGAATCTGTATGAGGTCTGAGGGGTAGACATGGTGACCTGCAAACTCTCCTTTATCTTTAGGAGTAATCACTCTGAGAAGGGTCTCTCTGGATAGTATCAGTAATACGGCTTGCGTGCTGCAAATATGTCCATCCTATTCTGTCTGCTGAATACGCAAATACAACCAAAGTCACCTTTCCCAAAGGCATGGCTTCCAGGTGTGTGGACAATTCAGGGAAAGGGTGTCATGTGGGAAAGCCTAATTTGTCCAGATGAAAAGAGGCTCACAGCTCTGCAGCCGACAACCTTCCCCACACTGTGTGTCTGGTGTGGCAGGTAGAGTGAGCCCAGGAGCTAGTATACCACTGACGTTTAGGCCAACAGGGCAGAGATCTGAACACACAGGTGCTGGCCTGTCCTCTAAGCTTTTGTTCATCTGACCTCTCACTCCTTAAAAACCAAACCAAAATGCGTCTGCAATGCTGGGCACGTCGCCTTCAACTCCCCACCACCGGTGAAGTACTGCCACCTGCAGGTCATATTTGGAACTGCAAACGCTTTCATACCTCGAGACTCGTGTGTGTGTGTGTGTGTGTGTGTGTGTATGTGTGTGTGTGTGTCTGTCTGTCTGTCTGATAGTTGCTTAGTCGTGTCCGACTCTTTGCAGCTCCATAGACCGCAGCCCACCAGGCCCCTCTGTCTATGGGATTCTCCAGGCAAGAACACTGGAGTGGGTTGCCATTTCCTTCTCCAAAAGGAACTATAGAAAGAAAGAAACTGAAGTCACCCAGTCATGTCCGACTCTGCAACCCCATGAACTGGATGTAGCCTACCAGGCTCCCCCATCCATGGAATTTTCCAGGCAAGAGTACTGGAGAAGAGACTCACGGAGGGACTGAATTCGCAATGCTGGGGTCCCAGGTTCCATCTCTGGTCAGGGAACTAGATCCCACGTGTTGCAACAGAGTTTGCATGCTGCAACTAAGACCCAGCACAAGCAAGTAAACAGATGAATATTCTGAAAAAAGATCCATCGACCTCTCATGGGGTAAGCTGCCATCACATGACTACGTGGGTCACAGGACTTTGGAATTTTCTGGTCGTTTGCCCTGTCTTTTTTTACTTTGTGTGTGTGTGTGTGAATATTTTTATTTATTTATTTTTGCCTGTGCTACATGGCAGGTAGGATCTTAGTTCCCCAGCAAGGGATGGAGCCTGTGCCCCCTGCAATGGATGCTTGGAGCCATAACCACTGGACCTAGAAAGTCCCTGTCCTGATGTTTTTCTTTGTAAAATAATGTATACATCATTCAGAAAGGAAGGCATTTAGTTTTGTATTTTGAAGACTTCCTCCCCAACCCTGACTTTATGAAGTTTATACTTTATTCATATAAATAGGAAGAAAAGCATGCTTCCTAAAATCCTTTATGTGAAAAGGAACACATTTTGAACTATTGAGGAACGCGGGGAGGGCAGAATGGTCTGGTTGGACTATAAGGTCAGTCACGTGTATTTTTTTTTAATTGGCTGAACCTCACAGCATGTGGGATCTTAGTTCCCCAATCAGGAATCAAACCTGAGCCCCCTGCATTGGAAGCACAGAGTTTCAACCACTGGGCCACCAGGGAAGTCCCACGTGTATTTTAAATTTTGTAGGAGCCACTTTACAAAAAGTCAGGAGGTAAAATTGCAGTAATATATATATTGCTGAATTTCAGTAATATATTTGATTTAACCCAACAGATCCCAAATCTTGGCATTTCAGGGTGTAATTTGTGTAAACTTCTTAATTAGCTATTTTATATTCCTTCTTGTTTTAACACCAAGTGTTCATAACCTAGTGCGTGCTTTACACCACAGGTGCCCAGCAGATTTCCAGTGCTAAGGCCCCACATGTATCTAGAAGCTGCTGTACCGGGGAGCACAGCTGAGAGCATAAACCAGGGACAGCTTCCGCTGTTCTGTTTCCTTTCTCTGTAGGAGCACCAGGGTAGGAAAATGAATTTTAAACAGGCCTTGCCACATCATTCAGGCTGGTCTCTGCAGAGATGCTACACATATGGGAGCTGGAGGGACCAGAAATCCATAAGACTCCAAATATTGGGGGTGGCCATGAAGTTCGTAGGCGTTCGTTTTCATTTACTTTCATTCGTAACAGCTTCTGGAAAAACCCGAATGAAATTTTGGGCCACCCCCAATACTACTCTTCCATACGACTCCTGCCCCTCCAAGCTGGCTTGAAAGCCACCCTCTTATACCCTGTCCTTGGAGATCGCTGACAAGCATGGGGTATCAGCCCTGAAAAATGGCAGCTTCATGTCTTTCCCAGGAAGAAGTAAGGGCCCGAAGATCCCTATCGCCTTCTTTGTTGAAGGGAAAGCTTGAGGTCTCATTGGCGGGATGTAGCAGAAAGCACATGGCTCCTGGAACAGAAGACACCTCTCCTCATTCTTCTGGACACTTCACTAAAGCTCTCTGGCCCTTGGTTTACCCATCTGAAAAATGGGAATCATTTTAATTCCCTCTCAAGTCTATTCTTAAGCCCCCAAAGCATAGTTTATAGGAGTATGTTTTGGAAGTGTCAAGTATCATGCAAATAAAAGATCATTTTTAGGACTTTCTTGGTGGCCCAGAGGTTAAGAATCCGCCTGCCAATGCAGGGAACACAGGTTCGAGCCCTGGTCTGGGAAGATTCCGCATGCTGCGGGGCAACTAAGCCCGTGCACCACAACTACTGAGCCTGTGCTCTAGAGCTCGTGAGCTGCAGCTACTAAAGCCCGTGTGACCTTGGGCCTGAGCGCCACAGCAAGAGAAGCCACCACAATGAGAAACCCGCGCATGACAATGAAGGGCCCCTGCTCGCCACAAATAGAGAAAGCCTGCGCAAAGCAGCAAAGATCCAGCGCAGCCAGAAATAAATAAATAGAATAAAAATAACTTGCTTAAAGCAAAAGATCATTTCCAGTATCACTTTGAAAGGCAGGGAGAGGCTGACCACAGGGGAGCTTTGAAGAGGGGACAGTAAGCTCTGGTGACCCTAGTGAGAGTCCAGGGGAGTTCTAAGCCTGGGTGTCAAGGGTCATCAGGAGAGACACAGGGGTCATCAGCATAGATAGGGTACTTTTCATCAGATGCCCGTGGGGGCGTGAGGAAACACGCAACAAATGACTGACTTTGAAGATTTCCCCCAAGGAAATCATCCCACAGGTGACAAGATGACTTTTCTCACAAGGACCCAAAGCACACAGGTAGGTTGGCAATCTTTGGGCAATGTTGCTCCAAGACATGCCTTTATATTGATCTTCTGTGCTTCCCACAAGGGTCCAGTCTGTCTTCCTGGAGTCCTAGGCATGACCCTGCCCCAGGCACACACAGCCCAGTGGGCATATACCGGACCCCTGTCACCCACCAGTGTAGGGAGAGCCATCAGAGGCCCAGACCAACCCCAGGTACCTTCAGAACCCTCCTGCAGGTGGGGACCTCTAGAGATCGACTTCCAGCAGTGACTACCTCAGGGCCCTTTGAGCTCAGGTTGGAGGGCCTGTCCTAGGGGATGAAAGCCCGGGGAAGCAGGAAAGCCTATGAAGCCATGATGAGTGGGTTCCCAGGGGAGGCCTGCTCTGAGTTCGGCCTCCCCAGCATCAGATGGACCCCGGGTGTTCTCCCAGGAGCAGCAGCATCACTCACAGGCCACCTGTCCCTCTGGGGGCTCATTGCAAATCATCCTTTATCTCCGCCAGTGTCAAGCAGTGGCCAAGAGCAGAGAACAGACTTGCCCCCTGGGCCAGGCCTGACACAGCCCCCTGTCTCTCTGTTCCCATCCCGGGTCCTAAAGGAAGTGGGGTGGGGATGAAGCCCCTGATTGTTTCCATTTACCAACCTCACCACGCCATCTTTCCTTATGTCCTGGTGGACAGATGTCGAAGTTTATCCTCTTACACGCTCTCGAGAGGAAACAATTTTCATGACTCTACAATTAAGTGAATATGGAGCAGACAGGGGAAAAAAAAGAAGAAAGGTGGGCACAATTACTGAAGCCAGCCCTGTGCCAGACTCTTATTATTTATCTCCAAATACTAGTTTCCATGTGGTGTGGGTTTGATCTAGATACAAGCATCTTGTCTATTTTAAAAATAATTATCTAGACATCTATTCTTTCCTTTTCACCTGAAAACTTTGAGGTGACGAACTGAAAGGTCATGAGTGTTCCCCCTGCACGAATGGGCCAACTTTGGGGATTACTCCAGCCCGTTCTCATCCCAAGGTTTTTATTTTTTCATGCAGAGCCAAGTCCCAAACGAAGTAGGCTAATGACTATTAGAAACTACACAGCAAATTCAGAAGTCCAGAAAAAAAAAAAACAACAAGAAAAAAAAAAAAAAAAAAAAACCCACCAGGCTCTTTCCTCATCATGAAAAGAAACAGGAACTGATCGGGCAAGTCCTGAGCAGATGGCTGCCACTTCCCACTTCCCATGTTCAAAGGTTGACTTAGGACCCCGCCTTTTTGGGAACCACTTTTGATGGGTATCATCCCAGGTCCTCCATCCTGCCAAACAGCCCACCCCGACCCCCTACCTCACCAAATGCAAGAGGCGTTTGATTTTGATTAATCGAGGAAATTCGTACATCCCTTTACTGCTTTTCTGGAACTGTGAGTGTTTCCCATGCCCAGAGGCGCTCAGTTCACAGCAGTCCTGGTCAGGGCAATTCTGATGGACGGCGGGTTGGGCTGATGAGTGACAGTTGTCCTCCACGCTGGGGCTCCTTCCACAACAGCCCGCCGGCTTTCCCTGAGGCTTGATCGCCACCTGCTGGCTATTAGAGGAAGCGCCTCCTCTGAGCCCCTTGGCAGGACCTCGAAGGTGTGCAGCTTACTCTTGGCAGGGGGGTGAGAGCCCGGAGGGCGGCGGGCAGAGGACAAGTAACTTGGGACGTATGAAAAGAATGACAGAAACCAGGCACGAAGAATGACTCTCGATGCCCTCCTCCTAACACGTTCATATTATCATCCTCGCAAGGAGAAAAAGAAATGATGCAGAAAGGGATGTCAGAGTATAGGCACGCAATCGCACTGGGTGTGATGGGTTTGCGGGCAGGTGTGCATTTCTGAGAGATACTAGCCGGGATCACTCCCTCCTTCTGTCTTTTATCCTCCTTCATGGACAGAGTCTTATTTATGGATCTAAAAGCAAAGCTAAAAGCAGCCCCGGAAATCACCTGGTCCCCTCATTTCAGACAGGAGTGTAGAAGGCAACTTGAGGGAGTAAAACCGGTGCCTTCCGCGCTTCTAGGGACCTTCCCACTTTCCCCTCTACGCGCCTTCTAGAGGATGAACCAGGACGGTCTTATTCCCCCCTCCCTTTTATTTTTCATTCACCCACAGAAACCTACTCTAGGGCTGGGCTTTCGTCTTCAGTCTGTTGAATCTGCAGCTGTCCCAGGGCTAGTGACACATCAGCCAGCAGCCACGGCCGGCTGGTAAGGTTTTAGTCTAGTCTCTGGGACACACAATGAAGAGCGGGCCGCTGACTCTGCAGCCAAAGTGTGATCCAAGAAGATTTAGAAGTAAACAGTACAGCTGCCGAAAGGGCCGGCCCTTGGGGCAGGGGGACAAGCTGACCTGGCCTTGCATGAGAGGCAGATGACTTCTGACTGCAGGGGACTGTCATATGCCTGGGGTATTACTCATAGCCCTCAGGATAGCTCTTCTCCCTTGTGCGGGACATCCCTTTAACAAAAAAAATCACAAGGAGAGATGAGGCTTAACACGGACCAACCTCCAGGAGAGGGACACAACAAATCACAGGAAATGTACCCTCCATGGAAACGGCTGGTAACTCTCTATGTTAACCAACATTTATTGAGTTCTTACTATTTATTTGGTGCTGTCCTAGAATCTAATTTAAGCCTGAGAACAACCCCTGACAGGGTGGAGGAAGTATTCTTTTTCTCTTCATTTTACAGATGAATGAACTAAGCACAGAGAGGTTAATCACTTTCCCAGAGTCACACAGCTCAAGAATGATACCGAATGCAGTGTCTGACCTAGAACATGAGCACATCACCACCTCGCTTGTTGCTTTTCTGTGATGCAGGCAGACGCCCATGGCGGGGAGTGTTCTGAACACAGGAAACGAGAGAGGGAGAACTAGGTGACACAAAGGGTGGAGAAGTTAAGACATCTCCAACCTTAATTCCACTTTATAATTTCATCTTGGGGCAGCCCATGCTAGTGTTCTGTGCAAACATGGAACCACTTCCTTTTCCAGTCTCTGATAGAGCCTGAAAGGATGACAGCTTTACTGAAGGAGATCTCTCCAATCTGAAAGTTCGACAGTACTCTGCACATATTCTAACTCTACGTTCTTCTCTATCATCCCATTTTAATACTCTGTAACCCTGTAGATGTTAAAATGGGCTTAGAGACATCACTGGTGGTCCAGTGGCTAAGATTCTATGCTCCCGATGCAGCAGGCTGGGGTTTGATCCCTGGTCAGGGAAGCTGATCTCACATGCCACAGCTAAAGATGCTGCAACAAGGATCCCATATGGTACAGCTAAGACCCAGTACAACCAAATAAATAAATAGTTTTTAAATAAAAAAGTGAGCTGGGAGGAGGTAGACAGCTATTACTTCCATTTGAAAGATTAGTAAAGGAAGACCAAGTGTATGAGTGATTTTATGACAATTGCAGAGCAAGTTATTAATAGATGGCCCATTCAAGCCTGTAGCCAGGGACCCTAAAGTTCAGGCCTCTTTTCTGTCCACTAAAGCAGCAGTTCTCGCATCAGCATCACCTGGGAATCTGCTAGATGTGCAAATTCTTAGACTCTATCCCAGAGCTACTGAATGAGAAATTCTGGGGGCAGTGCCTGTGATCTGTGTTTTAACCAATCGTCCTGGGGATGCTGACTCACCTCTGGCTGGAGAGTCGGTGTTGGGTGCGGAGGTTGCACCTGCTACAGACTCTTCTCACACCTTTGCATGAAAGGGACTCTTCTTAACCCCTTATGTTTATTTCCAGAATGGCCATGAGGTATATACTTAGAAGGCTGATAATGTAATGCCTTCCCAGGTGGCGCAGTATGGTGCACTACTGAAGAATCCACCTGCCAATGTAGGAGATGCAGAAGACTCAGGTTTGATCCCTGGGTCAGGAAGATCCCCTGGAGGAGGAAATGGCAACCCACTCCAGTATTCTTGCCTGGAGAATCCCATGATCAGAGGAGCCTGGCGGGCTACAGTCCATGGGGTCACAAAGAGTTGGACACTACTGAGCAGCTGAGCAAACACACACACAAGAGATAGCCTGGACTACTCAGGCTCCGTTAAGTACTGATATTTTCTTTTAGGAAACTTCTGGAGCCAGCTTTTTCTGGGGCTTGTGTTGACTGAGGACGGGAACCTCCGCTCTCCTTATTTGATCTCTCTTGCAGCTTTCTCCCCCCGGGAAGTTTTGTCTCCTTAGGAACTGTGGAAAGAAAGTATGTCTACAAATACCTTCTTCACCTGATACTTTTAATTTGTTAATAAGATAATTTTATACAGGAATATAGATCAAATATACTTTAAAACTTACAAAGAACTGAGGAATACCTTTTGAATGATTATCCCCCCCACCTCCACATGGACACACACACAAATTCACATACAATTCTGGACGTTTTGAAGGTACTGACAAAATAGCTATTTGAATTTATTAAAGATTTCCCCCTAGAATCGGAGGAGGAAAGCAAATGCTGTTGCTAGGAGAAATCTTTATTTAAAATTCTTTAACACACAAGATCCTCAAAGAATAATAACACTATTGTGTCCAATGGAAAAACGGGTATTTGAGAATTGGATTCTGGTACAAAAAGAAGTGTGCATTTCATTGTCCATGTCTTACCTGCAGTAGAAAGCAGAGAGTTTCTACAGCTTAGTTATTCATTCAGTTATTGGCCCATTCATTTGTTTTGTTAAGTGATCCCCTGAGCTGGGCCGGGCAGGCTCCCAGCATTGGGCTAACATGGTAAAGGAGGGTCTGCTCACATGGAGCTTACTGTCTATGAGAAAGACAGTCTATTAAAGAAAGAATTTACAATCAAGGGATATGAGTGCTGTCACAGGACACCCTGGGTACATTGGGAGCACAGAGCAGGGTAACAGAACCATGTGGGGGCAGGGGTATAGAAGACAGAAGGGTCACACAGGAGGCTGGAGGCAAAGCAAGGCTGAAAGAAAACAGCCCCAAACTACACTGAGCAGCGGAAGCAAAGGGAGGGTCCAAGGGCATTTCTGCTTCTGGCTGACATCCTTGGGCATCACTGCCTTGACCTTTGGTAAAGGATGGAGATGACGGTGAAGGTCAAGAAGACCACGCCGGCCACGCCTCCGATCAGCAGGCCCAGGACGCTGCTGTGCACCTGCAGGGCCTGACATCGCTCCCCCGTGTAGAAGAAGGCGTGACCCGAGGTGCACCTGGGGAGATAGGACGGAGGGCACAGTGGGAACCACACAAGCCCCCAGGGCTTCCTGACCAAGAGACCGGCTCCGCAACTATGGCCTTGTTAAGAGCATTTGCATTCGTTAATGCTCATTTCTTCGCGTTGCTGATCGGAATTTGGTTACCGAAGATGTTGACTCTAGGTACTGGGAATTCTGTAGTATTGTGTCAGTGTATCTGCACATCTGGAATTATCTCAAAATAAAAGTTTAACAAAGAAGAAACAAAGTGGAGATCAAAAAATGCTGAGAAGGGAACTTCCCTGGTAATCCAGTGGTTAGGATTCTGCACTTTCACTGCAGAACGGGTTCTGCATTGGGTTGGATCCCTGGTCAGAGAATTAAGATCCCACATGCCACAGGGCGTGGCCAAGAAAAAAAATTCAATAATTAAAGAAAATTTCCTTTACTATTAAAAAAAAGAAAAAGGATATAAAAATCCATGATGAATAAAAAAGTAAAAGTTTAAAGAAAAAAAAAGAGGTGAGAAGAAATGTTGATATTTTGAACCAATCAGACCAGCTCCCACATCTGCTACTATTCTGTCAAATGAAAGTGATGCTTCTGTCATCCCACACATCCTTTTATGAAATATTTTATACAAGTAGCAAGCATTATAAAAA
The DNA here is from genome assembly GCF_002263795.3 of Bos taurus. NCBI lineage: Eukaryota > Metazoa > Chordata > Mammalia > Artiodactyla > Bovidae > Bos > Bos taurus. Next base: position 20,048,617 of record NC_037350.1, on the reverse strand, counting down.
GAACTATTAAATGTAACAGACAGTCAGACCTGGATGCAGATCCCAGCTCCAACATTCACAGACAAATTACTTATGTCTCTAAGTTTCTTATGCCCTACTTATGTGTCTAAGTTTCAAATTTCTTATGCCATAAAGGAAGGGCCTTTATGTCACAGGAAGGCTGTGAGGAATAATTTAGATCATGCATACATACTGCTTGGGGAAGCAGATGACATACAGTAAGCAGCCCCCAAATATCAGATATTTTTATTACTAGTATTGAAAACATAACTGTGATTATAGGACAATGATCTAATGGACAATAGAAATAATCATAATGAATAACTCATACTAATATCTGTAGTCAGGGAAGATTTAAGCTTGGTCCTCAGTCTCACCATGATGGAGCATGGAAGCTAAAAGCTCTGAGTCACTTTCAAGCCCTGTAGTAGAGTTCAAAATTCCAACAACATTCAAGCTGTTATTGACGATGCCCCGGAGGAGATTCAGGACTCTTCTGCTCTGGCAGGACCCTTGCTCTGCCCGTCGATTCGGGGCACAGCCTCATGGAGTCAAGGACAGCCACAGTTGACCATCTGATGCTACGGATGCCTGACCTGAGACTGTGCTTTCTAGCAGGGTAAGAAGACCTGGGGCTCCTCTCTGCCACCCCTCACCTGTGCCCCACCCCCGCCCCGACCACAGAGCCTACCTGCAGCTCACCATCCCCTTCACGTTCACGCAGATGCCCTCATTTTGACAAGGGTTTGGGTCACACGGGTCTCTGAAGTACTGTGGCCAGTTGTGGTTCTCCAAGGGGCCCGTGTTGTCCACTGACCGCTTCTGTCGGCTGCTCTGCCCCCGGGCCAGGCTGCTCGGGAGGGCTGTCTCTAAGGGGGCCTTTCTCGAATCTTCTTCTGAGGTCTGCTGCTCCTGGCCATGGAGAACAAGGCCTTGGGGGGTCAGCCTGCTGTTTTGAACTTGAACTTCAGTCTGATTAAGATGGGTGATATCTTGAGGAAATAGACAAAGAGACATGAGGGCAACAATGCACTTCCGCTCCCGGAGAAAGTTCCCTGGGCCGCGTCGACCTCTCTTGGACATCACCTTTAGTGGCACAGGAAAGTGGCTTTGAATCCAGTAGATTTTTATAATATCAGCTATTTATTATTTTTTATTTTTATTGATGTATATAGCTGACTTAAATATTATATTAGTTTTAAGCTGTTTAACATGTAATTTGACATTTTTATAGATTACAGTCCCCATAAAGTTATTATAAATATTGACTATATTCCCTGGGTTGCACGTCACGCCCTTGTAATTTATTTCATTCTAGTAGTTTGTACCTCTTAATCCCCTCCCCCTAATTTGTCCCTCACTCTGCTACTCTGGTTCTTTATATCTGTGAGTTTGTTTTATTATATTCATTCATTTGTTTTGTTTATCAGATTTCACATATAGGTGAAAACACAGAATGTTTGGCTTTCTCTGTCTGACTGATTTCACTAAGCATAATACTCTCCACGTCCATCCACGTTATCACACATGGCAAGACTTCAGTCTTATTTTGCTGTGTTTATTTTTAAAAGTAGTCCAATTGTGGTTTTATTTATTCCAACTTAAAAAAAGAAGCATAACGTGAGCATGGATAGGCTGATTGAGACTACACTGAAGTCAGTCTGAAAACTGTCACATTGGATAAATTATGCAAAAAGATGGCACTAAAATTGTAGTTTCTCCCAAGGGCAGTTAAAATCAAGATAGAAGTCTTCGAGAAAGAGAGTAAAACGTTGTTCCCTTAGGGCACATCTATTTTTTAACCTTGTTGCCCCCCAGAATATCCCCACCTTTCATGAGATGCTTAAAAATCCATGTAAAATCAGTAGAACGCCCAGAACATAGGATTACATATTCAGGAAAGCCAGCAAAATACCTTCAAAGTCCACAAAAATTATAAGGTCATCATTTTTAAGGAAGCTTCTCCTCTTCAGCATTTGGTGGGAGATGACAGCACTCCAACCCCAGTCAATGCTTCTGAAACATTCACAACTGTTGTCATAAGATCCCACGACCGAGGGCCTGTCCCAGATGACAGAGCCATTTATAGCTGCAAAGTTACAGATAACAGAAAATCACATTATCGCTTTAGCTTTCACTTTCCATTTGTCTTTGATGAGTATAGAGAGTTTTGTGGGATTTTTTTTTAATTAAAGTATAATTGACTTACAAAGGTGTGTTAATTTCTACTGGACAGCCAAGTGATTCAGTTATACATGTATGCATATATACATTTTTTAAACAATCTTTTCTATCATGGTTTATCATAGGATACTGAATATAGTTCTCTGTACTATACAATAGAACCTTGTTTATCCATAAGGGCTTTGTTAATCAGAAAAAAAAATGTGTTGGAAAAAAATCAGGTTATTTACTTTTTCCAGGAGAATTAAAACTGAGAATTGGGAGAGGGAGAAGCAGAGAACCACTGCTCTGAGGGGTCACGGCCCCTTACTGAGTGACTTCCTCAACGAAGGGGAAGAGACAGCTATAGAATCTTCCTTTCAAGGCTTACGTCTCTTCTTTGAAAAAAAAAAAAAACAATAATAATAACTTGTCCATTCCTTTGTTATGCAAATTTGCTTCCTAGACATACTGACAATCAGTAATATTTTAAGAGTCAGTGCATCAGTTCAGCACAGAGCCTCACAAATTCTGAGTATTTAATAAATGACTAGCAGGATGCGTCTTCTCGGACTGAGCTCAGTGAAGCAGAATCTGCATGATTTGCTTGTATTCTAAGAAACTGGCACAGAATTTGGCACATTGCAAATCGTGACTAGATGCGCGATGGATGAATTTATGAACACGAGAGAAGATGACATTGAAAATTTTAATTTACATAGAAAAACAAAGTTGTTACTAAAGGGGAAAGGGAGTGGGGGGATAAATTGGGAGTTTGGGATCCGCAGCTACAAACTACTGTATATAAAATAGATAAACAGCAAAGTCCTACTGGATGGCACATGGAACTAAATTCAACAGCCTGTAATAAACCATCAGAGAAAAGAATATGAAAAAGAATATATATGTATGAGTGAATCACTCTGCTGTACACCGGAAACTAGCACAACATTGTAAATAAGCTATGCATCAATTAAAGAAAAAAGAAAAATTTAACTTAATGCTCCAACATGATGGTATTTTTAAAATTTATTTTAAATTGGAGGATAATTGCTTTACAATGTAAATTGCTTTACAATGTTGTGTTGGTTTCCGCTGTACAACATGAATCAGCTGTAAGTATACATATATCCCCTCTCTCCCAATCCCCAAACCCACCCCTCCAGGCCATCACAGAGCTCCTGGCTGAGCTCCCTGGGCTATACAGCAGCTTCCCACTAGCTATCTATTTTAGGCATGGTAGTCTTAGCAGCAGCAGCATCAGTGGATATACCAATATGTGCCCAAGGAGGAAGTGTGAGAAGAAAGTTAATTTCTCCTCCACAGATGGGAACTGTATCTGTTGGCCCTTCCAGGTGGAGGGGCAGTTCTTCCAACCACCTACCTGTAGATGTCTGGGTCTTGGAGGTAGTAAACACCATGCTGGAGGACATTCTCTCCCTGACATCAGCTTCTTGGTCGAGTATTGTCATGATCACCTGTCTGTTCTCCACTGGCCACTCGAGGACAGCATCGTTCTCTCCACTGCACAGGTGAAAGGTAAGTCCCAAGTACCCAGAACTCCCGGAGCTCGTTCTGCCCTGAGGGTACAAGGTCAACCCCAGACCATAGCCCTCTGAATTATAGAATCGAGGGCTATGGAGTTTGTCCCCTTTCACCGTGTTCTGCAGGACCTGGGAGAAATTCCGGACTGTCCAAACCCCTGCGGGGCATGGGGTTTCCGTCAGAGTGATGTCATCTAAGTAAATTCCCCCACTCGAGTTCTGGGGGTCACCTTTTGTGCCCTGGAAAAGGTAGCGAAACTTCTTTTCCTCTCTGAGTGTCACATGGGCAATTTTCCAATTGTGGTCAAAATCTCCTGAGGATAGAGAATAAAATTGGTGACAACTGTGGCCAACATTTTTGGAGCAGTCTTTTGAGCCTGGTACAGTGGCAAGTGCTTTACATGAATGATCTCATGTAATCTTCACAAACGAACACAGGAGAGATCTGCTATAAACTTCTTAAGGAATGTTTCCAAAGTCACATATCGGATATGGGAAAACAGCTAAACAAGAAAACAAGCAAAAAAAACACCCACTCTGTTTATCATAAAAATTTTAATTATGAATTTTTTTCTATTATTATTTCATTCTGCAGGTTCTGGGTTTTCCCTTGGTATAAACGCACCACATCCCTTAATATTAGCACTGCATGGTCCAAACAGACATTTGATAAGACAAAAGTCAAAAGATGGCAATTTCCGTATTTACAATTTATGTCCGTATTTACAATACTTGTAACACAGCAAATTCTCGCCTCTTAAAGGGCACCTAGCTGTCATCCCTCCATTTAATAAAGATGCTCTGTAAATTTCAGCCAGAAAAGTGAACTCCTCAAAACCATTATTTGTAGCATTTTCTACTCACAGAGTGGCCTGGGTAGAGACGATTTGGGCCCCTGTTCTTCTGAGTAGTCTTTTACAAAGGAAGCCTCCTCCCTTCAAGAGCAGCAGCTTATGGGGACTTTTATTGTGGTCCAGTGGTTAAAACTCCATGCTTCCACTACAGAGGACATGGGTTCAATCCCTGGTCGGGGAAGTAAGATCCCACATACTTGGAGGCATGGCCAAAATATTAAAAAATATATAAATAAAACCAACATTGACTGGCTTTTGGGACTTCCCTGGCAGTCCAACAGTTAAGATTCCACTCTTCTAATAAAGGAGGCATGAGTTTGATCTCTTTTCAGAGAAATAAGATCCCATAAGTCCCATGGCACAGCCAGAAAAAATTTTTTTAAAAAAAAGACCAGCCACTTCTTCTGGAAGTACAGAGAATGCTTCCTTTACCTGGAATCCTCATTTTAATTGAGAAATTCTTTGCTGAATGAAAAAATAGAAAAACACATTTTTCCCTCTCTATTTATGAATGAACCACCACCACAATAAAAAAAAAATGTAAGTACTTAGCTTTTATAACCCTGGATCCTGATTTTCGGTCAGATTGCTCTCACATGCCCCTAACTACCTTGGCATTTTATTAATGTGATTTTCATGATCTTCTCACAGAAATACACAAAATATCACTTAGGAATATATAAATGATTTTTAATGAAGTTAATGTATATGAATGGCTTACTTTCCACCAAATTCATAAGTAGGTTTCAAGGTACTTCAGTGTATTAAATAATGGTATCCTTCACTTTGCTGAAACAGATGCAGAAATGGTTGTGGTCCACTATCTCACCACATTCTTTCCCTCAGCATCAATTCCTGCTTCCTTTAACCTTCCAGTCTCCACCCTTGAATCACCAGTTCTCTCTGTCCTGGCTTTCTCCAAAGTTCCAGGAAAACTGGATTTTTATATTCCAATTATTTCCTTTATTCTTTCCCTGATTGGCCTCTTACAATCGTATATTTCAGCCTCACCTGAAACCGCAGCTTTTGAATGGTTAAAGCATCCATTGAGTGGTTAAAGCATGCCAGGCATTATGCATTTGGAAGACAAGAAGGGAGGCCAAGGAAAAGGAGGAGGAGGCAGAGGAGGGGAAGGTTGGGAGGATGTGGAGGAATGGAGACGGGCAGGAGGGTGAAAAGGGCGGGGGAGGGGGAGGAGGGCAAAGAGCACAGTCCTGGGTGTGAAGCCCAATCAGTCCCCGCAGGACGCCTCCACGTACCTTGAAAGGTCTTCAGCTTGACCAGCTTGCGCACGTTGCCAGTACTGTCGTCCCTCCTGATCCAGACGACCAGTCTATCTGAAGGGCTGCCTGACATTTTATAGAAAAACTGCAGGCATTGCTGCTTCCTCTTCGGGTAAAGAATCCGAGACTCCAACATGGCCGCGTCCTCCGCTGCCCCGAAGCTGGTGTTCAAGTACATGAAGTAGCCGGCGCCTACGGAGAGAGGACCCCGAAGTCCCATCTCTGCCCATCCACACCCCAGGCTTCCCTCAGCCCAAGTAAGGTGACAACAGTGAGCACCGGCCCTTATCCAGGCAGCAAAGGCTAGAGCTCTTCCGGGAAAATTGAAAGGTTGTTTGTCAGTAAACACTCTGTCTCCATAGACAGAGTTGCTGGTGGAAGCCATAGCACTCCACTGTCTCTTTTTGAGTACCTTTGTTCCCAAAGTTGGGAAATGTACACCTTTGACTTAAGGAAATACAGGGTTTAAGCAAAGTTTGATGGAATTTAGTGTCTATGAGATGAATTCCATCTTCTTCATTAACTTTGTTATTAAAGATTCATTCCAAGGAAAAGAGCTGGCCTCCTAGTTACGTCAGAAACTATGGGATTCAAAGTTTTAAGGGTTGGATTTTACATATTCACAATGATAAGGATTCAGTTTCAACCTTTTGTAGCCTAATAACTGGGTGTAGATCAGTAGTAAAGAATCACCTTTTCTATGTCCAAAGAAGAGGCATTCAAGGCATGTTAGGGACCAATTGAAGGTTTCTCCTGAATGAAAAGAAAGCCTTGGAAGGACACTTAAAATAGGAGGTAAAGGGTCTATATTTGTGCCAGAGGTTGGGTTCACCCAACTCAGGTATCTCAAAATTCTCTCCCTTCAAACAGGCAAGTGGCTAAACATATACATCACTTGGAAAACCAGCTCCCTTCTTCAAAGTCAAGGGCAATGAACAAGTCTCACATATAAAGAAGTCATTTAAACTTACTCCAGTAGTCATGTATGAATGTGAGAGTTGGACTATAAAGAAACGTGAGTGCCAAAGAATTGATGCTTTTGAACTGTGGCCTTGGAGAAGACTGTTGAGAGTCCATTGGACTGCAAGGAGATCCAACCAGTCCATCCTAAAGGAAATCAGTCCTGAATATTCATTGAAAGGACTGATGCTGAAGCTGAAACTCCAATACTTTGGCCACCTGATGCAAAGAACTGACTCACTGGAAAAGACCCTGATGCTGTGGGAAAGATTGAAGGCAGGAGAAGGGGACAACAGAGGATGAGATGATTGGATGGCATCAGCGACTTGATGGACATGAGTTTAAGTAAGCTCCGGGAATTGGTGATGGACAGGAAAGCCTGGAGTGCTGCAGTCCATGGGGTCACAAAGAGCTGGACATGACTGAGTGACTGAACTGAACTGAACTGAACTGAATACTCAACCTCTTACCAAATGCTCCACTCAAAACATTTCACCAGGTAAAAAGGAAGTGAACATCTGGTACAGTTCTGCGTTCTGTGACACTACAAATCCCTGCTTCATCCTGCCTCATACATGGGGCACATGCCTTCCTCATTGACTGCAAGCAATGATGTTTAAATAAGCTTTCCACAAAGCTGAAAAATACAGTAATGGCTTTACTATTTCATCAGGGAAAATTATATTTTCCTGTATGTTCTTCTCAATACTTGATCTTACAAGCCCGAGACTTAGGTGTTGTGAATTGCCAAGGGCTTGGGTTAAGGTAAATAAGAGCTCACAGGTCTAAGGAGGTCTCTAGGTGGTCCTTGATCAGGAATTCCACCAGATATCGTCAGAAGTGTGAAGTGCAAATTCAATAACTCAGATCGGGGAGTTAGCAGACCTGAATTCTTGCCCTCATGCTGCCACTGACTGGATGTGCACTCATCTCTCTGGGGTTCAAGTGGGAAGTGGCTTCTATCCTTCAAGCTCTTTGAGTCTATGCATCTACCCAAATAATGCAGTGCTCTCAGCAGAGGAAACCCGGTCTCATTAAGTGCCTCCTGTGGAAGAAGCATAGTGGCTGGTCAGGTTAACCTGATAAAGCTTTTCAAGATCCTTCCTCTGGGTCGTGGTCCATTCCTTTCCTACTAAAGTGCTAGAATTGTCAGTCAGCAGATTCTTCTCACACAGAGATCACATTTCTGTTTAGCTGGAACTTGCACGTTAACCTAGTAGCAAGCCTACAGGAGAGATTAGATTAGAGGCTACAATGGGGATTAAGAGAGAACCTCGGGTATAAACCACCCTTTGGACACTGGAGATTATACGTTTAATAATCTGATATGTGACAGAGACTTTCACCCTCTATCAAGGCGGAAGGAAGAGGAGCCATGGTTTACGACCTCTGACAATCCCCCTGGTGGCCTGGTATCTTGGTGATAAGCTAGGTCCCTTCTGTGAAGGAACTCTAACCAACAGTCACACGGGTATGGACTAAGGGACTTGATAACAGCCCAGAATTTAAAGGGCAATTATAATCTATGACCCCACCTGCTTGCAAATAGGGTTGACATGATTTCGATACCAAGCACATAATAAAAGGGTCTTAAGATAGAAATTTAAAAATAAATAGAACCTCCAGAGAAACGGGAAAGATGGGAGGAAAAAGTAATAGGGAGTGAAGTGGTTGGTCTGCCCTTTAAGGCTCTGTATGCTTTATCTCCTTCCATGCTCATGATGAAGTATCAATAGCTTGATGGCTTGTTATTGTTATTTAGTCGCTCAGTCGTGTCCAGCTCTTTGTGACCCCATGGACTGTAGCTGCCAGGCTCCTCTGTCCGTGGGATTCTCCAGGCAAGAATACTGGAGTGGGTTGCCACTTCCTTTTCCAAGCTTGATGGCTTACAAAAGCCAAAAGACTTAACAGCAGCAACAAAAACAACTTCTTGTGGTCACAATTAGCCAGATGGAGCCAGACTTTAAACCCAGGTCTCCCCAGACTTTGTGGCTTTTTTTTTCACTGCACAAATCAGGTGTAGGAACTATCTGAAGTTATGCTATTCATTATGGTGGCTACCAAACATGCATGCCGATCGATCATTTGAACTGTGGTCAGTCCAAAGTGAAATGTGCTTTAAGGATAAAACAATACCAGATTTCAAATACTCACTACAAAAAAGGGTGAAGTACCTCATTAATAGCTTCTATGTTGATTACACATTGAAATGCTAAGATTTTGGATATATTGGATTAAATAAAATATATTATTGAAGAGACTCCTTTGTTTCTTTTTTATGTGACTGTTAGAAAATTTTACATTGCATATGTGGTTTGCACTGTAGTTCTATTAGAGGGCACTGCTCTAGAGACATTACCCTAATTTACAAACTTTCATCCTTTTTTTTAATTAAAAATTTTTTATTGAACTATAGTTGATTTACAGTGTCATAATAGTTTTAGGTATGCAGCACAATGATTCAGTTTTATATATATAAGCTGAATTTAGTGATTCAATTTTATGTATATATATATATATATATGTATATTATATATATACTACAACTCTCCCTTATAAGTTATTACAAAATAATGAGTATAGTACCCTGCACTACACACTACTGTATATAAAATAGACAATCTATAAGTACAAAGTTGTATCTTATCAACCATCTGTCGGTATCAGTTTTGTTATTGCTTAAATTTATCTTTCTTTTGCATGTCCAGAACCTGGATGCTTTTTATTGCATTAATAATAAGGATATGAGAAATGTTTTTTGTCCTCATTTAGAGTGTCAGGTTTGATAACAAACATTCCTACTTAAGCAAAACCTGCGGCTGCCATCACCCCTCAAATCTGGTGGCCCACCCCAGTGTAGTTCCTCGCTGCCTTTACTGACCTGTGCATTGTCCCGCCAAGGTGTGATCCGCTTGTCCAGGCTGAGCATTGTTCTCATGGACCCAGTCAGTATCATCTCTGGTACCCTGAATCATCCCACAGATGTTTGCCTTCTCAAAATCACAGTGGTCCAAAAAGGTATGAGTTGTGGCTGCAAATATTTTTGTCAGCTGGTTAAAAACTTGAGGCATGTCATTTCAAATGCCTAAAGTCTTAGACTACTAAGGCCTCACTATTTAGCAGGATCATGAAACTTTTGTTGCCTGGATTTTTCTCAAATACAACTCTTACTGTCGCCCATTAGATCAAGGAACCTGCGAACATAGATGTGGCCCTGCCCACCTCAGAGTCAAAGGATAAAAAGGCTTACCATCGTGCTTTGCTGTAGATGCCAACCGTCAACTCCCTTCAATTAAGAAAGAGGTACAACTATGCTGAGCTTGCCCTTAGTAGATCTTCTCTATGTACATACTGAACAGAATTAAAGAATGTGTCTCAGAAGACTAGTGAAGCCATTTTAGACAACAACCCATCTCTGAGGATTAGATGACTCTAGGAGCCACTAAGCCCGACAAAGAATTTGCAAGATGCAAAATACTTTCAAGCCTGTAACTATCTTGAGCTTTACATGATGATACATCCTTCAGAAGGAAGCCAAAGAAGTAGGACAATTCCAGCTCCTTTCATTGGTCCAATACTCTCAATTTCATAAAATGCAACTACATAATTGATTTTCGTAACCATTCTGTGAGGTAGGTGTTGTATTTTTTTCTAAGGAGAGAGAAACTAAGTTTATGTAGTCTGTCCATTTCCCAATGGACAGGAAATCAGCAAAAATTAACACAAAGGAAAATGTACGGAAAACCTATAAGGTCAATGAGGGTACCCAGTCCTCAGACTCAGAGGTACTCACTGCAGTTGTACATTCGGTTCAGCCTCTCCAGATCAATGGCACTGAAATCCACACGCTGCCCAATGATGGAGTTAAACTCAGGGATCTTGGCCGTGATGGTAGGGATACTATCATTCTTGTTAAACGACAGAGGCCGGTAGTGCATCAGAGACTCGTAATCATAGGGTGTGTTGAGGTCTGTGATGAAGTTGTCATCATAGGTGTTAAAGTTGTGCTGGTAACCTGTCAGGAAGGGAGTCCACAGGTCCTGAGTAGTCATGCTATTTCCCTGTCCTTCCCTCTGACTAGATACTCAGGCAGAGACCAAAAAGGGGAGGGGGCAGAATAAAATTTCTTTAAGTACATATACACATTTAACATATTTTATAATTATATAATATATATAATTATTATGTATTTATTAATATGTACTAATAATATTGCAATGTACTGTTGTTGTTTAGCCGCTAAGTCACATCTGACTCTTTACAGCCTCATGGACTATAGCTCACCAGGCTCCTCTGTCCATGGGATTTCCAGGCAAGACTACTGAGGTAGGTAGCCATTTCCTTCTCCAGGGGATCTTCCTGACCCAGGGATCAAACCCACATCTCCTACATTGGCAGATGGATTCTTTACCAGTGAACCACCAGGGAAGCCCTATTATAATGTATTAGTATGCTATATAATAGTATATAAAATTATTATAATGAATATTAAAGTACATGTTATATTAATAACAAATATACACATAGAATTGATGCTGTTAAACTGTGGTGTTGGAGAAGACTCTTGAAAGTCCCTTGGACTGCAAAGAGATCCAACCAGTCCATCCTAAAGGAGATCAGTCCTGAGTGTTCATTGGAAGGACTGATGTTGAAGCTGAAACTCCAGTACTTTGGCCACCTGATGTGAAGAACTGACTCATTTGAAAAGACCCTGATGCTGGGAAAGATTGAAGGCAGGAGGAGAAGGGGAAGACAGAGGATGAGATGGTTGGATGGCATCACCGACTCAATGGACATGAGTTTGAGTAAACTTCAGGAGCTGGTGATGGACAGGGAGGCCTGGTGTGCTACGGTCCATGGGGTTGAAAAGACTTGGACACGACTGAGTGACTGAACTGACTGATACACATATATAATAGTATATAATACAAAATGCATGTTGTTAAATGTATATTTAAATCAAAGTTTCATTTTTATACATACAAATAAATAATGTGTGTGTATGCATAAGACTTTAAGAAAGAGAAGATAAACTATCAAAGTGGAGGCAGATATTCCTTATGGCAGAAGAAAGGAATTTTTTAATTCAGAAAAATATTCAGGATTGATTCATCTCACTAACAGCCTAGTATCTCATCCACCAAGAGTTATACCTGGACAACTCTCCAACAAGTTAGGGAAAAGAAACCTGAGGGGCAAAGGGAAAGGTTAGCAGCTAACAAGAACATCGCATCCTGTAAATCAAGGCTCACATTCTCCTTTTCCATAAAATTCCCCATGATGAAAAAAATAAAATAGGAAGAAAACGGACTTTCCTTTCAAAATAGAAGAGGAAAATATTTTTGATGAGATTAGGTCATGGAAGAGAACATGCACTGTAAAGTGAAATGCCAAAATGAGATACCACTCAGATGTCCTTTTAATCCAGCAGCCACGAGTAATTTACTGTTGAAGCTGTAGGAATGGCAAGTTTACAGATCTTTCACTGTCTTCGTAGGGAGTGATAGGAAAACTGAATGAGAATGCTCAACTCTCCCAATCATAGCTTTCCACTTCATCTCCTTCTGCCTTTTTAGCTTCCCATCCAACTGTATTTAGTAATTAGAAGAAAATGTGATCACCTTTTAAAGATATTAATGCAGGAACACTCAGGATTGGAGAACTCTGGCAGGTGGTCTCCAAATACTTTTGGAAAAGTCCGTGATCAAAAACTTGTTTTAACTATAAAACGAGAATACTGATGTTTCATCCTTCCAATTCACAAGGGTTTTGTGGGGACTGAACCCAAGAGGGATCAAAGGTAGGACTGATTGCAAGCAATAAATGACCCAAATAGGGAAGGAAGAAAGTCATTCCTTCTAGAGTAGGAAATGGCAACCCACTCCAGTATTCTTGCCTAGAAAATCCAATGGATAGAAAATCATTCCTTCGATGGCAGTTAAGAGGATAACATGATAAAAAGCATCAAAGTGGTGTGAGGACTAGGGTCTGGGATCTCCTGGTGACTCTCAGCAGCATCTTAGGCAAGGCACTTTCAATTCACCGGCTGCTTTCCTTAACTTTCAATAAAATCATTGGATTAGAACAGATGACTTTATTCTTCATTATTCAAGGAGACTTATCAGAATGCTTTACCCAATAAATGTTTTTAATACATTTTAAAATTTAATTCAACACAGTTTTGTCATGCCTACTATTTACTGGGAGCTGTGCTAGGTGGGTGGTGGCCCCTGGAAGTGATTACGACAGGCATGGTCCTGCCTTCAAGGAACTCATAACCGAGGGGTTGAAAAGGAGAGATCTTGTAAAGATCTTGTAAAAGAGACCTTGTAAAGCAGAGATCATGGGCAAGCCTTTTATGTAAAAGGTCAGGTAGAAAATACTTTTGGCTTTGCAAGCTGTATGGTATCTGTCACAACTACTAAACTCTGCTGATATAGCTGAAAACCAACCATAGGTAATACATAAATAAATGGGCGTGGCTGTGTTTCCATAAAGCTTTATTTACAAAAGCAGATATGGCCCATGGGCTGTATGTAGTTCTGTAGTTTGCAGATCCCTGCTAAACCTCAGAAGTGTTCTCCTTAATGGAAAAAAACATTCAGAAAACACACTTCTGACTTCAGAAACAGAGATGGATTTAGGGAGAGAATTGTATTGCCAATAGTCTCTAAGGTAAGGTAAGTTAAGGTGAAGTGGCTCAGTCGTGTCCAACTCTTTGCAACCCCACGGACTATAGCTTACCAGGCTCCTCCGTCCATGGGATTTTCCAGGCAAGAGTACTGGAGTGGGTTGCCATTTCCTTCTCCAGAGGATATTCCTGACCCAGGGATCGAACCCAGGTATCCCACATTGTAGGCAGAGGCTTTACCATCTGAGCCACCAGGGAAGTCTCTTCTTAGGTTAAATAATGAGACTGCTGTCAACTGAAGACAAGATGCAGCAAAAGTCATAAATTCCCCTGAGTGATAATACTGCCATTGCTTATGATCTTAATTGGACTGAATGTCTCGCTTGAGAAAATTTCTCCAGTGATTGTCGGCAATTTAGGTATAAAGAATTACACCTGATGAAAACATAGACCGGAGATGAGCAAACATGGTGAGTCATCCACGCTCAACCCAGAGCTGAGCACATCTGCAAATTCTCCTGGCAATCCCTCAAGAAAGGGGATTTCCTATAGCCTTTGTTGTTGTTGCTTACTCACTAAGTCATGTCTGACTTTTGCGACCCCATGGACTGTAGCCCACCAGGTGCTTCTATCCATTGGATTTTCTAGGCAAGAATACTGGAGTGGGTTACCATTTCCTACTCTAGGGGATCTTCCCAACCCAGGGATGAAACCAGTGTCTCCCACATTGCAGCCAGTTTCTTTACCACTGAGCCACCAGGGAAGATCCTTTATATAGCCTGCATGCATGCTAACTCGCTTCAGCTTTGTCCGACTCTTTGCAACCCTATGGACTGTAGCCTACCAGGCTCCTCTGTCCATGGGATTCTCCAGGCAAGAATACTGGAGTGGGTTGCCATGCCCTCCCCCCGGGGATCTTCCCATCCAGGGATCAAATCCACGACTCCTGCATTGCAGGTGGATTCTTTACCACTGAGCCACCAGGGAAGCCCTCATATAGCCTAAAACCATCTTAAAAGCTCTGAGCATCATGTTCTTGAAGACTTAAAAATGCACATATTTTCTGCTTCCTCATGTACTTTTCGGCAGAGTTAAATATACAGAGGAGAAAGTGAGAAATTCAGGCCTCTAGCAAACACAAAGTCTACAAACCCCCTGAGCCTCATAGTCAGAGATTTGTTTCTTTGACTTTTGACCTGCCCTCTCTGTCCCCTCTACACAGACCCAGATATAAAGCAATTAGGCCTGGGAGACAAGCATATGTTTTTGATCTATTATTTCCTACCTGGTAATGGATTAGGGTTTTTTGGTTAAGTTTTTATTGACATTGTTACAATATTGCTTATTTTTTATGTTTCAGTTTTTTGGCCACAGGCGTGTGGGATCTCAGCTCCCTAACCAGGGGTCAGGCCCACACTCCCTGTATTGGAGGGTGAAGTTCCAACCCCTGGACCGCCAGGGAAGTCCTTGGATTAGGATTTTACAAACCACATACTTTCTTCTCCTCCCACCAGCACTCCACATTCATAAAATATCAGAATAGGAGGTGTCCAGAGGGACACGTACTGTAAACCCCGTAGGTGCTTTTGATAGAATTAGCCAGCGGTACCCCCTCCTCCTGTGAGAACCAGTGATGCGGCTTCCTCCCAAGGAGCTAGTTCTGGCAGAAGTCTTTTGGGGATTCACACTTTATTTTAAAGTATGGCCAGTTCTTCCAAGTCCATAAAATTATTAGAGATGCACTACCATCCATGAACTCATACGTGAAACTGATATCTAAATGAAACAGATAATTACAAGGCCATGATTTGCCTCATGAAAACCATGTGTGGTCATCGCTAAGGCATTTCCAATCCATTAAGGTTTCACTAAGCTATCACTGCCAAAAATAATGCTTTTCCACCTCCTGGACTAATTCCTGTTTAAAAACTAGGTGTTTTCAGAAACACAGCATGGAATTTTCCCCCACCCATTGGGCAACTCTTTGATAATAATATTTTCATGTACTCAAAAGCATTCAGCTTAGTTGTCTCAAACAAAGAAGGTAGGTAGTGTTGAAGGAAACCCAACAAAACTAAAGAACATCAGAATTGTTAGAATAACTGCATAATAATATGTGAAATAAAACTGTGTTATCCTTTACAAAGTATGGGCTGGGGACACACACACAAAAAAGAGGCACTTAGAAAGGAGAAAGAAAAGATTTATATGTTTTGGTTAATCAAAACTCCAAACTATTAGCTACAGTTAACAAAATTGGGAGTATAATTTCAACTAAAAGAACTTTTTTTTTTCCTAATGTAGTTGTTGTTCTGTTTTTAAACATCTATCGTTGATTTGGTAAAGCACGAAAATCCTCAAGTGTCTCAAGGTTATTATACAGTTTCTACTTTCCTAAAGTTACATGAGATTTCACATCCAGAAAAAAAGGACCCTGACATCCTCAAGGATCTAGTTCATTTTACACACTAAGACAGGAAGTAGAATTTTAAATAGAGTTTCAACAATAACACTGAAGCAAAACAAAAGCATCTGATTAACTTTTCAACCCCGCATTGAGATGAGCAAGATTCCTCATTTCCTGAGACCCTTATCTGGGATCAATTATGGTCAGATCAACTCAGCCCAGAGGAGAGGTCATAGTCTGCGTTCCTCCTGGAGAAACTGAAGCTCCTGTTCACACATAGGTTTGGCCTGGTCATCCCAGGGTTGATCCCAGCAAGTGATAAAGGTAATAGCAAATCCCACCCAACCGGTTACCTTGGGTTCATACACACCTGGAAGAATTTCATCCCACCAGATATTCACATAATCATCTCGGTCTGTCCTTGACTGCTCATGGTAAAACCCCAGAGCGTGCAAAATCTCATGTTCCACGATGGCCTTATAGTCACATCCCTGACCAATGGAGAGGTTCTGTCCCACGTGTTGGTCACCAACCTCAGACCAGCACCTTTAGAAAGGAGAGAAATTTTCTTCTAGAGAATTTTCAAGTGGCTGTAATTCCTAAGTTTCCAGAATACAAATTTGAAGGTTAGGTTTGATTTTAAGAAGAAGTTATTATTAGCCTTTTCATAAGCTAATTGTTCAACCTACATGACTGGTTAAAAAAGCAACATTTCCTGGAGGGATTATTATGTAGGCTTTACAAGTGACAGACCATTATAAAAGTGGTATCTACTTAGAAGCAAATCAAACCTAATAATGCATTAGGTAAAAAGAAGGAAAAATTGGCTATTTTCTTCACCTTCACAAACCCATGGGGCATTCCAAAAAATAATGTTATTGCAGTTATACCACAACGGTGTCTCTGAGTGGTGACTGTGGTTGATTTATACTTTCTCCTTTACATTTTAATGACTTTTCAAATTTCCTTTAATGAGAAGGTATGTGTTTATGATTATGAAAAACACCCTTATTAAAACTGCAAGTTCATCAAGTTCATATTTTGGGATTTTTCCCAATCTGCAGCATTATGACAGCACACAGCAGGCTGCCTAACTTATGTCTAAAAGGCTGCAGGCAAAAAGGACCCATAAATTCCCTCAGAAAATAGCGGACTCAGGAACTGCTGGCAGATACTCTAAATTCCTCATACGCAGGCTCTTTCCCTCTTTTTCCCAATTATTTTTGTTTTTGTTCAGAAATCTGATTTTCCATCTCTATTAGCAAACCAGGAGCTGTATACAAATTGTCTCCTTGCCCCCTTTGAGTTGAGGAACAAGGCTCTATACACTGACCAGGGCTCAACAGAATGAGAGATTTACCAATTATTTTAAATGCTATCAATGAAGTGTGAGTTCCTTGGTGACAATCACATTAAATTACCTGCTATTGCTTTCCCCAAATTGCTAACATCATATATGTTCAAATGCTAATAGACTTGAATTCTACTCAAAAACGAATCTTAGTTATTTTCTAACAACTTATTAAGGTGTAATTTACATACCATAAAATTCACCAATTTTAGGGGTACAATTCAACGATCTTTAGTAAATGTATTGAGCTGTGCAAATATCACCATGTTCACCTTGCCTCTTAGATAGTAGCATTTCATTACCAAGTCAGAATTTACTCTGCAAAATATCCACAATCCAGAAGAAGCATATATTATTTATCATTTTTAACATCCCTCCCCCAAAGAAAGGTATACATTGTAAAATACCATAGCATTACCACTCTGAAATTTTGACCTTATCTTTCTGGAAGAGCCCCGTTAACCTCCAGCTTCAGAGCATCAGGATCTCCAAGGGTTTGGGGTGCTTTGGGCCAGTCATTTCTTGGAGTTACTTCCTCCCTTTTCCTCTCCCTCTAACTTAAATGTAAGAGACATCCCAACCACAGAGTCCCTAGATTGATTTTTTTTTTCTATGAATTTTATTTTCAAAAAACTTTAAAATTCACTATTTGCTTATCTTTTATTGAAGTATAATGTCTTTATAATGTTAATGTTCGTTTACATCATAATGTTGTTTCTGTTATAATGTCATAATGTTAGTTTCTGCTGTCCAACACCACAAATCAGCTATATGTATATATTTCCCTTCCCCCTTGGACCTCCCTCTCACCCTCCCCCGATTCCACCCATCTCGGTCACCACAGAGCACGGAGCTGAGCTTCCTGTGTTATACAGGATTTTACCTCTCTTCCCACTATTTGTTCTTCCATCTCCTCTGCCTCTCCAGTGTTCTCCCTCCTGCATCTCTCTTGACACTCTATGCTGCTCCCCTGACCCTTCGATTCTCACTGTGTTAGAGATCCTGCGTCTGCACTCACCCCAGCGTATTAGAGCTTTTCACTTGCTTTTACCCCACGGTCCCTCCTGCCAAGTGTGCACCTTGTGAGGTCTAAGACTCTTTTCTTTAGAAGCTAAAACGAATGCTAACTTCCTTCTTTACCTTTGTTAGTCATCCACGATAAACAAAATCCCCACCTTCACAACTAGACAACCAAGTCCAGGCAACACCTGGAGGCCGTGATGGGAACTGCAATATGAAGAGAAACCTCCAGGTAGGTCTTTTCGGAGAAGGCAATGGCACCCCACTCCACTACTCTTGCCTGGAAAATCCCATGGACGGAGGAGCCTGGTGGGCTGCAGTCCATGGGGTCGCTAGAGTAGGACACGACTGAGCAACTTCACTTTCACTCTTCACTTTTATGCATTGGAGAAGGAAATGGCAACCCACTCCAGTGTTCTTGCCTGGAGAATCCCAGGGACGGAGAAGCCTGGTGGGCTGCCGTCTATGGGGTCGCACAGAGTCGGACACGACTGAAGCGACTTAGCAGCAGTAGCAGCAGCAGGTCTTTTTGTTTTTAGTTTTTATTGGACTATAGTTGTTTTACAATGTTCTGTTAGTTTCTGCTGTACAGCAAAGTGAATCGGCTATAGTGAAAGTGAAGTTGCTCAGTCGTGTCCGACTCTTTGCGACCCCATGGACTGTAGCCTACCAGGTTCCACCATCCATGGGAGTTTCCAGGCAAGAATACTGGAGTGGGTTGCCATTTCCTTCTCCAGAAGATCTTCCCTACCCAGGGATTGAACCCGGGTCTCCTGCATTGTAGGCAGACGCTTTACCGTCTGAGCCACCAGGAAAGTCCATGAATCGGCTATATGTATACATATATCCCCTCCCCTTTTTTGATTTCCTTCCCATTTAGGTCACCATAGAGCACTGAGTAGAGCTTCCTGTGCTCTACAGTAGGTTCTCATTAGTTACGTATTTTATGCATAGTATCAATAGTGTATATATGTCAATCCCAATCTTCCCATTCATCCCATCCCCTTTTCCCCTCCTTGGTATCCCTATGTTTGTTCTCTACGCCTGAGGTACATATATAATGTATGAAATGTAATGAAATATTACTCCGCCATTAAAAAGAATGAAATTGTGCCATTTGCAGAGGTGTAGATGGACCTAGAGACTTTCAAACATAGTGAAGTAAATCAGAGAAAAGCAAATATATAATATCACTTACATTGATAGAACTTTTCAGAAAAGTCTAGCCAATGGAGTACTAATAATCGAAAACAGTACCATCAAGAGAATGCAGCTTTAATAAACTTGATTTTTTTTTTAAAGGCTGTAATTTAAAACATGACCTCAACCCAGAAAAGAACTGAGATGAGTCTCCCTGGTTCCTAGAGGTATCCAAACAATGCATTCTTTATAGAGCACAATAAAAATGTGATGCCACTTTAAAAAATTCACAGTGAAATATTTGATTTTGCTTTTAGTTTCTTTCCAATTTCTTTGTTTAGTCTTTGAAAGGGATGTGTCACTTTTTATAAATCAGAGGACGGATTTCACACTCTGTAACATTTCATGCTCACCCACTAAACTCCTGAAAGATGATGTATGAGCTCTCGCCTTCATAGGGCTTGAAATCCACACAGGACTTGAGGCGGAACATTTCAAAGGCATAGAGAATGGCTCCTTTGGCATTCAGTGCTGTAGAAATCAATAAAACTATCAATGAGCCTTAGCTAGATCTTGGATAATATATATAACCTAGAAACATAGAAACTCATGCTGCTGTATGAAATCCACTGAAGTCCATGATAAATTTTTTGATAGTAAATGTAGCCCTTGGAAACTAAAACTGACAAACCATTTGTGTATATAAACATGCTAAATGTTAAATACATAATGTGTGTATATATATATATATATTTATCTACAAAATAGGAATACACTTATGGTATGTGTGGCTGAACAAAATCATAAAATAATTTCCCCACTTTCTCCCTTTCGTTTTCCCTCATTTAAGCAAAAATTCTGAGTGCATTGCCTCAAGAGACCAATATGGCCGAGCAGAAGACAGAAGTGACGTCACTTCTGTCTTCTGGAAAAACAGATAAATTACCTTGGAGAGAAGCAGTGAGAGTGGGGTTCCTTCCCCCAATCTAAAGAGACTCTCCCTCTTGCAGGAGAAAGACAGCTGAGAGAGGTTTGAGGGTTCTAAAAGCATAAGAAGTTAAGTGTAATATTTATGCGGCTTCCCTATAGGATCCCCATGCAATGACAAGGCTAGACAGGGAGTTCTGCAGACAGCCTTAGAAAAGATTTCTGTAACCCAAGTTTGGAACCAAGGCAGCAAAAACCTATGTACCTGAGTCAGCAAGAATAATAGATGCCTGTTAGTAACTTTTGTGGCTTGACGACCAAAGATCAAATGTCACTCCTCTTGCTTAACCTGCGCGTGTGCCTACCTTGGTATTGCATGAGACAAGGACGAGGTGGAGGAGAAAGAGACACCAGAGGAAAGGCAGGTTTCCCACTTTGTGTGTGTGTGGATTTTAACCCCATCAACTCGTTGGTTGTAGGTCTCTAAGTTAAAAATTAAGCTAAGTTCTATAAAACTAAACTGTATTCTTGCATACTTGATTTTTGGGGATTCTCCCAAAGAGTTTATCATTCTTGGCGCTTTACCGTGTACTTATCTCACATTTTTATGGGCTTTATTTCAGGAACTCCTGAGTTGGAGACTCTACACTCAGATGTCATAAAATCATATTAAGGTCATTAAAGGAAGTCATTGGAATAACCAGTAAATAAATTATGGAAACATCACACACAGCAACAGCAAGAGCATGCATGCATTAAACCTGTTTGAAGGTTTTCATGAACTTTTATGTATTCTCACTGAGTAACATCTTTAAATTGAAGATATGTACCTCAGACAGCTTGGTTGCCACAAAAAATAAGAAAGAAGTTTGATTATAATTAAAGTCATGCTGTCGGTAAGATTGTGTTGCTTTTGTTATCTTCAACTCAAATGGTGGAAACACTGAGAGTGGTGGATTTAAAAATCCCATCTCATCTGTTTTCAGGGTAGGAATAGAGATGCAGATGTAGAGAGTGGACTTATGGACTCAGTGAGGAAAGGGTTGGACACATTGGGAGATTAGGACTGACATACATACACTACCATGTGTAAAATAGATAGCCAGTGAAAACCAACGGTATATAGCACAGGGAGCTCAGCTCGGTGCTCTGTGATGACCTGGAATGGTGGGATCGGGAGGGGAGGAGGAAGGGAAGTTTAAGAGGGAGGAGATATACGTAGTCACACAGCAGATTCACTTTGCTGTACAGCAGAAATTAACACAACATTGTAAAGCAATTATACTCCAATGAAGAACATAACTGAGAACAATAACATTTGTTTCTATGTAACTCTTCTCCAGAAAAGACGCTGGAAGCAACACTGATAAAAGTGATGGAAAATCTTGAAACACAATCTACGTCTCCTGAGAGCGGGAGCAGCCTAGCAGCTCATCAAGATTGAGCAACACTGTCCTAGCTTCCCCTCTGCTCTGGAGTCTTCCCATCCACAGAGGACGGGCCTCCCAGACAGGCATCGTGTCATCGTGGCTGTTGAGCTGTCAGTCAGCTGCTTGAGGTCAGCCAGTGTCCACACGTGGCTTCTAATATTTATTTTACTTCCACCAGCTATTATTTCTGACAATGAGCAAAATCTAACTTATATTGTCCTTTCTCTTGAGACAGAGAAGAATAGAAAATTTTCATACCAAGGAATGAGAATGATGAACATATGAAATATAGCCTTTTCTAGTTCTCAAAAGTGTGACATGTTTGTTTTGCAACAGAAAGGGAAGAAATCACTATGCTGAAATTGGTATCCTGGTACCATATTTGCTGCTGCTGCTGCTGCTAAGTCGCTTCAGTCATGTCTGACTCTGTGTGACCCCATAGACGGCAGCCCACCAGGCTCCCCCATCCCTGGGATTCTCCAGGCAAGAACACTGGAGTGGGTTGCCATTTCCTTCTCCAGTGCATGAAAGTGAAAAGTGAAAGTGAAGTCGCTCAGTCGTGTCCGACTCTGTGTGACCCCATGGACTGTAGCCCACCAGGCTCCTCCATCCATGGGTTTTCCAGGCAAGAGTACTGGAGTTGGGTGCCATTGCCTTCTCCATATTTAGAGTCACTTAAACAAACTCTTATTTCAGGTGTGCATTTTTCATTGCTATGATGTCAAACTGTATTTCATTTTGTCCTTCGTGTTGCTCTCTTGGTCTAATTAACATGTTAGTGTGTTCTGCATTTCAAAAAGTACTATTTGACATTCTGTATCTTAGACTGGTTAAGCAGCATGGGTTTCAACGAGATAAAGAATCCTCAGAGCTTAGAGACTCCCTTAGATGTTGGCAGTTACTCAACTTTGAAGCTGATGACCAGGAAGAGAGGGGAGAGAGAAGAGTTCAACTCAAGGCTTCTAATGAAAAACAATTAATGTTACCCAGATTGTCGGCCAGGATGTAAGGAATGGGGAACTTCCACCGGGAGCTCGGGTCTCTCAGGCCATTTCTGGAATTCTGCAGAAACAAAAGGCAAAGCTGACTGGATGGCTGGTCTCTTTGGCTTCTTTTCCCCTTCTGTAAACTCTCACATCACAAACAATCTGTCACACTATTCAAATAGTCAAGTTGTCTTCCAATTATAAAAACAATAAATGTTCATTATAGACAATATAGAAATTTCCAGAGAAATTTTTAAGACCAAATAAAGGATGCTTGCTCCTTGAAAGAAAAGCTATGACTAACCTAGACAGCATATTAAAAAGCAGAGATATTACTTTGCTGACAAAGATCCATATAGTCAAAGTTATGTTTTTTCCAGTAGTCATGTATGGATGTGAGAGTTGGACCATGAAGAAGACTGAGGGCCAAAGAATTGATGCTTCCTAACTGGTGGTGAAGATTCCTGAGAGTCCCTTGGACTGCAAGTGGGTCAAACCAGTCAATCCTAATGAAAACCAACCCTGAATAGTCATTGGAAGGACTGATGCTGAAGCTGAAGCTCCAATACTTTGGTCACCTGAAGAAGAGCCTACTCATTGGAAAAGACCCTGATACAGGGAAAGATTGAAGGCAAGAGGAGAAGGGGGTGAGAGAGGATGAGATGGTTGGATGGCATCACCGACTCAATGGACATGAGTTTGAGCACACTCTGGGAGTTGGTGAAGGACAGGGAAGCCTGGCGTGCTGCAGTCCATGGGACTGCAAAGAGTCGGACGTGACTCAGCGATTGAACAACAACGAGAAAGACCTACATTTCTTCAAAACTGAAATAGTCACTTTCAGTATGGTGGTGGATTTCCTTCTCTCTCATTCTTCACTTCTTAGGAAAATTGGGTGGACAAGAAATTTAATAATTATAGACTCTTTTTCTGGTCGCTAATGTTTTCGTCTTTTTTTTTTTTTTTTAACCAGCAACCACAGCGGAAGTCTTTGTGCATACAAATTATGGCTGAGATTCTTTCATCTTCATAACGGTCATCTCAGGGCTGGACACAGAGCAGAGGCCCACTGTACTGTCACAGCCAGTCCTGTGGGAATGCTCTGGTGTCACTGGAAGGTACTCACCTGCAGGAGGATGTCCCCTTCAAAGAGGTCCAAGCCTGCAGCTAGATGTGGATTTAAAAAGAGAAATATTTGAACAAGAAGTGCTAAAATGCATCTCTGATAAAATGAGTCTTTTCCATTGTTGTCTTTAGTTGTTCTTCTTTATGTGGTTAAATTCTTTTTAAAATGATACAAAAATTCATTATAATTGAACAAATGTAAATAGCTAATAAATATCATATATTGTCACATCCACTGTTGCCATTTTTTGGAACAAGAAAACTTAGAGGGTATTCTGCTTAGTAAAATAAGTCAGACAGAGAAAGACATCTGAAAGATGTCTTTTAAAAAGACATTTATCACTTACATGTGAAATCTAAAAAATAAAACCAACTAGTGAATAATAAAAGACAAACATAGACACCGAGAACAAACTGTTTACTAGTGAAGATTGAAAAGGAGGTTGGGAAGGGCAAGCGAGGGTAGGGGATAAAGAAGTACAGACTACTGTTTATAAAATAAATGTCACAAAGACACGGTGTACAGCACAGGAAATAGATCCAATATCTCATAGTAACTATGAATGGAGTATTACCTATAAAAATATTTGATCATGATGTTGTACATCTGAAAGGAATATAATAGGGTAAATCAACTACACTTCAATGAAAAAAAAGAAACCTTGTCCAAGAATCTTAAAAAGTGAGAGGTGAATTAGAAGGAAACTTTTTGGTTATTGGAATCAAAACTCTTGCACTCGAGGGATCGAAATGGGACTTCTGAAATAGGAAGTGAGGTACTAGGTGATCATGTCAAACTGCAAACTGGAAAAATGAATTTTTTTATAAACAAAAATCTTGTTATTTATTTCTAGAGCCACTGAATACTCACTAGAAAATTCAATCTAACCATTATTCTCTTCTCATGTTTCCATTTTTCAGAAATGCTGCAAATTCTAATGAGGCACCAATGAATAGTTCTCTCCTAAAGTTACTCAGTATCATACTCTGAAAATTAAGAGATTTACAGCAATTCTATCGCAGGGTTTTAAATTATTTGAAGACATTAATAATGGCAGAAATTATACCCACCTAAGTTGATTTCTGAAATATCCTTCTGTTCGTCAAAGTCTCCATCATATACTGTTAAAAGTGGGGAGAAAATTGTTATCAGTCTTGCTGAGCAAATGAAAGTTCAGAAAACTCTCTGTGTATTTCAATTAGTTCTTACCATTTCCTTTAGAAAGATGGTTAATCTGAAAAGAAATAAATATACAGAAAAAGGATAACATATACTAGAATTAATATTTCTATATACCCTGAAGAGCAGAACTCTACTTACCGATACAGCTGCTATGTGGGCAAAAAACAAGATGAAAGGAATAATGCAAGCCAATCTCGTCCAAATCATTGTGGCAAGTGAACAGATTTTAGCAAAGACACCTTGTAATAAGCAAAGACACCTTGGACCTTGCTCTGGCTGTCAGATTAGAAACTTTGACCCTTACATATGTTCTGTAGCGTTGAAGTCACAAGAGAAAATATCTTTGCTGATTTGAGGACAGATACAAAGTTTCACAGAAAAGCTCAAGTTCCAGAGACTAGAGAAGTTTGAAAAAGTTAATACTGAGATGAGCATATAAAAATAGGTAACATTCCTACATACCAGCAATAACCATTCATATACATAGCATAATATAACAGGTAAAAGGTCCATTTCATAATAGAAATAAAAGCTATCTATAAAATGATAGCAAATTACTTAAATAAAAATGAATTAGAGTTGTATGTAAATATAAAGTAATTATTGAAGAACATAAAGAGCTATCTATACACACTGCTGCTAAGTCACTTCAGTCATGTCTGACTCTGTGCTACCCCATGGATGGCAGCCCACCAGGCTCCTCCATCCATGGGGTTTTCCAGGCAAGAGTACTGGAGTGGGGTGCCATCGCCTTCTCCCATACACACACATATATATTTATTTAATATATAAAATATTCATGGACAGGAGGACTCAGTATAATAAAGATGGCCATTAATTTGATATTAGTCTATAAACTCAATGTTATTTCAATAAAAATCTTTTTTTAATTTTTAATTGAAGTATAGTTGATTTGCAATGTTGTATTAGTTTTGGGTGTACAGAACAGTGATTCAGTTATACATATGTATATATGCATATAGTTTAGATTCTTTTCCTATATAGTGTATTACAAAATATTGAGTCGAGTTTCCTGTGCTATACCGTAGGTCCTTGTTGGTTATCCATTTTATATATTTTATATATAGTAACGTGGATATGTTAGTCTCAACCTCCTAATTTTCCCTCCTTGCCCCTTTCCCCTTTGGTAGCCATAGTTTGTTTCCTATGTCTGTGAGCCTCTTTCTGCTTTGTAAATAAGCTAAATATGTCTTTTTTTTTTAATTCCACACATAAGTGATATCATATGATATTTGTCTTTCTCTGTTTGCTTTATTTCACTTAGTATGGTAATATCTGTGTCCATCCATGTGGCCCTAAACAGTATTATTTCATTCTTTGTTATTGCTGAGTGATATTCCATTGTATATTTGTACCACATCTTCTTTGTCTGTTCCTCTGTTGATGGATATTTACGTTGCTATCAGCCGAATGAGATTTTATCTTTCCCTGTCTTCTTAGACTTATTTGCACAACTTACTCTAGTGGTGAACTTGGAATCAGATGAATAGAAAAATTAAATCCTATATCTGCCACTGGGCAGGTGTGGCATTTTGAGCATTTGCTTTCCATGTGTCAAAAAAAAGAGGGGCACCTATTTCGTGGGTCTAATGTTGAGATTCAGAGACAACCTATGTAAACCCCAAGTACCAGGAACATAGGGCGCACTCAGCAAACTATAACACTTTTATCCATGTACACACCTCCTGGCAAAGGACAGGCGTCCTCTTTGCTCAGCAGAACCTCTGGGTAGGAACTTATGTCTTCAGCAGATACAGCTTCTCCCTGGTGAGTTTCTTTTTATGATCTCGATTGCAGGTGTTAATTAGTTACCAGTTATTTGTAGTCCCAGGCACTTCTGGCCCCAGGGTGTCAAGTGAGCAAGACTAGAGCCTCAAGCCTTAGGTTTGAAGGGGCCTATACCTTTGCAGTTAAAAGGCAGATTATGCAATCCTTGGGGCAAGGTCCGTGTTTTATTTTCTGTACCTGCCCTGATGTTTGGCACACAGTAGGTTGTTGGTGATCATGTTGAATGAAATACAGTAAAAATACCATTTTTTAAAATGTTTTAGATGTAGTGATATGCTCTGGGTTCAGTGAGGGCATTTTACGAATCAACCAGTTGAGAAAGCAGTGGAAGAAGGCCATCGGCAGGTGGAAAGAGGGACAACTCTCCCTTAAGTGTTTCAGACATGCTCTAGCTTCACGAAAGCCCAGGCCAGACCTGCTCAGGACTAAGGTTGGAGGCTGCCAACATCCTCTCACCCTGTCTCCCTCTCAGGAGGTCCTCTACCCACTGCTTCCTCCACTTTCTGCTCTCTTCTGAGACACCTTCTCCTTCACCCGCAGAGTTCTGCCCTTGGCTTAATCTCCAACACAGCTGCCTTTGCTGTACCTCCAGAGAATCAGCCTGTTCCCTGGGGATCAGGGGCTTTTAGAGGAAGAGTTGGCAAATCTTTTTCTGCAAAGGTCAAAGAGTAAATATTTCAGGCTGTGCAGATCATGTAGTCTCTGTGGCAACTATTCAAGTCTGCTTTTGCAGCTGGAAGGCAGCAAAGACCTGAGCATAAAGGCGTGAGTGTGGCCACATCCCTAAAAAACTTTGTTGACAAAAAATATGTAAAGGGGCATAACTTACTGACCGCTGAGTTTTAGAGAATTGACTCCTCAAGATGGTGGTGATCAGTTCAGTTCAGTCGCTCAGTCATGTCCGATTTTTTGCGACCCATGGACTGCAGCATGCCAGGCCCCCCTGTCCATCAGCAACTCCCGAAGTTCACTCAAACTTGAGTCCACTGAGTCGGTGGTACCATCTAACCATCTCATCCTCTGTCATCCCCTTCTCCTGCCTTCAATCTTTCCTAGCATCAGGGTCTTTTCAAATGAGTCAGTTCTTCGCATCAGGTGGCCAAAGTATTGGAGTTTCAGCTTCAACATCAGTCCTTCCAATGAATATCAGGACTGATCTCCTTTAGGATGGACTGGTTGGATCTCCTTGCAGTCCAAGGGACTCTCAAGAGTCTTCTCCAACACTGCAGTTCAAAAGCATCATTTCTTTGGTGTTCAGCTTTCTTTATAGTCCAACTCTCATATCCATACATCACTACTGGAAAAACCATAGCTTTGACTAGATGGACCTTTGTTGGCAAAGTAATGTCTCTGCTTTTTAAGATGCTGTCTAGGTTGGTCGTGATTTTCCTCCCAAGGAGCAAGCATCTTTTAATTTCATGGCTGCAATCACCATCTGCAATGATTTGAAGCCCAAGAAAATAAAGTCTGTCACTGTTTCCACTGTTTCCCCATCTATTTGCCATGAAGTCATGGGACTGGAGGCCATGATCTTAGTTTTCTGAATGTTGAGCTTTAAGCCAACTTTTTCACTCTCCTCTTTCACTTTCATCAAGAGGCTCTTTAGTTCCTCTTCACTTTCTGCCATAAGGGTGGTATCATCTGTATATCTAAGGTTATTGATATTTCTTGCAGCAATCTTGATTCTAGCCTGTGCTTCATCCAGCCCAGCATTTCTCATGATGTACTCTGCATATAAGTTAAATAAGCAGGGTGACAATATACAGCCTTGAGGTACTCCAAGGTGGAGATGGAGATAGTTATAACAGAAGCAACAGCAGCAGCAACTGACAAGTATTGACATGTATCAATACATAGTTTTTACTGTGGCCTGGGCCACTATTCATTTAATCTTGAGAATAATTCTATGAAGTAGACACTATCTATCCCCATTTTATAGACTGAGAAACTGTATACATATACAATGGAATGTTACTCAGCCATAAATAGGATTAAATAATGCCATTTGCAGAAACAAGGATGAACCCAGAAAGAGTCATATTAGGTACAGTAAGACAGACAGAGAAAGACAAATATCACATGAGATTGCTTATATGGGGAAACGAAAACAATAAAGATACATGTGAGCTCATTTACAAGACAGAAATAGACTCCCAGACATAGAAAGCAAACTTGATGGTTACCAAAGGGAAAAGGGAAGGAGGGATAAATTAGCAGTTTGGGATTAACAGATACACACTGCTCTCCACATCCAAGCAGGCTTTCCATAGGCTTTCATCTTGATTTCAGCTTCTCCTCCTCTATAGGATCTAAAGAAGATATTGTCACCCACATTTTATAGTGTGAAGAAGACAGACAAGAAGCTTACTTCATTTTTTCCCAATTCTCTTCCTATTTATTGAATCCTCATACAGTACTTGAAATTGAAGCACACTCAGCTGAGAGCTCTAAGATTGCCTGCTGATTTTAGGAAAAGTCTCTAACTCCTGCTGATTACAAGGGTTATCACTCTCCAAGAGGTCAAGCTGGACCATGACATCTGGGAGGAGAGACTAAATACATGAGAATTGTTGATTAAAGGGAAGATACAAAGAGGGGGAGAAATAAACTGGGAGATTGGGATTGACAGTTACACGCTATTATATATAAAATAAATAGCTATTAAGGACCCACTGAACAGCACAGGGAACTCTATTCAGTACTCTGGAATGACCTACAGGCGAAAGGAACCTAAAAAAGAATGAATATATGTTTAACTGATTCACTTTGCTATGCAGCTGAAAGTAATAAAACATTGTAAATCAACTATACTCCAATAAATAATTTTTAAAAAATAAAGGGAGGGTACAATTGGGATGGGCTTTTCTCTGAAAGGAAATATGACTCTAAAGAGGAAGAGGTCTACCTATTTCCTACTGTCAAAGGACAAAGCTAAAACAATGTAATGAACTTGATGTTCTTTTAGGGGAAACAATTCATGGGCCGGGGGAGTAGAGGGTCTCACAGGCCTCCCGTGGGATTTGGGGCAAGCATTTCATAGAGCATTTGAAGAAGTGATCAGAAAACAAGGCATAAGTGGCTGGGGTTGCAGATCTGACCTGATTTAGAAAGGTCAAGAAGCAAGGAAACAAGTATTGACCCCAGAGTCGGCTTGGCATTTGGGGACTGACCTGAATAGATTTTCTGTTTATCATCAAGCAGAGCATTCACGAGAAAATGAAAGCTTATTTGGCTGATGTGTTGCCCTGGGCAGCAGTGGGTCCGTCCTGAGCCTAGAAATATATTTCAACACTACTGTCCCTGAAGTCAGGAGACAAAGAAACAGGCTAAAATTTCAGAAAAGACACTTAGTTGGTGGAGGCAAAGCCCTTCCTGATCATCTGAGGATTCCTGGATCCTGCTATGTTTCAAGGAGGCAGACAGCATTAGCCACAGAGAATAATGCCAGAGACGCCAGCTGGAGGGGAAGGCAAGTGTGAACAGATGAAATTCTTCAGAAAGAGATGATGATGGGGAAGGAATGGGTGGGGACTTGCTTGGGGATTTTTCTTTGTCCTGGGAAATCATTCAGTTTTGAGGTCATCTAATGGAAGCAAGATGATGGTAAGTCGGACGTTTCACTTGATCCAGAGAACAAGAGTCTCAGCCCTCTTAGAAAACAAATGAGAACTGCCATCTCATTTCCCTTTGAAAACCACAACATTGTTTTTGGTACAGTGAATTCTATGCAAGTGGCCAGCAGGTCCATTCAGACCAATTACATTATCTGCCACTTGAACCGGAATCTGAGTTAGCACGAGGGGAAGGTAAAGGGAAGGTGTCTATGGGAGCATTATGGGAGGTTTCAGGGATAATTGGTCAAAGTCAATCAGGAGGTTTCCTAAACTAGCAACAGGTCTGTTTATGTTCCTAGGTTGGATCAAAATTTTCAAAATAAGTTGATCTCATTATCAGTGGGGAAGATGGCAGTGGAAGCCACTTTTCAAAGCAATGTTCACTAATGAGAACAGCTTTGCACAGACAGGCAAGCAGGAACATCAGTCACTGATGCCCTGTGAATAGATGGGCTAAATCAGGGGTTCCCAACCTCTGGGGCCACAGATTGGTTCAGAACTGGGCTGCAGAGCAGGAGGTGAGCAAAGGGCAAGCGAGCTAAGCTTCAACCTATATTTACAGCCACTCCTCATCTTGTTCTCCCATAACCCTCAGATGAGACTGTCTAGTTGCAGGAAAACAAGCTCAGGGCTCCCACTGAGTCTGCATTATGGTGAGTTGTGTAATTATCTCATTAGATACCACAATGTAATAATAATAGAAACAGAGTGCACAAAAAAATGTAATGCACTCCAATCATCCCCAAACCATCCCCTCCCTAGTCTGGAAAAACTGTCTTCCGTGAAATGGGTCCCTGGTGCCAAAAACATTAGGGACTGCTGGGCTACGTGATGGCACACCAGGAAAGGAAGAAAACTGGCTACCCCTTCATTTTCCAGTTGAATTTCTGGGAAGAGCAGTTTGTAACCCCCTACAAATTTTCCTACTTTGAATAGCATTTCTTGTTATTCAAATAATAGCAATGATTATGATAACAACCAGATGACATTTTAGGCAGTTATTACCTGGCAGGCATGGTGACAACAAACTGTGGAAAATTCTTAGAGAGATGGGAATACCAGACCACCTGACCTGCCTCTTGAGAAACCTGTATGCAGGTCAGGAAACAACAATTAGAACTGGACATGGAACGACAGACTGGTTCCAATTAGGGAAAGGAGTACGTCAAGGCTGTATATTGTAACCCTACTTATTTAACTTATATGCAGAGTACATCATGAGAAACGCTGGACTGGATGAAGCACAAGCTGGAGTCAAGATTTCTGGGAGAATATCCATAACTTCAGATATGCAGATGACACCACCCTTATGGCAGAAAGTGAAGAAGAACTAAAGAGCCTCTTGATGAAAGTGAAAGAGGAGAGTGAAAAAGTTGGCTTAAAGCTCAACATTCAGAAAACTAAGATCATGGTCTCCAGTCCCATCACTTCATGGCAAATAGATGGGGAAACAGTGGAAACAGTGTCAGACTTTATTTTGGGGGGCTCCAAAATCACTGTGTATGGTGACTGTGGCCATGAAATTAAAAGATGCTTACTACTTGGAAGGAAAGTCATGACCAACCTAGACAGCATCTTAAAAAGCAGAGATATTACTTTGCCAACAAAGCTTTGTCTAGCCAAAGCTCTGGTTTTTCTAGTAGTCATGTATGGATGTGAGAGTTGAATTATAAAGAAAGCTGAGCACTGAAGAACTGATGCTTTTGAAATGTGGTGTTGGAGAAGACTCTTGAGAGTCCCTTGGACTGCAAGGAGATCCAACCAGTCCATCCTAAAGGAAATCAGTCCTGAACATTCATTGGAAGGACTGATGCTGAAGCTGAAACTCCAATACTTTGGCCACTTGATGTGAAGAACTGACTCATTTGAAAAGACCCTGATGCTGGGAAAGATTAAAGACAGGAGGAGAAGGGGATGACAGAGAATGAAACAGTTGGATGGCATCACTGACTCAGTGGACATGAGTTTGAGTAAACTCCGGGAGTTGGTGATGGACAGGGAAGCCTGGCATGCTGCAGTCCATGGGGTCGCAAAAAGTTGGACACGACTGAGCCACTGAACAGAACTGACTGAGGCATGGTGTAAAATGCTTTCCATAGGCTATTTCATGTCATTCTTGCAATAGACTCATATGGTAAGAATTGTTGCCCTCATTTATAAAAGATCGAGCTCAGAAAGGTTATATATAGTACCCAGAACCTGAAAAACATCAAAAGAGAGAAATTGGCTTAATGATGTGTTTCCCTTTCTAGAGCAGTCTCCATTCGCAGTTGCTTAGTTACCAGTGGATTGTGTTCATTCATTCATTTTTTCATCTGTGCATTCAGCCATAGAGTTATTATCAGGTGCATCCTCTGTGCTGGGCATTGTGTTAGGCACTGAGGACAGAGCTGTGAACCAGACAGGCACTGTCCTTGCCTTCATAGAGCTTAGACAGAGGTGAACATCATGGGGAGGAAAACATTTACCACCATTTCACTAGATCCCCAAGTAAGGATGGATCAACAGGTAAGTAGATAAACAAATGGTGATGTATTCACGGATCACAAGAGGATACTGTCACAAGGGATGCTACTGCACAATTGAAAAGGGTTATGTTTCACTGCTATATTTAAAATGAATAAACAACAAAGACCTAGTGTACAGCATAGGGATCTCTGCTCAATGTTTTGTGGCAGCCTGAATGGGAGGAGAGTTTGGGGGAGAATGGATACCCATGTACTTATGGCCAAGTCCCTTTGCTATCCACATGAGACTATCACAACATTGTCAGTTGGCTATACTCCAGTATAAAAATTTTAAAAATAAATAAAATAAAAATTAACTAATTAAAAGTAAAAATGATTGTACTGCTAGTACACAGAGAAACACGAATAAACCTCCAAAGCATTATGCTAATAGAAAGAAGACAGATAAGAACCATATGTTGTGGAATTCACTTATATAAAATACTGGAAAAGGCAAAACTATAGTCAGAATCCAAATCAACAGTTGCCAGGGACCAGAGATTGGGAGTAGAGAGAGACTGGAGGGCAAAAGAAAAGGTTTGGGGTAAAAGAAATGTTCTATATCTTGATTTTGTTGGTGGCTATGCAACTGTGTACATTTGTCAACACTCAAAAGAATTATTTGCTAAAACTGGTGAGTTTAATGGCAGGCAAGTTACATCTCAGTAAAGTTGGCTTAAAACAATCAGAAACGTGGGGTCCACTTCCCACCCCTTTCACTAACATACTAGGTGACATTGGGTGAAATACCAAATCTATGTTTTCATTTATTCTTTTGTAACATGGGACTCCTGAGACCTGTTCTGCCTCTTCTGTTACTAAAGTGAATGTGTTAGTCACTCAATCGTGTCCAACTCTTTGCAACCCCATGGACTGTAGCCTGCCAGGCTCCTCTGTCCATGGAATTCTCCAGGCAAGAATACTGGAGTGGATTGCATGCCTTCCTCGAGGGGATCTCCATTCCAGGGATCGAACCTGAGTCTTCTGCATTGCAGGCAGATTTTTTACGATCTGAGGCACCAGGGAAGCCCCTTCTATTACTAAGTAAATTTCAAATGTGCAGGATAAAAGCTTTACAGGGTATTGAATGTCGTGTGAATATGGAGCTTCATTGTTATTTTTCCCTCACTGAGGACTATTCAATTCTAGATGCTCAGAGATCTAGAGTGAATTTAATTTGGTAGGCTTCGTAACATTTGGGGTCTTGATCTTCTGATAAGAGGGGCAGCCCCAGAGTCTGTGACAGGGCTTCAGAGTCCCAGGTCAGCATGTTCCAGAGAAGACCCAGCCATCTGTTTTGAATTTGGACCATCAGGCGACTGAGCCAAAGTGACATCTTCTGAAGGTCTTTGCTGATGGCCACACATGCCTACATTATGAACAAATCATGTCCTCTGTCCAGCTGGATAAGAGACACATTCCGAGGGTGGATCCATGGAGCCTGGTCACAGAACAAAGCAAGGAATAGATGGTTGGCTGTGTGTTCAGAAAAGCTCCTTGATCCTCATCCAGGGATTTATCTCTTTCATGTGAACTGTTTTTCTGAAGAAGCAGAAACTCTTTCCAACTCTGAATGCAATTCTCACACCACCAATTTTTATTTTATTTAGTTTACAGTTTCATAAATCACCAGTATTTACACTATTCACACTGAGAAGGAATATGAGTAGCACAGAAAATCCAGCTTGGCATATGACCCACCAGCTGGTATTCGATCCAGTTACCAAAATTCTCTTGGTCCCATGCTGGATGCTGAGGAGAAAACAGGAATAATATTGCATGTTCCTTGTTCTCAAGGGCTTTAAATGTAACTTTTTTGAGAGTTCATCTTCCACATTTAGTGGGTAAAGAAAACAAAAACAGTTAAAACATGTTAAGATGTTCATTTTGAAACATTTAATAAACTATTAAAAAATATGAAAAAGAAAAAATCACCACCAATCATACTCTTGACATATAGTCTGTTTCTTCAAGTTTCTTATTATTTATACATGCATATTTATAATAATATAAAATTTTATCCACTTAAATGTTGGCCACCAGAGCTCTCAAGGAGTCATGGACACCTATTTTGGCTATATTATCCTTCTTTAGGATGTTCATTTGTGCTCAATCCTTCCCCAACAGATATTCACCAATGCAGAGTTTTGCCAAAAACACAGTGGATACTTAGATGCTTCAGCTTTTTAAAGTGTTAGCCACTCAGTTATGTCCAGCTCTTTGTGACCCCATGGACTGTAGCCCACCAGGCTCCTCTGTCCATGGAATTCTCCAGGCAAGAATACTGAAGTGGGTAGCCATTCCCTTCTCCAGGGGATCTTCCTGACCCAGGGATTGAACCCAAGTCTCCTTCATTGCAGGCAAATTCTTCACCATCTGAGCCACCAGGGAAGCCTCGAACTTTTTAAAGGATCATGTCTATTAAGTTTTCCTGTATTCATCATTACTACTTATTCAATGCAAAAAGTTGGAAGACACGATACAAAAACACTAACTTCAATCCCACCACCAAAAATAACCACTGCTAGCAGAAAAGGCAATGGCACCCACTCCAGTACTCTCGCCTGGAAAATCCCATGGATGGAGGAGCCTGGTGGGCTGCAGTCCATGGGGTCGCTAAGAGTCAGACATGACTGAGCAACTTCACTTTCACTTTTCACTTTCATGCATTGGAGAAGGAAATGGCAACCCACTCCAGTGTTCTTGTCTGGAGAACCCCAAGGATGGGGGAGCCTGGTGGGCTGCCGTCTATGGGGTCACACAGAGTCAGTACGACTGAAGTGACTTAGCAGCAGCAGCATCTTGGTATATGTTCCAGATTTTCCACCATGCTTGTTTTTCTTTATAAGAATGTTAGTTACATGAGGTTTATAGACTGGGCTATAAGTGTTTCCTCATGTCAGTAGCTATCCCTCAGCACCATACTTCTCAGTGGCTCCATGTAATTCCATTGAATGGATGGGCCGGATGTAACTAGCCAAGCCTGTGCTATGTGAGGAGGTTATTTTCAGTTGATTCCTCTTATCACAGGCTCTGCTGTAGTAAATATCCCTGCACTTGCAATTGTACACACTTTCAGTTTATTGCCCTAGAACAAATTCCAATAAGTAGAATTGCTGAGTCAAAATGTACCTAGTCATTTCATGTTTTTAAAGGAATATAATGAAAAAGACCTCCAATTTTTCCAAGCTCTGAAAGCATGTCACAGAAAGATGAAGGTGGTTTGAACTCCTTTAGCCAAAGACCCTGAGAATGCAGGAGTTAACTCTTTAAGAGGGAAGGAAAGTAATTGTACTATCGTTTGGAGACTTACAAAAGGTAACACAAAAGTGAGGAATATTAGGATCAATAATATGGACAAAGCAATGTCCATTCTTATTCTTTGTTGAATGCTGTGATACATGTACTAATAGATTTACCAAGACAGAGAATATGTTTCCAGTAGTAGGCCTTTCCCATGGGACAATGGCTATGCGCGCAATAGACATGACGGTATCTTAAGGGGCAAAGAAAGTCACCTGTGTTACCTGTATGCTGCAGCCAGAACAGACGGTTTTTAGCATCATTAAATCACTTAGTCTTCACTCAAGCCCTCTGATGTATGTAAGTGACCCAATGGGCCTGGCTTCCTGTCAAATTCACATGCTGAAGCTCTAACTTCCAGTGTGGCAGTATTTGAGGATGGAGTCTCTAAAGAAGTCATTAAGGTTAATGACTTAGGGGTAGCGGGAGGGCCCTGATCTTACTAAAAGAGCACCACAGAGCTCACTTTCTCCTCTCCATATGCATGCATTAAGGAAAGGCCAGATGAGGAGACAGCAAGAAGGCAGTCATCTACAAGCCAGGAAGAGAGGACTCACCAGAACCCAAATTTGCTAAAACCATGATCTTAGACTTGCCAGCCTCAATGACTGTGAGCAAATGAATTTCTGTTCTTTAAGCCACCTAGTCTGTGGTACTTTGCTATAGCAGCCCAAGCAGGCTAGTACCCCCATGAAGACTATCATCATCACCTATGCTATAGATGAGAAAACTTTGAGAAAAATTAATAATGCATACAAGGTCACACAGTAAGCAGTAACCACCTTTTAAATGCATCTCTCTCTGAGGCCCGTGTTCCATTTGCTTTATCCCTTTGATTCTCCAGTAGGAAAAAATGGTGACTATCCTCCAAGTGTGACTTGAGACACTCAATTCAGTCATTTTAGAATCACGAAAGTGTGCATAGTCGTCTGTCTCTTCCTCTAAAAAGCCAGAGGGAGCAGAAGGTGGCAGGGAGACTCAAGAGGGAGGGGCCATATGTATAACTGTGGCTAATTCATATTTTGATGTATGGCAGAAATTAACACAATATTATAAAGCAATTATCCTCCAATTAAAAATTTTAAAAATAAAACAAACCAAAAAGAACCCAGTGTCCTCTCTCCCAGAGGAGAACCCAAAGTCTCCTCTCTATTTTGTCCCCTTCTTGTAAAAGTCTGAAATCCTAAGAATAATATTTTTAAGCCAAGGAATCTGACATGCAGCCCCCTCTCCAAAGGTACAACCCACATGTAACTTGAGAACTTGTGTCCAATTATCTAAACTCAATAAGAAGACCAACTGGGCTTGACTAGTTTACCCACAAATGCAATTATATGGGCAAACAAATGGTAAACAGGAGGCTTGACTCAATAAGTGGTCATCATTGATGCTAAATGTAGTTATTACATCATTGAGATCTACTTAGTTCTTGTAATGATGTCTTAAAATTCTTTTGAAATTACAGGCATAATGAAAGTTTACTAACAAAAATAATACAAAGAACAAAGTCTGCATTATGTTCTCAGCTTTTTCCTTTTTGAGCCTCATTAACACTTGGAGAAGGCAATGGCACCCCACTCCAGTACTCTCGCCTGGAAAATCCCATGGACGGAGGAGCCTGGTAGGCTGCAGTCCATGGGGTCGTTAAGAGTCGGACACGACTGAGCGACTTCACTTTCACTTTTCACTTGCATGCATTGGAGAAGGAAATGGCAACCCACTCCAGTGTTCTTGCCTGGAGAATCCCAGGGACGGGGGAGCCTGGTGGGCTGCCGTCTATGGGGTCACACAGAGTCGGACACGACTGAAGTGACTTAGCATAGCAACACTTGCAAGCCAAGCACGGACTTTCTCAAATGCCTTTGTTGTCAGTTAAATATCCATGTGGATGTACACACTCACAAAAGATTTCAGACTGTGTGTCCTGATCCTAAAAAAACATGTAGACAGCTCACCTACTCACTTTTGCAGCCATCTTTCCTCAAAAAAGCCCCTATCAGGACTTCACTGGTGGTCCAGTCGTTAAGACTCCACACTTCCACTGCAGGGGGAGTGGGTTCCACCCCTGGTCCAGAAACTAGCATCCTGCATGCTGTGCAGCCAAAAAGTTTTAAAAAAGAAGAAGTCTCTACCTCAGTTACCATCCACCTAACTACTCCAAAACAGAAACTCAGGAACTATCCTTGCCTCTTCCCCTTGTAGCAATCAATTTCAGTAAGTTCTGTGGATTCAGCTTCATAACCAGCTCTCAAAACCATCTGCTTCACACTCTTCCTAATAATCCGCACTCCATCACAGGTCAGCATCACCCATCCCTTCGAAACTGGATCAGCTTTCTAAGTAGATCCCCCTCCCCCCACCAATTAATTCACTCAGTCTATGGTGAAAATCTTCAAGAATGTTTAAAGAATGCAGAACAGTAAGACATTACTATAAGTTGTTTTTTTTTTTAAATGCCATTCTACAAGTATGCATTCCTCTTGACATATATCTCTATGTGGTCTTCTATATTAATGCTGTTTTCATAAAGGGTCTTAAATTCTTAGCACAACCTCAGATTTGTGATGCTTTATGATTTGAGGGCAAGTTGCTAACTTTTTGGAGCTTTGATTTTCTTATCTGTAATATGATGTCACACATTCATGATTAACACCTCAAATTCTAAGGTTCTGTGATGTCTTGACTGGAACGGGTGAATTTAACTCAGATGACCATTATATCTACTACCACAGGCAGGAATCCTTTAGAAGAAATGGAGTAGCCATCATGGTCAACAAAGAGCCCGAAATGCAGTATTTGGATCCAATCTCAAAAACGACAGAATGATCTCTGTTCGTTTCCAATGCAAACCATTCAATATCACGGTAATCCAAGCCTATGCCCCAACCAGTAATGCTGAAGAAGCTGAAGTTGAACGGTTCTATGAAGACCTACAAGACCTTTTAGAACTAACACCCAAAAAAGATGTCCTTTTCATTATAGGGGACTGGAATGCAAAAGTAGGAAGTCAAAAACACCCAGAGTAACAGGCAAATTTGGCCTTGGAGTACAGAACGAAGCAGGGCAAAGGCTAATAGAATTTTGTCAAGAGAACACACTGGTCATAGCAAACACACTCTTCCAACAACACAAGAGAAGACTCTACACATGGACATCACCAGATGGTCAACACTGAAATCAGATTGATTATATTCTTTGCAGCCAAAGATGGAGAAGCTCTATACAGTCAGCAAAAACAAGACTGGGAGCTGACTGTGACTCAGATCATGAACTCCTTATTGCCAAATTCAGACTTAAATTGAAGAAAGTGGGGAAAACCGCTAGACTATTCAGGTATGACCTAAATCAAATCCCTTATGATTATACAGTGGAAGTGAGAAATAGATTTAAGGGACTAGATCTGATAGACAGAGTGCCTGATGAACTATGGACAGAGGTTCATGACATTGTATAGGAGACAGGGATCAAGACCATCCCCATGGAAAAGAAATGCAAAAAAGCAAAATGGCTGTCTGAGGAGGCCTTACAAATAGCTGTGAAAAGAAGAGAAGTGAAAAGCAAAGCATAAAAGGAAAGATATAAGCATCTAAATGCAGAGTTCCAAAGAATTAAGAAATAGAGGAAAACAACAGAATGGGAAAGACTAGAGATCTCTTCAAGAAAATTAGAGATACCAAGGGAACATTTCATGCAAAGATGGGCTCGAAAAAGGACAGAAATGGTATGGACCTAACAGAAGCAGAAGATATTAAGAAGAGGTGGCAAGAATACACAGAAGAACTGTTCAAAAAAGAGCTTCAAGATAATCATGATAGTGTGATCACTCACCTAGAGCCAGACATCCTGGAATGTGAAGTCAAGTGGGCCTTAGAAAGCATCACTACGAACAAAGCTAGTGGAGGTGATGGAACTCCAGTTGAGCTATTTCAAATCCTGAAAGATGCTGCTGTTAAAGTGCTACACTCAATATGCCAGCAAATTTGGAAAACTCAGCAGTAGCCACAGGACTGGAAAAGGTCAGTTTTCATTCCAATCTCAAAGTAAGGCAATGCCAAAGAATACTCAAACTACCACACAGTTACACTCATTTCACATGCTAGTAAAGTAATGCTCAAAATTCTCTAAGCCAGGCTTCAGCAGTATGTGAACCGTGAACTTCCAGATGTTCAAGCTGGTTTTAGAAAAGGCAGAGGAACCAAAGATCAAATTGCCAACACCTGCTGGATCATCAAAAAAGCAAGAGAGTTCCAGAAAAACATCTATTTCTGCTTTATTGACTATGCCAAAGCCTTTGACTGTGTGGATCACAATAAACTGTGGAAAATTCTGAAAGCGATGGGAATTCCAGACCACCTGACCTGCCTCTTGAGAAACCTATATGCAGGTCAGGAAGCAACAGTTAGAACTGGACATGGAACAGACTGGCTCCAAATAGGAAAAGGAGTACGTCAAGGCTGTATATTGTCACCCTGCTTATTTAACTTCTATGCAGAGTACATCATGAGAAACGCTGGGCTGGAAGAAGCACAAGCTGGAATCAAGATTGCTGGGAGAAATATCAATAACCTCAGCTATGCAGATGACACCACCCTTATGGCAGAAAGTGAAGAGGAACTAAAAAGCCTCTTGATGAAAGTGAAAGAGGAGAGTGAAAAAGTTGGCTTAAAGCTCAACATTCAGAAAACAAAGATCATGGCATCTGGTCCCATCACTTCATGGGAAATAGATGGGGAAACAGTGGAAACAGTGTCAGACTTTATTTTGGGGGGCTCCGAAATCACTGCAGATGGCTATTGCAGCCATGAAATTAAAAGACGCTTACTCCTTGGAAGGAAAGTTATGACCAATCTAGACAGCGTATTGAAAAGCAGAGATATTACCTTGCCAACAAAGGTCCATCTAGTTAAGGCTATGGTTTTTCCAGTGTTCATGTATGGATGTGAGAATTGGACTGTGAAGAAAGCTGAGTGCTGAAGAATTGATGCTTTTGAACTGTGGTGTTGGAGAAGACTCTTGAGAGTCCCTTGGACTGCAAGGAGATCCAACCAGTCCATTCTAAAGGAGATCAGTCCTGGGTGTTCATTGGAAGGAGTGATGCTGAAGCTGAAACTCCAGTATTTTGGCCACCTCATGCAAAGAGTTGACTTATTGGAAAAGACTCTGATACTGGGAGGGATTGGGGGCAGGAGGAGAAGGGGATGACAGAGGATGAGATGGCTGGATGGCATCACCGACTCGATGGACATGAGTTTGTGTGAACTCTGGGAGGTGATGATGGACAGGGAGGCCTGGTGTGCTGTGATTCATGGGGTTGCAAAGAGTCGGAGACGACTGAGCTGCTGAACTGAACTGAGGTGAACTGAACTGTGATGTCTTGAAAAAACTTACCATTCATTTCTAAGATTTTATTTGTTTCTATAATTCAAAGCTAAGAATTCAGTGTGTACATTGGTGGGGCTATTGCATTTAGATAATTTAATACTTTGTGACTTAAATCTGTCTCTTTGGTATTACATGGTCCACAAGAGGGCGCCCATTTTCCAGCAAATTGGAGGTCAGCTGTAGCCTTGGTTTCACAGAAATCATTCTCTTAAATTTCAGAGAAATTTCAGCAAGCACAAGATGTTAGTCAATTTAAAATGCACTTGTAATTTATTCAGATATTTCAAACCATAACTGTTAGTATAAATAAATTTCAATTAAAAAAGCAAATGTCCTCACAAATGGAATGAATCTGTGTCTTTATCCATGATTTTAGAGTGATAAAATACATAAAATTTGTGTGAAGCTAGACTTGATGTTCTAGTAAACACTACAGAGAATCCCCAATTCCTTAACTTACCAGGTCATGCTTTCCAGTTACTTTGGCTCATTCTACCTCAGAGGATTATTATGGAGATTAACTCAAAGAATATGAAAACACTGGTCATAGCAAACACCCTCTTCCAACAACACAAGAGAAGACTCTACACATGGACATCAGAAGATGGTCAATACAGAAATCAGATTGATTATATTCTTTGCAGACAAAGATGGAGAAGCTCTATACAGTCAGCAAGAAACAAGACTGGGAGCTAACTGTGGCTCATATCATGAACTCCTTTTTGCCAAATTCAGACTTAAATTGAAGAAAGTAGGGAAAACCACTAGACTATTCAGGTATGACCTAAATCAAATCCCTTACAATTATACAGTGGAAGTGAGAAATAGATTCAAGGGATTAGATCTGATAGACAGAGTGCCTGAAGAACTATGGATGGAGGTTCATGACATTGTACAGGAGGCAGTGATCAAGGCCATCCTCAAGGAAAACAAATGAAAAAAGGCAAAATGGTTATCTGAGGAGACCTTACAAATAGCTGTGAAGAGAAGAGAAGCGAAAGGAGAAGGAAAGATATACCCATTTGAATGCAGAGTTCCAAAGAATAGCAAGGAGAGATAAGAAAGGCTTCCTCGGTGATCAATGCAAAGAAATAGAGGAAAACAAAAGAATGGGAAAGACTAGAGATCTCTTCAAGAAAATCAGAGATACCAAAGGAACATTTCATGCAAAGTTGGGCTCAATAAAGGACAGAAATGGTATGGACCTACAGTGGCTCAGACGGTAAAGCGTTTGTCTGCAATGCAGGAGACCCGGGTTCAATCCCTGGGTTGGGAAGATCCCCTGGAGAAGGAAATGGCAGCCCACTCCAGTATTCTTGCCTGGAATATCCCATGGACCACGGAGCCTGGTAGGCTACTGTCCATGGGGTTGCAAAGAGTCGGACACGACTGAGCGACTTCACTTTCACTTTTACAGAAACAGAAGATATTAAGAAGAGGTGGCAAGAATACACAGAAGAACTGTACAAAAAAGAACTCCACGACCCAGATAATCATGATTGTATGATCACTCACCTAGAGCCAGACATCTTGGAATGAGAAGTCAAGTGGGCCTTAAGAAGCATCACTATGAACAAAGCTAGTGGAGGTGACAGAATTCCAGTTTAGTTATTTCAAATCCTAAAAGATGCTGCTTTTAAAGTTGCACTCAATATGTCAGCACATTTGGAAAACTCAGCAGTGGCCACAGGACTGGAAAAGGTCAGTTTTCATTCCAATCCCAAAGAAAGGCAATGCCAAAGAATGCTCAAACTACTGCACAATTGCACTCATCTTACAGGCTAGCAAAGTAATGCTCAAAATTCTCCAAGCCAGGCTTCAACAGTACGTGAACCATGAACTTCCAAATGTTCAAAAGGCAGAGGAACCAGAGATCAAATTACCAACATCCACTGGATCACAGACAAAGCAAGAGAGTTCCAGAAAAACATCTATTTCTGCTTTATTGACTATGCCAAAGCCTTTGACTTTGTGGATCACAATAAACTGTGGAAAATTTTGAGAGATGGGCATACCAGACCACCTGACCTGCCTCCTGAGAAATCT
Organism: Bos taurus; assembly: GCF_002263795.3. Taxonomy (NCBI): domain Eukaryota; kingdom Metazoa; phylum Chordata; class Mammalia; order Artiodactyla; family Bovidae; genus Bos; species Bos taurus. The sequence goes on along the minus strand of NC_037350.1, from coordinate 20,004,952 downwards.
GTATGCAGGTCAAGAAGCAACAGTTAGAACTGGACATGGAACAACAGACTGGTTCCAAATCAGGAAAGGAGTACGTCAAGGTTGTATATTGTCACCCTGTGTATTTAACTTATATGCAGGGTACATCATGAGAAATGCTGGACTGGAAGAAGCACAGTCGGGAATTGAGACTGGCAGGAGAAATATCAATAATCTCAGATATGCAGATGATACCACACTTATGGCAGAAAGCGAAGAAGAACTAAAAAGCCTCCTGATGATAGTGAAAGAGGAGAGTGAAAAAGTTGGGTTAAAGCTCAACATTCGGAAAACTAAGATCATGGCATCTGGTCCCATCACTTCATGGGAAATAGATGGGGAAACAGTGGAAACAGTGACAGACTTTATTTTGGGGGGCTGCAAAATCACTGCAGATGGTGACTGCAACCATGAAATTAAAAGATGCTTGCTCCTTGGAAGAAAAGTTATGACCAAACTAGACAACATATTAAAAAGCAGTGATATTACTTTGTCAACAAAGGTCCGTCTAGCCAAAGCTCTGGTTTTTCCAGTAGTCATGTACAGATGTGAGAGTTGGACTATAAAGAAAGCTGAGAACTGAAGAATTGATGCTTTTGAACTGTGGTGTTGGAGAAGACTCTTGAGAGTCCCTTGGACAGCAAGAAGATCCAACCAGTCCATCCTAAAGGAAATCAGTCCTGAATATTCATTGGAAGGACTGATGCTGATACTGATACTGAAACTCTAATACTTTGGCCACCTGATGTGAAGAGCTGACTCATTTGAAAAGACCCTGATGCTGGGAAAGATTGAAGAGGGAAGGAGAAGGGGATGACAGAGGATGAGATGGTTGGATGTCAATGGACATGAGTGTGAGTAAGCTCCGGGAGTTGGTGATGGACAGGGAGGCCTGGCATGCTTCAGTCCATGGGGTCGCAGAGTAGGACGTGACTGAGCAACTGAATGGAACTGGTATGGTTCTGAAATATAGGCTACTGCTTTTAGACAGGAGTTTATTGCTGAATAATCAGAACTCAGCATGTGTGTAAATTATCTTAAATATAATTAGAAATTCAAAGAGTTGGACACAACTGACCAACTAACACTTTCACTTCTTGCAAGGGAAAAAAAAGGTTCAATGAAATCATAAAAGATCCAGTTTTTCTTCTTGAAATGTATTTATTTGGAATTTTCATAAAATGAAAGAAAGGTGCTCACATAAGTAGCATGTTTGCAGTCAACAGCATCATCTATTTTATTCTTTTTATGGTGATTATCAAAATAAAGCCATTGAGCCAAACACTCTCCTTAAAAAAGTTATCTGAGGCAAAATTCTTTACAAAAGCAGCAAAATATTTTGGAGAATGATGAAGCAGTTTTTAAGGAAGACTCTTCCAACCGTTTAGAGAAATTGATTCAAAGATGCTCATTTATGGGGTTTAGGTAAATTGTAATGGGATTTGGTGATGGAGAGTGGTAATTATGAAGTGGGTAGGGGAAAATTGATAGGGAAAAGGCCGGGGAAAAGAAAGGAGTAGAGGACTTAGTGGAGGGGGCTGGGCAGAGAATGGAGAAATTAATAGTCAAAGGGACCCTGTGGACAGGCAGACATTAGGACCTCATGTGTCAGGACCTCAGACACCAGAGAGAAGCTGCCAAGCAAACCAGACATCCAAAGGACTTAAAATGTCTCATCAAAGGCAAAACAGACACCCAGGAGGCTGATCAGGGCATTACGAGATGTGAGAGATGACATTTAAAGGGGCTTTAAAAAAATAATTTTATTTATTTACTTATTTTTTGCTGTTCTGGTCTTCATTGCTGTGTGGGTTTTCCTCTAGTTGCCGCTAGTGGGAGCTACTCTCTAGCTGTAGTGCGCAGGCTTCTCATTGCAGTGGCTTCTCCTGTTATGGGGCACAGGCTCTAGGGCACTGATTTCAGTAGTTGCAGCGCCAGAGCTCAGTAGTTGCAGCTCCAGATCCTAGAGCACAGGCTCAGTAGTTGTGGCACACAGCCTTAGTTGCTCCTTGGCAGGTGGGATCTTCCCGCATAAGGGATCCAACCCGTGTCTCCTGCGTTGGCAGGCTGATTCTTTACCGCTGAGCCACCAGGGAAGCCCACAAGGACTTCTTATATGAGGTTATAGAAGTAGTAGAAAAAACATGGAATTCTTCTCCATGGGTTTCAGTGGCTTTGAAAACATGCATTAACATCCCTGAGGCTGAGTTTCTTCAATTAAAAAATGAGGCTAATGATACCTGCCTCTCAGTGTTGCTGTAAGGATTCAGTAAAGTCATACAGAGAAACCCATGTGTGGTAACTTCTGCAAAAGCGTCATTAGGATCCTCCTTCCTCCCCTTCATCGTCATCATGATCATCATTGTTTTTCTTCTAAGGCTTAAAGACGGAAGTCTTGAAGTAGATGTACCTAGTTAAGGCTTGTACGCCTTCCCGTGCATGAAAACCAAATCAAAACAAACTCTGATAAGGTACAACTCTAGGGCCAAGAAATTCCACTCCTAGGTGTTCACCAAAAAGAAATGAAACTACGTGTAAATAAAATGTTCATTGCAGTTTTATCTTTTTGCAATAAGAACATTTAACATAAGGTCTATCCTTTCGTACCCAAAGCAGTACTGTTAACCAAGTGTAATGTTATACAGTTAGATCTCTAGCACTTAATCATCTTGCATAAATGAAATTTAATTTCCACCAAATAGCAACTTCTCATCTCCCAGATCCTGACAACTGCCAATCCACTTTCCACTTTTATGAGTCTGGCTGTTTAATATACCACTTCATGTGAGTGGAATCATGAAGTGTTTGTCCTTCTTTGACTAATTTGTTTCACACCAGGTAATATCCTTCATTTTCATCATGTCGTTGTATATTACAGTATTTCCTTCCTTTCTAAGGCTGGTTAATATGCCCCTGTGTGTATCCACTACATTTTCTTTATCTGTTCAACTGTTTCCATATCTTTGTTTACTATGAATAAAACTTCTCTGCAGTTTTAACCATGATGACCTCAAACTGGAAGCATCACAAACGTCCGCCAAGTGGTGAATTACTTTAAAAACTTGTGCTATATTTATCTAGGGTACATGTTACATGCATTTCAAACACATACATGCATCTCAAACACGCTGTATTGAGTGAAAGAAGCCAGACACTAAGGAATGAACAGTAACTATTTTCTTAGATAAAGTTAAAGAATAGGTCAAAGTAATTCATGGCAAGCAGAAATCATAACAGAGGTTAGGCGGGGAAGGAGATGGTAGAGATTGATTGGAAAGGGGTCTAAGGGGACTATCTTGGGCTCTAGGAGTATTCTAATCCTGTTTGGAGTGGACATTTCACAGGTATACACATTAAACTGCTCTTGTAAGCTTTGTGATTCTGCTGTCTGTAAATTTACTTCGATCGGCTTCCCAGGCGGCACAGTGGTAAAGATCCACCTGCCAATGCAAGAGACACAAGAGACACGAGTTCAGTGCCTGGTCGGAAGATCCCCTGGAGGAGGAAATGGCAACCCACTCCAGGATTCTTGCCTGGAAAATTTCACGGACAGAGGAGTCTGGCAGGCTATAGCCATGGGGTCACAAAGAGCATGACATGACTGAGCACACACACAATATTTTCGTACTTTGGGGAAAAAAGACAAAACAAATCGAAACAAACAAGACCAATATTTGACTAGCCCAAAAAAGCTCACAAAACAAAGCAGGACTACCAAGATATAATGGAGGTCACACACATAGAGATAACTTTTCTGGCAAAGAGACAGAAGCAGATAGTGATGAATAAAGCAAGAGCAACTTTCCAGAAGGGCAGGGACATGCATAGCCATTCAGAAAATAATCAGCTGACGGGGGCCATCTAGCAGAGGCTTCCCTCTGTGACAGCTGAATTGTCAGCAGGCATAATCGAGGTCTCTGAAAGGGTTGATGGTGCTCATCCTGAGAATGTGTGTATTTTTCTATGAAAGTGTCTATTAATTTGTCTGTTCATCCAATAACTGGGCCCTCTGCTGGGCTGGATGACGTCACTGACTCGATGGACGTGAGTTTGAGTGAACTCTGGGAGTTGGTGATGGACAGGGAGGCCTGGCGTGCTGCAATTCAAGGGATCGCAAAGAGTAAGACACGACTGAGCGACTGAACTGAACTACTGGCCCTCTAAAGTAGGTCCATAATCTGGCTGCCTCTCATGGCCTTTGCAGCATCCATTGTTGCCAAAGCCACCATCCTCTGTAGTCTGATTATGACAACAAGCTCAGTGATGGTGTGCCCCAGCTTCCACCCTGCCCCCTCTGCAGTCTGTTCTCAGCACAGTAGCCAGATACATGTGGCTCACACTCACCAGTGGCTTTCCATGATCCTTTAAGAATGCCTGAGTCTCAGCTTGATCCCAAGGTTTCATGAACCAGGTGCTGTCCACCTCTCAAACCACAGCTCCTTCCCTGGGACTCCTCCCCTCCCTGAGCCCTCCTCCTGCTCCCCATCTATGCTCCAGCCATAGTGGCTCATTACTGTAGCTTCGACATTCTGAGCTTGCCCCAAGCACAGAGTTTTATATTTGCCATTCCCTCAACTCAAAATTCACTTTCACTTTTCCACTCAAAATGATCCTTCTCGACAGCTTTATTCTGGGTCCTTCTGTGAGGGTGTTTGGAGATGAAATTGACATTTAAGCCCCCTTCTTGAGTAAAGCAGGTTGCTCTCCCTAATGTGGGTTGCTGCTGCTGCTGCTAAGTCACTTCAGTCGTGTCTGACTCTGTGCAACCCCATAAACGGCAGCCTACCAGGCTCCCCCGTCCCTGGGATTCTCCAGGCAAGAACACTGGAGTGGGTTGCTGCCAGGAGCCGGCATATTGCATATTGAGTGCAGCACTTTCCACGGCATCATCTTTCAGGATCTGGAATAGCTCAACTAGAATTCTATCACTGCTGGGAGCCAGTGTGAGGAGCTCCACCCATGACAAAGGTCATGAGGAAAGAGGCTCGGCATACGCAAAGGCGGGATCAAGCCTCAGGAGTCCCCCTGGAAATTCTCGAGCATCTACCCCCAAAACCAGAGTCTGCCTACTTTCTGCTTTGTGCTTTCACCTACACCTCTGACTTTACGGGGGGCTGTCCCCCACTACCTCTCTCTGAAAAAAGAGTTAGCTTACAGCTCCAGTTAATAATTCCTGGGTGTGACAGTGTTTCAACCTACAAACTCCCTTGCAAGTCCTCTAGCCTGCCTGAATAGGTTTTTCCGGCCTCATGTGATTGTTCGGAGCCTCCCAACTGTGAGAGGCAGGAGATGTCCTAAACTGTCTAAACACAGATTCTTTTGAGTAGTTAAAAGATTGATTAGAAATTGTATTGGTGAAGGGATTTTCACTTGTTGGGCCAATGTTTGCTGCTAAGTTTCCATATCCCTTACCTGCTGTGTCCCTGGCAGTGTATTGATTAATATAATTGGTGTAAGTAGTAGCTTTAATGTTGTAACCTGGGACCCTTGAGTTAATTCTTTTTCTTGTTATAGCCCACCACACCTTTGCTCTGTAGGAATGCAACTTTATCTAATGCTTTTGGAGGGTGGCTCCTGACCAATCACCTTTAGAGAAAAATAAGTTTTCTGAAGAAAGGGTCTTAAAATGTTAACAGGCCTCCAGGCCAGAAGATGATGCAAATCACCTAGGCTTTTGCATATGATAAGTTTGCAGGAAGAAAGCCTGGCTTGCTGCCTGACTCTACCCCTTCCCCCATTATCCTCTATGCATAACTTAACGTATAAAAACTACTTTGGAAAATAAAGTGCGGGCCTTGTTCACCCAAACTTGGTCTCCCCGTGTCGTTCTTTCTCTTACCTTCTGGCTGAATTATTCAGCCTCTTTTCTTCACTGAATTTTCCTACTGAGCTATCCTTATTTCAGCCTTTTTTCTCCACTGAATTTCTTCACTGAGCTATCCTTATTCTATTACTCTTTATATCCTTAATTAAAGTTTAATTAAGCAGTAGTTTCCTGATCCTCACTGACGCCGTCCTCGCTTCGAATTCCCTGGATCCACCGGGGCTGGACCCCGGCAGGTTACCATTTCCTTCTCCAATGCACAAAAGTGAAAAGTGAAAGTGAAGTCGCTTAGTCGTGTCCGACCCTCAGTGACGCCATGGACTGCAGCCTTCCAGGCTCCTCTGTCCATGGAATTTTCCAGGCAAGAGTACTGGAGTGGGGTGCCATTGCCTTCTCTGCTAATGTGGGTTGGCCGCATCCAATCAGTGGAAGGTCTGAATAGAACAAGAAGCTGATGCTCTTCCAGGTAAGAGAGGATTCTCATGTCTGGGGACAGACAGAGAGAGAGAGAAAGAGAGAGAGATCTTCTAGAGGCTCAGTTTCTGTGAGTTTTATTTTTGTAAATACTTAATTTTTCCCACAGCACCTATCACCAGCTGATATGCTGTATGATTCTGAGTTTATTTGTTTATTGCCAACCCCCCTTGTGTAAGTTCATGACAGCTGCTGCTGCTGCTGCTTAAGTCGCTTCAGTCATGTCCAACTCTGTGCGACCCCATAGACGGCAGCCCACCAGGCTCCCCCGTCCCTGGGATTCTCCAGGCAAGAACACTGGAGTGGGTTGCCATTTCCTTCTCCAATGCATGAAAGTGAAAAGTGAAAGTGAAGTTGCTCAGTCGTGTCCGACTCTCTGCCACCCCATGGACTACAGCCTACCAGGCTCCTCCGTCCATGGGATTTTCCAGGCGAGAGTACTGGAGTAGGGTGCCATTGCCTTCTCCGTCATGACAGCAGGAATGTCATTTTTATTCTCTGCTGTCAGGAACGTCATTTTATTCTCTGCTGTATTTCTACTGCCCAGTGCACAGTAGGTGCTCAGTAAATGCCTAAAAAATTGTTCTATTCCAAAGGCTATCCAAGAATACAAAAAGGCTTTCTCTCATAATACCAGACCTCTAGAGTGGTGGTCCTCCCACTTCCGTCATTCATGAGAATCCACGGGGCCCTTTTATAGATTGATTTTGTGCTTTTAAAATACAATTTTGAGAAGAGGTCTGTAAGCTTCACCAGACAACCAAAGGGGTCCAGGGTATGAAACGGTCAAGAACTTACCCTGCTCAAGGAAAATGGCTTGAAGGCAGGAATGAGGCGTTCCTCCTCGGTCACAGAGCTTAACACAGTGCGGAAGCTCAGCACGCATTTTCTGAGCAGAGGGAGGCTGGGCGGCCCCTCAGCGGGCCCCCCAGCTCACAGTGGCTGAGCATAGCCTTCGTGCCCGGTCCTGTGTGACATACAGCACATGCCTCTGTCCACTGAATTATCATAGGGACAGTCTTTCTAAGACAGTCCATTAGTCTCCTCAGCTCACAGACGAGAAGTTTAGAGATGTGAAGTATCCAAAGTTAAACTCCTCTGTTAAACAGATACATCTGGCAGGGAATCCAAGTTTCATTCCCTGGGCTACACTGCCTCCGGCGGCTCCTCTCCCCTGGGCTACCCCAGCACTTCCCCAGGTGGTCTTCATCCCTGTTTCTGGCCCTGCTCCAATCTGTTTGCACGGCCACTATGTCACTCCCCTCCTCCACCAGGAAGTCCCTCCTAGGCTGCTTGACACCATCTAAGTGCCATCCTAACGCCAACTCTGAGTTGCCTCGTTTTACCCTCCTGGGACCCCCACCCATCCCCACCCCATGGCCACCCTTTTCACGGCCCATCTTCATCTGTTATTGTTTTGGGTTAACTTTTTGCCTTTCTAGCTGGATGGGATCTAGCCTGTTTCACTCATTTAAGACAAGCAGCACGCGCAGTGCCTGGGCCATGATTGTCAGTAAGTGATGGATCCAATTTGTGAGTCGTAAAGATATGGCTATCTACTGTGACACATCCATCTATTTTTTTATGAAATGCCTAGAAAAGATAAATCTATAGAGAAATGGAATCATGTTTGCTGGGAGGGAGAGTGGGGAGTACAGCCTATGAAGCAGAAGGGATCTCTTTGGTGTAATGAAAATGGTCTATGAGGTTATAAAATTCTTAAAATCATTGAATTTTACACTTACAATGAGAACACTTTTGACATGTTATTATCCATGTCAAACACATGTATAATACTGAGGTATCATGTACATAATACCTCAATAAAACTGTTAAAAAAAAAAACAAACTAATGCCTGTCAGCTCTTTGCAAGTCAGTTCCAGAGATTTCTCTGATGGCCGGAAAGATACTCCCAAGTGGCATGTAGCTTGACACTTTTGTAAAAGCAATAATATTCAGACATCAAAGTTCACTGTTTCATAGGGAACCTTAACTTCTCAGGGAAGATATTTCACTACTTTGGATTCTTCAGGGTCTGTGATCAAGTTTCATGGCAACCGATAAAGAATTTCAGAGTCATGTGGTCATGAGAATTAAATTTTTAGACAGAAATCTTTGTGGCTTAGTTCGGCTGAAAACTAGAATGATGTATAGAAATGGGATGATGAGGTAGCAATCAGAAGCTGTTATCTCCAATTTCTGAGCCCTTGGGGCAATATTGCTAAACAGTCCTTTGGTTCCTAGTGGGAAGAGGGTCACTCCTTTCTCTTCTACAGATTTAGCAAGAGTTTGAAGTTTCCTAGGCTAACATGGAGGGACATAGGTGAAAACGGGCGGGCCTGGGACCCCAGTCATATTCTAGGAGGGAGCTGCTTCTTTGCCCTGTTCTGGTTGAATGAGAGGCGGCAAGATATACCTGCAAGGGGCTGAAGCTGGACCTAATGGACCTATGAAGTTGCTATACACCATGCTCTGGTTCTCAAACGAAAACCATGGCACTTCTCAGGCCAAAGGTCCTTGGAAAGCTCAAGGCCAGCTGCCCCAAAGCCCCTTCATCTTACGGAATTTAAGACTGCTGGAGTGTGGCAGAGAGAAAGTTCCACTGCTCCAACCTGGGTTGCCTCCTGCTGGGTTATTGCTCTCTTGCACTAGAAAGATTGGTGTAACTGATAGCCATATACTTTGTCTGATGCATTTTACAAGATGGAAGGAAGCTTCAGCAAGAAGAGTGATCTAATGGACAGAAGATGGACTGGAACACAGAAGACCTGAATTCAAAGGCCAGTGTTATAACTAAGCAGCTGTATGACACTGGGAAAATCACTTCTCTCTGAGCATCTGATTGTCCATCTGTAAAACGGAGAAGTCTGAGTTAAACGAATTTGAAGGTCCTTTTGACTCTAATACTAAGAATATTGATAACTCTAATTTCCTAACCTTGGTGTCTGGAATATTCACATTTATTCCTATGAGGCAGGCACAGTTTTCACTGCTTATAAACAAGGAAACTAAGGATAAGGCAGGCTAACCGAATGGCTCAAGTTCAAGTGAAAATGTTAATCACCCACTTGAACTTGTGTCTGACTCTGCAACCCCGTGGGCTGTAGCCTGCTAAGCTCCTGTGTCCAAGCCTGCCAAGTTCCTCTGTTCAAGAGATACTCCAAGCAAGAATACTGGAATAGGTTGCCATTTCCTTCTCCAGAGAATCTTCCCAACCCAGGGATCGCACCCAAGTCTCCTGCATTGCAGACAGATTCTTTACCATCTGAGCCATTCAAAGTGCTTAGAAATGGAATTGCTTGAACTTACCCAGATCGTCTACACTGGGTCCTCAACTCCAGCTACACAGCTAAGTGTGAGAGGATGTTCTTCGTTCCCTGGCTTGGGAGCACCATAAACATTTTCAAAGGCCACTCACTGCTATAGAAAAGCTTTAGATTTTTTTCCTCCAACAGTATGAAACTTTTAACAGTTATAACTTTTAACATACAGAAAATTAAAAGAACTTTACAGAGACTCTGTCATAACTATTTGTTACTAGCTCTGTTTGCTTTGAAACCTACCCAGCCATCTAGCCATCCCTCTGTTCCCCTATCAATTCATCTTATTTTTGGTAGAATCCTTTGTTTTTAATTAACTTTGAGAAGGGTTGCTCCCATCAGTTTTTCTCAGTTCTTTCTCCCTGGTCACATATCATTTAATCATTTCAAGAGCAAATGGAACCGAAATTGGAGAAAACAATGTCTACCCTCTAGATCATCTTCCTATTTCTTACTTCTTTAAAAAAACTTTTTTTGGCCCTGTGACACTCAGTATTTAATCCCAACCAGGGATTGAACCTCCACCCTTGATGCAGTGGAAGCGTGGAATCTTAACTACTGGACCATCAGAGAAGTCCCATCTTCTTATTTCCACACACCATGCTAGTCTTCAAGCAAGATTTCTCTTATTAAACATTCAGTACTAGAACTCCCATGACAATGTGACCCTGAGCTCCTTTATCTTGCCTTAGTGTGAGTTGCTCAGTCATGTCTACTCTTTGCAACCCCGTGGACTGTAGCCCACCAGGCTCCTCTGTCCATGGGATTCTCCAGGCAAGAATACTGGAGTGGGTTGCCATTGCCTTCTCCAGGGGATCTTCCCAACCCAGGGATCAAAACCAGGTCTCCTTCATCCTGCCTTACAGATGAAGAAACAGGCTCATAAAAGTTAACAGCTGTCTGACTGTCACTTAGCTGGGGAGCGCTGGAGCTCAAGCCTCTGTAGGGCTAAAGCTTTGACTTGTAGCCCTATGCCCTCATGCCTTTTGACATGGCAATTTCCCCATCATAGGCATTATGCTTTATCTTGAACCAATCTTTGTTAATTTCCGTTAGGAATTTTCTCCACAGGCAATTAACATCTTTTATAGCCAAACAAGGGAGAAGGCGATGGCACCCCACTCCAGTACTCTTGCCTGGAAAATCCCATGGATGGAGGAGCCTGGAAGGCTGCAGTCCATGGGGTTGCGAAGAGTCAGACACAACTGAGCGACTTCACTTTCGATTTTCACTTTTATGCATTGGAGAAGGAAATGGCAACCCACTCCAGTGTTCTTGCCTGGAGAATCCCAGGGACGGGGGAGCCTGGTGGGCTGCCGTCTATGGGGTCGCACAGAGTCGGACATGACTGAAGCGGCTTAACAACAACAACAATAGCCAAACAAAACAAAAACAACTGAGGGTTTATTCACTCTGTTATGACTAGAAATTCAGATACAGTATCTTAGAATAGTAAATTACATGGCCTTCTCTCATAAAGCTTAACATTTACAGTTTGTGTGTGTGAGTGTGTGTGTGTCCTGTGGATTCTGTAATAGTTGTAGCTTTTACAAACCAATGCCTTTGAACTCAGTTCACAAGCTTGACTGTTTCTTTTAAATTTCTTTTTCTTTTGCTTGTCCTGCTCTTGAAATAGAAGAGGTTTCATCAGGGGGCACCAGGGTAAGAGTTGGCACTGGTGTGACATGGGATTGCTCAGATTACTCAGCATGGCTCTCAAGACCCAAGCTTATCATCCTCGATCTATCAGCTTGGCTCAAGAAGAAGAAGAAAAAGTCGCTCAGTCATGTCTGACTCTTTGCAACCCTATGAAATGTAGTCTGCCAGGGTCCTTTGTCCATGGGATTCTCCAGGCAAGAATACTGGAGTGGGTTGCCATGTCCTCCTCCAGGGGATCTTCCTGATCCAGGGAGCAAATCTGGGTCTCCTGCATTGCAGGCAGATTCTTTACCATCTGAGCCAAATTCCCTGGCCAACCTGCTTGAGTGATATTATCCTCTGTGAAATAAACAGGTCATAGAAGGACAAATATGGCACAATTCCATTTATATGAGGTATACAATATAGCCAATCTGTAGATGTGTAGGGAGTCTACCAGAGGCAGCAGGAACCAGGGCCAGTGTGCAGAGACCCAGTAGTACCATCGACACGTGGCCAGGCTGTGGAGCTGGTTAAGTCCAAGTTCCAGTTCTGTCCTTTGCCAGTTGTACGGCCTAGGAAAGTTACCTAACTTCCCTCGACCCCTATGTCCTCTCTTATAACATCTGCCTCACAGAATTATTGACTGGGACACAGTAACATGCCCAGCACGCTTGGTAAATATTACCAGGTGTTAGGGAAATTAAATGGAAGTAGTCTTATTCGGGCTTCAGAGAAAAGAAAGCAGGGCAGGCCTCTGACCTTGTTTCCAACCTCCCTGGACACTGCCCTGACTACGTGCCTGCTGTGAGTGCAAGCCCAGGGCACCATAGATAAAATAGGAGGCAGATCTTGGAATTGTTGAGCCCCTGGAGGGGGTCTGACCAACCGAGCCCCAGGCTTAGCAACATTCCAAGATTTGCAAGAAAAAACAAACAACATTGTAAAAAAAAAAAAAAAAAAGATTAACATAAAACCAGAGCTACAGTTTGCTCCAGTCAACTACCCACTCCAGTACTCTTGCCTGGAAAATCCCATGGATGGAGGAGCTTGGGAGGCTGCAGTCCATGGGGTCTCAAAGAGTTGGACACGACGGAGTGACTTCACGTGAAAGCATTGTCAATGACTGAACAGCAAAGGTGTTTGCCATCTGCCTCTAGGAGACTGAACCCAGTGCTGCCATAGCTGTTGACCTTCAACACCCTCTGAGGGAGTTCAGGGTGGCGTGAGGCACTCTGTGCTCCAGGGAATCTGGCGGGACAGGTCTGTAGATAGTTGGATGTTTTTAGGAATAGATTTTATGATCTCAATGCTTGCATCTCCTCATATTTCATTCAGTTCAGTCGCTCAGTTGTGTCCGACTCTTTGCGACCCCATGAATCGCAGCACGCCAGGCCTCCCTGTCCATCACCAACTCCCGGAGTTCACTCAGACTCACATCCATCGAGTCAGTGATGCCATCCAGCCATCTCATCCTCTGTCGTCCCCTTCTCCTCCTGCCCCCAATCCCTCCCAGCATCAGAGTCTTTTCCAGTGAGTCAACTCTTTGCATGAGGTGGCCAAAGTACTGGAGTTTCAGCTTCAGCATCATTCCTTCCAAAGAAATCCCAGGGCTGATCTCCTTCAGAATGGACTGGTTGGATCTCCTTGCAGTCCAAGGGACTCTCAAGAGTCTTCTCCAACACCACAGTTCAAAAGCATCAATTCTTCAGCACTCAGCTTTCTTCACAGTCCAACTCTCACATCCATACATGACCACAGGAAAAACCATAGCCTTGACTAGACGGGCCTTTGTTGGCAAAGTAACGTCTCTGCTTTTGAATATGCTATCTAGGTTGGTCATAACTTTCCTTCCAAGGAGTAAGCGTCTTTTAATTTCATAGCTGCAGTCACCACCTGCAGTGATTTTGGAGCCCCCCAAAATAAAGTCTGACACTGTCTCCACTGTTTCTCCATCTATTTCCCATGAAGTGATGGGACCAGATGCCATGATCTTCGTTTTCTGAATGTTGAGCTTTAAGCCAACTTTTTCACTCTCCTCTTTCACTTTCATCAAGAGGCTCTTTAGTTCTTCTTCACTTTCTGCCATAAGGGTGGTGTCATCTGCATAGCTGAGGTTATTAATATTTCTCCCGGCAATCTTGATTCCAGCTTGTGTTTCTTCCAGTCCAGCGTTTCTCATGATGTATTCTGCATATAAGTTAAATAAGCAGGGTGACAATATACAGCCTTGACGTACTCCTTTTCCTATTTGGAACCAGTCTGTTGTTCCATGTCCAGTTCTAACTGTTGCTTCCTGACCTGCACACAAATTTTCTCATATTTAGAGAAGCACTAAATCCCTTCATGGTGACATCAAATCCTCTTGACTAACAAAAACCTTTTGTAAAATGAGTGCTTCATGGCACTGAACTCCCCCTTCACCAAAATCTTTATATATTGACTTTCCCCCACTGCCGCTTTGGAGCAGTCTCTCAGAACTATCGGAGATGCTGCCTCCTGGGCTGTGGTCCTCATTTTGCCCCAAATAAAACTTAAGTCACAACTCTCAAGTTGTACATCTTTTTTTAGTCGACACTCCCAAACTGATGATGGTATTAGTTTGCAGCCTGGGATTATTAGTGAGAACACCCACACGGCAATTTTGAAGTCTCACCTGTGGAGTGATTATGCTGCCTGGGACCTATTCCCACTGGGGACTCCAGACTGCTGTTACAGGGGATTTCCTAGTGCTGTTTGACTTGACCCCGGATGCTGTCAACCCAGTTAGGAGATGTATATGGGTTATGATTGTATATTGAAAGTAAATTAGAAAATTCTCTATTAACTATTGAAAGTGTTTATTTGAGCTTAACTAGTGGTTTCTTTGGGCTTCCCTGGTGGCTCAGATGGTAAAGCATCTGCCTGCAATGTGGGAGACTTGGGTTCGATCCCTGGGTCGGGAAGATCCCCTGGAGAAGGATATGGCAACCCACTCCAGTACTCTTGCCTGGAAAATTCCATGGACAGAGGAGCTTCATAGGCTACAGTCCTTATTAATGAATCCTTCAAACCTGAAACCAAAGTTAAAACTTTTGGCAAAACACCAGGCAGTGAGCAGCCCAGCTTGACAGGCAGTGGCAGTCTCGAAGGAAAAGAATTCAGATGTGAGATGAGATTATACACTTCAGTTCTAGAGTGGGTTGCCATTCCCTCCTCCAGAGGATCTTCCTGACCCAGGGATTGAAACCAGGTCTCCTGCTTTGCAGGCGGATTCTTTACCATCTGAGCCACCAGGGAAGCCTGTGTGAGACATGGGATTTGGTTAACATTTTTTGGTAGGGTGTTTTTGTCTTCACCCATGAAGTTTCTCTTTTCAGGGCTTTTAAGTGAACACTGCCTGCCAACAGAGTTTACAGGACAGAAACAGAAAAAGTGTTGGCCTGAATTCATAAGGTCAAAGATGAAAGTCAGAATGCTGGTAAGAAAAAACCTTAATAATGTTTTTGGCTGAACTCAAGCTGTTTGGGACTCTTTCTCAAGCAATGCCAAATAATTCATGCTGTAAAAAATAAATCCCACAAACTCCTTTGATATCATAAATACCAAACAATAGAAATGTTGACTGCATTTTCCCTGGCATTTTCAGGAAGACACACCCTGAGTGCTCTGTTCCATGGTACAGTTCTTAGAATCTGTTTATAAATAATGGCTTTTTAAAATAAGATATAAAAATTTTCCATGGCCAAGAAAAGATGTCCAGGTAATTTAAAGACCCTTAAATGTGGAAAGCATTGTACCAAGTGCTTAACATGAGTTATCTCATTTAATTCTCCCCACAACGCTATGGTATAGACATTCTGTCCTCCCCAAGTTACAATGAAGAAGACTATAGATGTTAAGCAACCTGCCTGAGGTTTCAGCTTGCAGGGTTAGAGTTCCTTCCAGTCCAGGCAGGCTTTCAAGATGTTATGAGCCATCAGCCAGATGGCCTCGAGGCAGGAGGCAGATGGGCACCCCCAGGGTAAAGCATCGGGGTTTCATTCCCTGTGGACTGAAACTCCAAGACAAGATAACAGGACAATAAAGAGAGGAGGCTGGGCCCTGTTTGGACCACATATTTCTTTTCTTGAAGTTAGGAGACCTCCACTACCACACAGGCACAGAAAAGCTCCTCGGAGGGAGGAATTATGTCAAGAGATATTCTACCCAGACACCTTTTCGGTAGAATCCATTTGGCTAAGGGATGCGTGTGCACACATGGGAAGACCCTGAGATAAACCAAATATGGACTGTGAACCCAGGCAAATTAAAATGGCTGACCAAAGGAGATCTGGAAGAAATGCCACATAAAAGTAATTCAAACTGCCACAAGGGTGCGACTAAGCGACTCTCTCTCTCTCTCTCTCTCTCTCTCTCTCTCTCTCTCTCTCGCTGAGTCTGCCCACGTGTCTATCCACACATATTGTATTTTCTCTCTTAAAAAATATTTTACTTGTTTTACTACTTTCCGTCTTTGTGGGAATTCTTTTCTGCAAAGCCTAAGGGCCAGGGCCCTTGTCAGTGACCACTGATCTAGTGGCTAGGGTCTGGTGCTTTCAACCACTCTGACCCAACCCGATCTCTGACTGGGAACCCAAGCCATTGCAAGCGAGGCCACGGAGATCAGCCTAGGGCAAGTCACTCAGCCTCTCAGAATTTTAGTTTGTGATGTCAACTGGGGATGATACCTGCCTTGCAGGTGTGTCATGCAGAGTAGATATAATATATGTAAAGTGCTTAGTACAGAATCTGAATGGCAAAAAAAAAAAAAAGGAATCTGCATGGCAATAGCTTCTTCATTGATGCTTTTGAATTGTGGTGTTGGAGAAGACTCTTGAGAGTCCCTTGGACTGCAAGGAGATCCAACCAGTCCATTCTGAAGGAGATCAGCCCTGGGATTTCTTTGGAAAAATGATGCTGAAGCTGAAACTCCAGTACTTTGGCCACCTCATGCGAGGAGTTGACTCATTGGAAAAAACTCTGATGCTGGGAGGGGTTGGGGGCAGGAGGAGAAGGGGACGACAGAGGATGAGATGGCTGGATGGCATCACTGACTCGATGGACGTGAGTCTGAGTGAACTCCGGGAGTTGGTGATGGACAGGGAGGCCTGGCGTGCTGCGATTCATGGGATTGCAAAGAGTTGGACACGACTGAGCAACTGAACTGAACTGAACTGACAAGGAAGCTATTTTTGTGTCCTCTTTCTGTTGTTCTTATAAAGTATACAAACTCGAGTGGGACCAGAAATATATTCCTTCTCCTAATGCCTCGATGAGGATAACAATGAAAGGAGGACTCAGTAAGGACACTGGGAGGCCATGGGTTATGGACCCAGTGAAGGACCCGAAGAACACACACCACAGTTTGGTCCAAGTTGGTCCAACCAATGGAAGAAGGGCTATTATCTGTGCCACGAAACTAGGCAGGGGGTATTTATGCACTGAACAATGGAGAGCCTCACTCAACCCATAAAAGGCATTCTTTCTGGATCTCTTTGGGGTTCTCAGGGAAAAACTGAGCTCACTCCTATAAGTAATACAATTAGCCATTACATGTACCAGGTACAGAGTGCCAGTGCCAGCATCTTACACATTGTCTCATCTGCACAGCAACCCCAGGATGTAAGGATTATTTTGCCTGCTTCCTAGGGGAGGTTACAAACCTAAGCCTGCTTGACTCATATGCCCATGATCTTAAAATACTGTGCTTATAAAGAAAGATTGGTTGTGAGGGAGAAAGCAATCAAGTCAATGTCCTGTAAGCAAAAGAGGAAATCTCATTATGAAAGTGGTATTTCACAGATTTCCTGAGTAAGGAGCCAGAACTGGAAACTAGAAAGGTTGTGAGCGTGCTCACTCACTGTCTTGCTGTCTGTCTGGGTCCATCTTTTCTTTCTTTTTCTAGAACACTCCTCTACCCTTCCTCAGCCCCATCATAGTATTAGCCACTTCACTCTTCTGAGGTTATATGTTATTGGTCCACATTCTCATGAAGACTTCACATTCCCAGGGGAAGACTCTTTAGTAAAAATTCTTTTTCTTTCTTTCTTCTTTTTTTGTTAAAGAAGTGAATACATCACTGATAGTAAAGTATTTAGGATGCATTCCTTTAAAAAAATATTTATTTATTTTAGCTGTACCAAGTTTTAGTTGCAGCTCTTGGATTTTTGATCTTTGTTGTGGTATGCAGGATGTTTAGTTGGGCATGCGGGATCTAGCTTCCTGATGGAAATCGAACCTGAGCCCCCTGCATCGGGAGTGTAGAGTCTCAGCCACTGAAAGACAGGGAAGTCCCCTTTTTCTTATTTTATTACCCAGGTAGAATGTGAAAGTTGAAGAGGGGGCCACAGAAATTTCTGAGTCCGGCCTAGTCTTAAGCAGGAATCTATAAAACCCCTGGAGAGTGCTTACCCATCTGTTTAGACACTTCAGGGGGGCCAATTGTACTGTAGGAGTCCTGGCTCTTAAAATGTGCGTGCTCAGTGGCTCAGTTGTGTCCAACTCTTTGCCACCCCATGGACAGTAGCCCGCAGACTCCTCTGTCCATGGAATTTACCAGGCAAGAACACTGGAGTGGGTTGCCATTTCTTTCTCCAAGGGACCTTCCTGACCCAGGGATTGAACCACACAGGTCTTGTGTCTCCTGCATTGCAGGCAGATACTTCACCACTGTGCACCTGGGAGGGACGGGTCTTAAAATACCTTCCCTTTCACTATTCCTGCCTCTATTAATTCTCCTCCACGGAACCCACCTGGGCTGAGGGAGCAGGCCTGGTAGATGGCCCTAGCCCTTACGGTTGCAGGAAAGGGGACACTTTCCAAGGCCTGAAACTGGGCTCTTGTCTAACACTTGGAAATGAATTGTCCGAGGAGACACATGTGCTGACAAAGCAAAAGATTTTATTGGGAAAGGACCCCCAGGGGAGAGCAGTAGGGTAAGGGAACCCAGGAGAACAGCTCTGTCACATGGCTTGCAGTCTCGGGTTTTATGGTGACAGGATTCGTTTCCAGGTTGTCTTTAGCCAATCACTCTGACTCAGAGTACTTCCTGGTGGTGCACGCCTCGTTCAGCCAAGATGGATGCCAGAGAGAAGAATTCTGGGAGGTGGTCGGACATGCGGTGTCTTCATTTGACCTTTCCCAAACTCTTCCGGTTGGTGGAGGCTTATTAGTTCCGTATCCCTTACCAAAACATCCTGTCGTAAAACAACTCATGCAAATAGTTACTATGGTGCCTGGCCAGGGTGGGTGGTTTCAATCAGTGTGCTTCCCCTAACATTACCTCCCAGCTTCTTGTCCACAAGCTCCCATTATTAATATTCCTCTGAAAATGAACACCCATACCAGAGCCAGACTGAATCTGCCACCCTCCAGGTCTGACCTCTGGGCAAGATTTCCATGCCATTTGGCCAGCGCAGCACCTGGTGGCCAGCGCCCAGAAGGACAAATTGCCCTAGAGGAAGAGCCATTAGGGAGTCACTCAGGGGCCAAAGCCAATGATGAGGGGAGAGGGTGGACATGAAGACCACCCTGTTCCTGAGGATGCTTAGGGAGTAAGGACCCCAGGAAGGTCCTGGCTGGGATAGGAAGGCCAGAACCCACAGCTTCCTCCCCTCTGGGCCCAGCCTGGTGTCCCAGGTCCTGAGTGGGGTCTTTCTGAGAGTGTGACCAGGGCCAAGGGTAGGGGGAAAGTTATGACAAGGGGGCTGTTGAGAAGACTGAGGTTTCTAAATCAGCAGGGGACTCAGGGAGGGCAATTAGTGCCCAGTGAGGGAGGGGGCTTACCAGTGGGGGGGTCCATCAGTGAGGGGCCCTATGAAAAGATGGGGCTCAATTTAAGTGATGAGGGGGAAAACTATAGGACTTTGTTTTTGTCAACTTTGGGGTCTCAGTGTTGCAGCCTGGGCCCTTTTCCACCCACTTCCACCCCTCACCCCTCTCCCTCCCTCCCTTCCCTCTTCCCTTCTCCCTTGGACAGAGTCTAGGGCAAGTATGCTGTTCATTAACATAGCTTAAGATAAACATTTCCATAAGATTTGAGAAAAGTTAAGTTCAGGTGGAACCAGGTGTCCTCATGGCAACAGAGAATTTTAAAAGAAACCTCTTTTTTAATTTGTATAGAGAAGTGGAAAAAATATAACGCTAGTAATTTGCTTCCTCCTGCTGCTTAAGAGAGAGATAAAAAATGTCTGACACTTGCAGCCTATATCCTCCATTTGGAGACTCCTGTCCTTCCTGCCTGTTACCCTCTCAAAACCAGCAAGCAGGGTATCCCCATTCACAATCCCAGAAGAAGATGCATTGGTCCAGCTGGAGCTGCTGCTTGTTGAGGACCAATACAAGGATGGCAAGCAGGAACCACATCTATAAACTGCAGGGATAAGAGAAAGAAAATTGATGCTCCAGAGGGATGAACACTAGACAGGGTGTCCTCCACAGCTACACTGCTTTCCTGTAAGATGCTCAAGCGTTCATTTATTTTAGAAAATTCAACCTACATTTGTATAAGCATTGAGGAGCGTGTAATTAACACAATGTCAGGTGCCTCAAGATATTGATTTAGGCAGAAAAATTAATCAACTTAGAATGTGGGGTAGTCAATTCAAGGGCACCAGATCAGCTACTTAGTGGAGACTCTAAATATTGTCTGTTTCTATTATAGTACTAGTTAATAAGGAAAAAAATCAAGCCACCTATGCATTTTTTTTTTCACCTATGCAATTTTAAACACTCTACTAGCCACATTTTAAAAAAACGGAAAGGAGAAAGGCAAAATTCATGTTAGTAATATGTTTTATTTAATCCCAATATTCAAAATATTATATTTCAACCTGCAATTAATATTATTGATGAGCTATTTTACATTTTTTATTCTGTCTTAAAATTACCATCTGTACTTCACATTTATAGCATATCTCAATTTGAATGCAGCATTTTCATTGGAAATACCTGATCTATATTTAGATATCCTAAAATATACAGTTGATCAAGTAAAGTTATAGTTACAAGTTCCATGATTTTACGCCAGCTCTCATTATTAAGCAGAATAAAATTAATTTAAGGTTTTTAATTTTTCACTGAGCCAATCTTATGGCCAAATTGTTTCTCCTGTGTAGAAGGGATCTTTGCCCTGCTAGATTGTGGGCTTGTACGCCACCTACACACACACACACACACACATCTGGAAATTCAAAGCTACATCTCTTCACTTCTTTTCTTGGTCTATATGACAACAAGTAATTTTTTTTTCATAGATTAACTGACCTGAGAATGTTGGAGATTTCTGAGATTTTGTTGTTGCTTTTTTTTTTTTTCCCATTGAAACAACTAAGTTTCCTTAGCAGAAGTTTTCTTTGCCCCTGAAACTCTGTAATTGCATATGGAGGCTCAGGAGATGCTGACAGCGTAAATCATTGATGACAAAATGCAATGACAGCGTAAATCATTGATGACAAAATGCAAGCAGCTGATATTTGTCTTCTCTTGGTAGCTCTTGGAGACAATAGGTACTGGAATGGACGAACAGCCCATGTATAGAGTGCCCAGGCCAGACTTGAGGATTGAATGACAGATCAGGAGCTACCAGTCAAAGCCATGTGGGTAATTAAGGATCTAGGAGTAAAATCATGCCAGGACAACACATACCTTACAACATCTAGTCCGGCACCATGGAAAGTGTCCCGCCAGGTAACACACCTACAGTCCCTGGGAGACAGGCCTCTCATGCTCCCCTCTCCTTGGTATTGCTGAGCCTGCTGGGGCCTCCAGTTTTCTTACTCTTTTTCTTATTAGTGTTTTTATTCCAGGAAGGAAGAGACAGCTCCAGCTCCCTCTTCTTGGCGTCCCAGTCTTCATCTCGCTGATCGAGTTGCAGCCCCATCCGCCTGGCGACCTGGCGATATTCCCGGCACTGGGGTTCAGCCCTAGGAGAGGGAAGCCAGCTCTCAATCCCAACCCCTGCATCAGACAGCGTGTCCAGCCTGTGGAGTGGCCTCTCCTCTGCCCTCTGCATGTGGCCTGGGCACCTAGGCCATTCACTTCAAGGAGAAATGGGGCCAAGTTCGAGCATTTCCAAGTGTACACTTAGAGAGGTCTCAGACACTAAAGAAACTAGCAATCCTTTGAGGTGGAGAAGACTGGGGTGCCTGGGTCAAATGTTCATAGAATCAAAGACAACCACTTAGCTTGAAGGCCCTGCTCATTTTTTAAATGCTCACATCAATAGAGGTCAAGGAAGACTGCCCTGTTTGTACGTACGCAGGAAGGCTTCTTGAGAGTCGAAAAGGGAGGGGACCCCATCCCATAGTAAATGTGGACATGCACCGACAGGTCTGTATGATGGGATCCATCTTAGAAAAAAGTTGCTCGTGCTTCTTGGGAAGGGTTCATGGACCATCAGGGTGAAAAAAGAAACAAGATAATTGGCCAAAGGTAAACAAAGACCCAGAAGGACTAGCCTGTGTAAGTGATTTACATCACCTCCATACTGTGCTCTGCCTTGCTCAGAGCACCTCACTGCTCTCTGGGTGTGTATCTCCGCCTAGGGTCTGACTTACTGAGCTCCTCCTCAGTAGAGAGGATACCCATACCGTTTCTCTCTGAGTGTGTATCTCTGCCCTGCTTCTGAGTTAGATAAACTGTTTTCCTGTGTGCTCTCCCATACACTGTGAAAGTGAAAGTCACTCAGTTGTGTCCAACTCTTTGTGACCCCATGGACTATACAATCCATGGAGTTCTCCAGGCCAGAATACTGGAGTGGGTAGCCATTCCCTTCTCCAGGGATCTTCCCAACCCAGGGATCAAATCCAGGTCTCCCGCTTTGCAGGCGGATTCTTTACCAGCTGAGTCACCAGGGAAGCCCCCCATGCACTGTGCTGTGTGTCTCTAATAGTAAACTTCGTACCTTTTTGTACAGCTTTTGCCTCCTTGAAACATTCTTGTTTTCAAACAGGGGCAAGAGCCCAGGGCCACTTTGCTTCTAGCCTCTAGCCCCTGGTGAGTAGTGGCTAGGGCTCTTGGTTTTTATTCAGGTTACCCAGGTTTAATTCCTGGGCAAGGAACTAAGATTTCGCTTCAGGACAGCTCACTGCTCTCCCTCTGAGATCAGAAGACTGTTTTCCTTCATTTATCTATTTTATTTAAAGATTTTTTTTTTTAATGTGGACCAGGACCATTTTTAAAGTCTTTATTGAATTTGCTATTGTCCATGGGGTCACTAAGAGTGACTCACGACTGAAGCTACTTAGCACACATGCACAGTATTGCTCCTGTTTTAGGTTTTGGTTTTGTGGCTGTGAGGCATGTGGGATCTTAGCTTGAACCGCCTGCAATGGAAGGTGAAGTCTTAACCACTGGATCACCAGAGAAGTCCTATCGTTTATTTTTTAATGGCATATTTCACTGATTATAAAAGCTGTGTCTGTTCATTGTAGAAAATTGTAAAGTACAGAAACATGTAGAGAAGAAAATAAAAATTACAGTCACATATATTGTATGTATAGATAGATTTATGTAAAGCATAGTTAGATGATATTATATAAATGAGAGATATATATGTATATATAAATCATAGAATAGGTTATAGAAAAATAGATGAACTGATCATCAGACATGCACAGGCAATGGGAAGCATACAAAAAATATTGTTTTGTATATGAGGCCAAAGGTTAGCATGTGACTTCTTTAAGGACACTGGTGAAAGCCAGTTCACAGAGATAGTATTTGAGTCAGTATGAGGACAAATGCAATTTGAGAGGATAGATGATCGTATAGCCAGAGCAAACAGTATTTTAAGTGCAAAGCATGATGAAATGCACCATTCACTCAGTGGATAGAAAACCAGCTTGTCCCCCAGCCCCTGTGCCCCCAACAAGATGGAAGTGACCTCTCCGTATTCAGACCACACAGTGTCCCTCCTCCAGCCTGCTCTTTTGACCTCTGTCACTGTCTATCTTGCGTTAGTGTTATTTATATAAACAAGTTATCTCTTCTCTGAGACAAAGAGCTTCTTATTGCCCAGCACTGTATTTGCTGCATCGTTACATCCTTTTTAGTATTTAGTTTGATGCCATGCATGTGAAAGTGAAAGTGTTAGTCCTCCAGTCGTGTCTGACTCTTTGAAACCCTATGGATCGTAGCTCGCCAGGCTCCTCTGTCCATGGGATTCTTCAGGCAAGAATACTGGAACGGGTTGCCATTTCCTTCTCTAGGGGATCTTTCTGACCCAGCGATAAAACCTGCGTCTGCTACACTGCAGGCAGATTTCTAACTGTTTAAACCACCAGGGACCCGCTGCCATGCATATAGTAGGGCTCAAAAATAATTGTTTTCTTAAATTTTACTGAAGTAGAGTTGATTTACAATGTATTAATTTCTCCTGAAAGAAATATTTGTTGAATGAGAGATTTACAACTTAAGAGAAGCTGAATCAAGGATTTCCCTGGTGGCCCAGTGGCTGAGACTGGCCTTCCTGCTTGTGGGGGACATGGATTCCATCCTTGATAGGGGAACCA